>NC_090437.1:1234444360-1234752146 GCF_031143425.1 Pleurodeles waltl
GCAAAGGTTTTGGGTGTGAGGGGGGTCAATAGTGCTGGATTTGGGTGTGGCGTGCTCTTTGACGATAGTAAAGAGTTCCTGGCTGTTGTGTGAGTTATTATCTATGCGTTCTTTGTAGAATGTAAGTGCATTAAATTTATAGTTTAACATGCATCTGTATTTTATTTATTTACCAATACTTTATAAAGTGCTAAAACCTTGGGCCATAGTTTCCCAGCACTAGGACACTATTACACCAGTCAGGAGGAAGGGAGTGTGCAGGGGCTAACCGATGGCACATAGACTGTACAGAACATGTCAATGGACTTTCGGTTGAGTTGGGTCATGAAGTGATGCCAAGATAGGAATTGGCATCAGTGGAGAGCTTTTCAGAGCTGTATTCTTCCAGGTGCCAGTAGTCTGTTCCTGCATCCCTTGAATTCAGAAGAGGAAGGACTACCCTTGTGATCTTGAATTGAATCAAACCATTGCCTTACACAAGTACCAAACTTTGTAGTAGCCAAAAACATAACTCCGATGTGGATCTCATGCTAATTTTGTTAACTAGGGTGGGAAAATGCAAAGGTGCTGGTCACTGGCCTGTTCACTCCCCATTGCTCTGGTAATTTTCTTCCGCTGGCGAATCCCCTGCTGGTTCTTGGCATCAAGTCTGTCTGTGTCTCGTTCCTGCACTACGTGTTGAACTGCAACCAACAATGCACTATTTAAAAAAAAAATCAAACTGCAAATTAACTCTCGTGAACAGCGCTGTAGGACATCATGCTTAGATTACAGGCGGTTTTTGAAAAATTGTCTGAAATGCTGAATTTGTAACATGAGAATTTTTGCTTTGTGGTGACCTCATCCTAACCTTCTTTGTATCTGCAAACTGTTTTATTCGCTCAGCCTGGCCTTTTTATTACTTAATGTAGTCTTTACAAACTTTCAGGTTAGCCACTGAGGCTAAATTTGGCCCTGCTCGTTTTGAAGGAGTTTTACACCCACTTTGAACATCTGTTTTTTTCATATTCGTGAACATCATTCTGTTTGCGCGTCTGGCTGCCAGGCTTCCACTTGGAAGAATAATTATCAGAGCCACGGTTGCCCTTCTCAACTTGGCACTCTTTCTCTGGTCGGAATGTTTCAAGTTAAACCGCAATGCGGATGACCTCTGACCTACCCTACGCTTTGAGAGCTCTTAGATGAAACAATTCCTTTGGTTTTTCGGTACAGTCCAAGTGTGCCTTCCCCACTACTCTTACCAGACAGGGCCTTTAATTGAGCCCTTCCACAATGGCGAGACTGTGCATTTTGTTGGTCAGCCACAATGGGCCGTCCAATTCCATTACGCCAAATTGTTTCAAAATGGCTTCATGCGCCAGCCGTAGTAGCTTATTATACAGCGTAAGTGACAGTGTGATCTGGAGGCGGGCCGAAGTCATTCTTAAGCAGTCACGTCCAATTAGAAAGAACCTTACACACATTCCGGCCGGAGCCGCGGTAATGAATTAGGCCTACCACAAACTGGGAGAACCTCAGGGGGCCCTAATACCTTTTGTCTAAGGATAACTCAGTGATTTAAAATTAAACAAAGTTGAGAGCACCGGCTCGTAAAATGGAAATATTTTAGAAAACAATGTCCACAGCTTTAGCGAAATCAAACCATAGCTCCGAATAATATTTTAGAAATCTTATTTTGTACAGTGCAAGGGCTTCATGAACATAAAATAAACATGCCTGCAATGATTGGAAATGTAAACCGTATAACAATGTGTTTTTTTTCATTTCTTCTAGTTATTATTAGACTCCCTCTTTGGTTTCCTTTTTATTGCTCAGCAGTTTAGTGTGTTTCCTACTGCAAACAATGTTATTTCAGTAAAAAATATATACATTTCAGTGTCATCTCCATAGAAAAATAAAAAATATGCATTCCAGGCAAACACTTTGACACTGTTGTGCAAGCCCCATATTTGTTTCCGAATTCGCCCAGAGTCGACTACTGCAACACCATTGTGATATTTTTAACAAAATGCTGACTTGTCCTGTTGAAGACTGTACACTTCCACCACATCATTCTAATGGTAATGTTGCTACGTAGGCTCCCCATGAGAACCAGAACAATTTTCAAAATGGCGTCGCTGAGATGGAGAATGGGTTGTCACAGCTCTCCGTGGTGCAGTTGAGGTGCACATTGAAACCCTGACTTCAGGAATCATTCACGGAAAATCCACCAAGTATCTGAAACCTTTTGCCACCTGTCTTGCACCAAGTTCCATCTTCAATATTACTCAGAAATGAGACTAATATCCTCCTGTGTAAAGAGTACTTCACTGGATGCTGCACTGACAAGCCCCTAGCTTGAACTTTTCAACAGACAAGCGAGCCTGCATCTTCAAGCTTATCTAACATCTGGACCTAACAGTATACAAACACAGATGGCTGACTTGCCAAACTTCACTTGTGAGAACAACTGTCATGGAGAAGGTTCTAAAACCCAAGAAAAACTGACATCCAACCAAAGCTCAGAAAAAGATAGTCCAACCGAATCTTTAACCAGCCTTGGCTGAGCTAATCAGTCTCTCCTTGCAAATCCTGTGGTCGCTGTTATTTGCTGATGCTCTTAAAATGCTTCAGCGTTGGTACAGCCAATAGCAGTAACTAGTCATCTTGAAATTTAACTTTCTATACTTTGAAGATGGCAGCAACGTGGCATGGCATTACGCAATATGGTGGCCATCTTGAAAAGTATAGACCATAGGGACCTATTTACAAGCCCCTTGCGTCGCCGGTGCATCACTTTTCCCCATATAAAAAGGGATGCACCAGTAGTGCAAGGGGCTTGTAAATAAACCCCATACTTTTCCATACTAAAAAGAGCACCCCAATTTGCGTGTAACAACATGACGTAAAACAACATGCCGTGACATAATGTAATAGGCACTGCTAGTGCAGGTGTTTTAATAAAAAATATTAACGAGGGTTCATGTATTCTGAATAAGAGATTTGTGTAGAAAATAAAATAACATAGAAAAATAATGCACGCATTCGAAAATGTAATTATGATGAGTGGCCGCCAATGTACACAAAGTGTACTTACTAACAAGTTAAAATTGTGAAATGTTTAATATATGTTTAACTAATGTAGTAATATGTCATATTAAGGGTTATGCATTTTGCTTTAGCTTTATTAATTGTAGGCCTTAGCTTAGCGAGTGTCTTGGCAAACAGCAACAGAGATTCGAGAGGAGGATGAGAGAGGCAGAAAAGACTCTAGCAGAGGCTAGATGGGACAGTGTTCAGAGAGTTAGGGGGATGTATACTTTGCACGGAATTAAGTTGTTTTTGGCAATTATGCAAGACAATGAGAAGAAAGGAAGGAAAGCAACTAGAAAGACTAATCGAAGTTCGTCCAAGAGTGATGAGGCTAGAAAGTCTTCAACAGTGGAGGAGGAATCGGATGATGAGGAGTTTATTACACAGTTATTGAGAGATCGCCCACCATCATATCCAGTACATGAGATTGGTCTGAGTACCAGTGCTGATCGAACAGCCCGACTCTGGTTAATGAGACAATGAGTCCAATGCAGATTAATGCTAGACTGACACAGAATGTGATGCAGAGTGGTCTTAATGTGCCTACCACTCCTGTATTGCAAAATCAGATGCAACCGCCACAGGGTCAGAGAATTTATCCTGATGTGGCCCTTATGGAAACGACTTCGAACTTAATGGTGCCAACGGAACAGGTTTGCCCGAGACCGATGTTGGGTCAGATTGAACCAACTCCACTTTTACTGCCCCAAGTGAAGCCGCAGGTAATGGCGAGATTCACTCCAGTAACAGGGACACAGTTAGATTTGACTCCGATGATGAATCAAAATATGGGGGTTACTCTCCCACAGAGTATAAGTGCCAGAACAGCCCTAGATGCTATATCACTACCTATTACTTTTGGTCCAGCGGCACCCTTATTTTCCCAGAAGAAGCATACTGTAGGTGAACAGGGAGCAATGACCCAGAATATAATGAGGGGAGGACATAATGAAAATGTTCAGGTAGTCTCTCATGTAGGACAGACTTTTGATAGATCAAGATCATTATTAGACCTTAGTCTATTTGTAACACTTCCACATACTATGGCAGGTTCAAACGTAAGCCAGAGTTTGAAATTGTTGACACCGCAGACCCCGAATGTAGTTGCACAGCAGGTGCCACCGGTCCAAGCAAGGAACATTTTTCTACAAGGATTAACAGCTCAGCAGTTGACTGAATGGTTAGACAAGCTGAATACCCCACAGAGTGCTCCTAAGGGAGAGGAGTATTTGAATTATACTAGGCTAAGCATGGAAGCGGGTGAACTCATTGAGGGAACTATGAGGTGAATAGGTTAGAATCCTACTCAGAGAGAGAATTGAGACATTTGTGCCTGAAGATTATGAGAGAAGTGAGCAATGTGCATCAGAAACTAGTAGACCTGGCAGAGAAGTACGGCATAGAAATAGAGAAAACAAAGCATTTGAAAAGGAGTTACAGATTAGATTTTGAGGCTAAAGATTTTGAACACATGAGATCTGCCGGAATGAAGGCACACCTTAAGGAATTGCTTCAAAGTGCTCAGACCTGGGGAGCATTGGACAAATGGGAAGGCAGATTGGTAAAGAAAAGAGACAAGAGAAAATTTGATTCTTTGGAGCTGACTGCAAACAAGCAGCAGGATAAAGATCCAGTAAAGATTTTACCAATGAGAGAGATTCCAGTGGGGAATTTTGTTCATGTCCCGTGGAGCAGGAGTGACATTTTTTCATTCACAAATGATTTTCCAAAATTGAGAGAAAAGCCAATAGAGTGGTAGCAGCAGACAGACAGGTTTGTGAAACTTGTGAAATGTTTGTGGGAAGACTTGAACACATTACTAGAGATAGTAGTTCCAGCTGATCTGTGGATCGAGTGTAAGAGGAGTATAGATTGGCCAACAAGTGAACCAGAGAGAGACAAAAAAACAGGTGCACCATCTCCTGAGGTTATGAAATATTAGTATAAAGGTGATTGAGTTTTTTGAAAATGAGAATTTTGCCAAAGAATATTGACTGGTAGAGGACTGACAGGACAGCTGAGGAAACAAAGGAGTCTAAACATGAGTACAATGAGAGATTGTTGCAGGCATTCAAGCATTACAGTGGTACAGAGACAATTGAAGCAAAAGACATGCTTCATTTGGTGTTCAGATTTGTGGAAGGATTGAGACCTGAAATTAGCCAGATGATTAAGAGTCATTTGATTTGCTGGCAAGCAAAGCCGATTGATGAGGTGTTTGAGTATGTAAAATACTGTAGTGATGAGATTGATTCGAAGCAGAAAAAGCTGAAAGAGAAGACGATGGTGATGTAGATTAAAGCAGCTGAAACAGGGGTGCAAGGGAATTTTCCACAACAGTTACCACAACAGCAGCAGGGAAACATGATGTTTCAGCCCCAGATGAGAGGTAGAGGTCATGGAGGAAATATGACTTGTGGTCCAGACTTAAGTACTGTAGTAGTTCAGAATGAAGTGCAGGGAATGAAGAAGTTATTGCCATGTCACGTTTGGACATTGGAAACAGGAGTGTCCAATGATGCTGCAGGAAGATGTCGTTCAGCAGAGTAATGACATCAATTCATTCCAGAATGTGAGAGGACCGAGAGTGAGAGGTCCTAATCCAAATTTTCAGAATAATGTGAATCAGATGCAGAATTTTCAACCCATGTAGCAAGTGCAAATGCCACGTGCACACATGTCACATTTGCGGCCAATGCAATAGCAGGTTCCCATGGTACCTAGACAGCAAATTAAAATACCTCAAGCCCCAATGGAACAGCAACAGATGATGCTTTCTCAACAGGTCACAGGTCACAGGTCGGAGGCTTAACCACAGTAGTAACATAGTGCACCAATTCCCATTACACAGTGAGAATGGAATAAATGATGATTGGACAAGTGACAGTTCAGATGGGGAGCCGTGTGTGCTTGCAACTTCCTTAGAAGTAGATCAAAGAGGGCCCTATGTGAAGGGAAAGGTTATGGGTCACAGAGTTTCATTCCTGGTTGACACAGGAGTTACACGCTCTACACTGAGAAGTGCGGAAGTTCCAAAATTGCCCCTTTCAGGTAGAACAGTTCAGGTTGTGGGAGTAGCAAACCAGCATTTACCAAACAAGATTACAGATCCAGTTCAAGTTGATTTTGACAACTTTCAGGGATTGCATAAATTTGTAGTACGCAATTCAAGTCCGGTATCCCTACTGGGAAGAGACTTGCTGTGTAAAATGAAGTGTTCGATCACTTGTTCAAATGAGGGAATTGAGATTCAGATGAATAGTGATGATGAAGATGACCAAGCCCCAGAAATAGAGTGTGAAACTACTAATGAGGAATACCCTCTGATTGAATTGTTCCCGATGTTCACAGTGAAAGAGTTTCCTCCTGATTTGAAGGGAGCGGTTAAGGAGAAAGTGTGGGATTTGACAGGGAAAGAAGTAGGTCTGATAAAGGGAGTTTAGCCAATTAAAGTTACTGTGAAACCGAATGCAGTTTTCCCTCAAATTCCGCAGTACCCATGCTGCAAAATGTCCTTATGAAAGTAGCTCAGAAAATTTCAGACTTTGTAAAGCAAGGGGTTTTAAAGTACGTATTGAGCAGTCCATGTAATTCACTGATAATGGTTTTGCAAAAGCCCTGTGGGAAGGTTCAAATTGTTCAGGATTTGAGAACAATAAATGAGATTGTGGTCAAATGTTGCCCTGTGGGGCCAAATCCAGCTGTGATAATGTTTCAGATTCCATGTGATACTGAGTGGTTCACTGTTACAGAATTCCGCAAGGGTTTTCACCTTCCATATTCAATCAGATCTTGAAAAATAATTTGGAGTCGTTGGAATTACCTTTCCAATCGACCTTGGTGCAATACATTGATGATTTGCTGATTGCGTCTAAGACAAGGGACGAATGCAAGTATGATACGATTGCCCTGTTGAACCATTTGGGAAAGAATGGTCACAAAGTGTCCCCGCTTAAATTGCAGTACTGTCAAAAAGTGGTGAAATATTTGGGTCACCAGATTGAGAAGGGTTCAAGAAAGATATCCAGAGAAAGGATTACCACCATATTGCAGATAAATCCCCTGACCACACAGAGAGATGTCAGGATGTTTTTAGGGATGGTGGGCTATTGTCGCCAATAGATTCCCAAATTTTCAGTTATTCCAAGACCATTGCTCAGTTGAAAATTACAATCTATACGGATAGCCAGTATGGATTTGAGATAGTCCATGATTTTGGACAGTTGTGGTCACAGAGAGGTTTCATGACCTCTTCTGGTTCACCAGTGAGAAATGGTGAGAGAATTAAAGAATTGTTACATGCTATTCAAAAGCCTGAAAAGATTGCTGTGGTGAAATGCAGTGCACATCTGAAGTCGCAGGATTTTGTGTCATTTGGAAATGGATATGCAGATCAAGTCGCAAAGTTTTGCGCATTGAACTGTATATCATTCAAAGACAAGTGGGAATTGTTACCTGAATAAGATGAAACTTGTATGAGCTATGCATTGAAAATAATTGACACTTTGGAAGAATTGAAAATGTTGACAGAGAGGAAAAACGTTCATGGAATAAAATGAAATGTGTGCAAAGACAAAATGAATTGTGGGTTTCAGAAGAGGGTCGATTGGTTTTGCCAAATAGCCTGTTGTCTCAAATGGCAAGGTACTATCATGATCATTACACATGGAGAGAGGAAGAGGGAGGAGGGGGGATAACTATGGAGGAACACTCCGTACTTAGCTCCCTATAATTCAAAGTACACACGAAAGTACGGGGTTCTCTAGAAGCGGACGTCGCGGATATTAGCGTAGTCCTAGGTTGTATGTATTCCTATTTGGAAGGGTAACGTCAGTGGAATGTCAGTTGGAAATTACCGAGTGGAACAGCGAGGGGTGGGAAGAAGGGAATTTCCTTTTACGGACTAGGTGGTCTCACACACTATATAGTGTCATGCTTCATCATTTGACCACCTAGACCCACCCAGGTAGGACAGTGCCACCTGGGCGGACTCAACCTCACTGTTAAAGGAACAGGAGGGAGTGCGTAAATAAACTTGTTTCTGGAAAGATCGGGATCCAGCTAATCTACTGAAAAACTAAAAACACCTAAGCAGACACCTGTGAAGAGCAACAAATTTAATGGTGGTGTCTGTCTGGTGTAGTTAAAAAGGGGGGTTGGGACACCTCTGTGAGGACAAGGACTCACAGGGTCACCTAACTAATTACTAGCCAACATGTTTCTGCCCTCAAAAGTGAGCCAATGAAGGTCTCGGGGCATTCGTCAGGGCCTAGGATCCCTACGTCTCACGTTGGAGGAAAATACTCTATGGGGAAATCAAAGAGTGAGAAAATGAAAAAAGAATGATCTACATTACCCAAGGAATTACCTTGAGGCGGCCTATGGGGAGAAAAACAATTAATTAGCACTCTGGTGGCACACAGCACTGCAAAACCAACCAACTACACACGTGTCAGGGGGATGTATTCATGCACGAAACACATATGTTCAAAAAAGGTAAAATACATGCGTGGAGTGACTGAGTGGGTATATCTACACAAGTGGACAGTCCTATCACTGCAGGGAATTATAGTTCTTACCCTTTTCTTAGAGGCAGCTAGCCTCTGGTATCCAGGAGGGGGAGTGTCCCCTTATAGTCACACACTAAGGGATAGAGATGAACATAAAGACGAAGTGAGGAGAGGAACAGAAGTAGGCAGAATAGATACAGAGGGAGCGATAGGGGGGGGGAAAAGCAAGTTCCCAGTAGGAACCCACTATTACTGGTAGAAAAATACTGGTTAAGAGAAACCGAAGTGACTATAGACAAAAAAAGTAAGATTAAAAGCAATAAGGGCTTATCTGTGTTGCCTGTGATCCGGTATGCCACTCACTACATCAAAGGGGACGCTCGCCGTGCGCCTACTTCGTCCTCTCCTTGGACCGCTTGTGACAAGTGGCTGAGGGAGAACGGTCTATTTATGGCTGTAAGAAATTCCAGGTGCGCCCTGTTAGCGCGTAAATTGGAGTTCAATTAATGTTAATCACCGCCGCGGGCCTCTTTGCGTTACTAGCCTCGATATGATTGCCGTAATGGCGGGCGCACCGGCCAAGCCGGGGCGCCGGCATGAATGTGATCGAGTTCAAAGGCGGGCCTCTTTAGGTTGATGGCGCGATGTGCTTTGCCGCACCCGCGGGCGCCCCAGCAGTGCTGGGGCGCCGGCATGAATGCGGGCGAGTGCAAGGGTGGGGCCCGAGCCGGAAGATTCCGGCCCGAGCGCCACCAGCGGAAGGCTCGCGTTTACAGTGGCCGCTGGGAAATGTAGTTCCCAGCGGTCCCGTAGCCCAAAGGGCTAAGAAAGAAAGAAAAAACGAGGAAAAACGAGGGAAAGGATAAAGAAAAGGAAGGAGAGGGGGGGGAAAAAAAAAATTCCCTTCTTCCCACCCCTCGCTGTTCCACTCGGTAATTTCCAACTGACATTCCACTGACGTTACCCTTCCAAATAGGAATACATACAACCTAGGACTACGCTAATATCCGCGACGTCCGCTTCTAGAGAACCCCGTACTTTCGTGTGTACTTTGAATTATAGGGAGCTAAGTACGGAGTGTTCCTCCATAGTTATCCCCCCTCCTCCCTCTTCCTCTCTCCATGTGTAATGATAGTTGAGCAGCTGCTAGCTGCGAGAGTCCCCCCCCCTCTAGTGAGTAATTATTGCTCCTTTGTCCAGGACCACACACCAACACTAAGGTTGTTTGTCCTCTTCCCTTTCTTGTCCCCTCTCCCCCTACTGCCTCATATCGGTGCTCTTTCTTCCCCAGTATGGCGGAAGGACTCTCCTTCAGTGATGAGGATCTGACAGCCATTCTGTCGGCCCCCTCACTTCTTGGTGATACCACCCTCTCCAAGAGTTTGTCCCAGTTGGGCGACTGGGATACACTAGTAGAACTAAAATGATCTCATGTCAAAACTATTCTCCACGGGGCCGTTCTGACTGAATACCTCCGGAGCAATACAGCACCAAATGGACTGTTGGTCACCAATGCCCCACGTATATTCCTTGAAGATCTAGAATTTAGAAAGGATTGGGCTTTGATAGCATGGAAGTGTACTAGAGATTGGCTCATCCTGATCATAAAAACAGCGACAAGGTTATCCGAGGCACTCCTAATTCAGATAAAAACGAGTGAGAATAACCTTAAATCAGGGATGAGCATTCTCTCCTTTAAAAAGAAACTAGAGGAGGTTAACAAAAATATGAACGAGCATAAGGAATATCTCACTCAGCGAAAGATTTCTAAATTCCAAAAAGATCTCGATCGGTTCTCCCACGAGAAGATATACCCTTATACCAAATCGGATTATGTAGCGAAAACTAACAACATATCCGACACCTCATCTGGTGGTAACACCAGTTCAGACAATGATAGTTCATCATCAGATAATTTGCGGCAACGTCGCGGACGACGTGGGCAACGCCGGGGAAGGTGGAATCACCCACCTATGTTACCCCCCTGCCCTCCATACCATAATCAACAATGGGGTTGGCCTTCCCAATATGGACTCCCACCTCAATACCAGGCGCCCTTTTTCCAACACCCTGCACAATGGTCTTTTCCTGAGCCACCGCAGCCTTTTTTAGACAGAGGCAACGGGAGGGGAAAAGGAAAAAGGAAAGAGGTACATTGGAGGCCAAGAGAGGACACCCCAGAGAATACTGCACAAAGGGAACCCCTCCCAGGGACAAGCAAAACACTGTAACGAGCCTGACGGATAATCAAACAGATAACATTATCAATCTGAGTAACCGGGTTCTGAGTGAAATTGAAACTAAGGCACTAAACAAGGGCTTAAACTTTGTGCCCACGCCCAAAATTGACTTATTTAAAACCCGAACAGAACTAGCGGGTCTGTTTCGAAAGATACGCTTGAAAACGTTCTTCTTGGAGAAACATTACGAGGCTTCAGACAAAAACACTGGCCTACGCCCAAAGTCCACCTTCTGCCCAACCACGGGACAGATGCCCCCCGAGGTCCTGGCTTTTGAGAAATCAGTATCCCTAAAAGTCAACGCACTTACTGGGACCACCAAAAAAACATACCAGAATATGAGTACGGCCGAGCTTTCAGCTCTGAAAGGCCTGACATCTGACCCCACGATAATCATTAAACCAGCAGACAAAGGGGGAGCAACGGTAATTTCTCCACTTAAAATGTATAGAGATGAGTGCGAACGTCTGTTGGGTAACACCCACCATTATAAACGCTTATCTCGAGACCCCACACCTGATATTCAAGATGAAATTTCCTTTTTCGTGATTAAGGGCTTAGAGAACGACTGGATTACTCGACATGAGGCAGACTTCCTGATACAGGCTAACCCTAGGATTCCCTACTTTTATATTCTCCCTAAAATGCATAAAGGGAAAATTCCCCCACCAGGGAGACCTATTGTATCCGGGATCGGATCGGTTCTAGAACCCCTGTCTCAATTTGTGGATTTCTTCCTTCAGCCATTGGTCAGAAGAATTCCTACTTACCTAAAAGACACGACGGATGTGTTAGTCTTATTAGACTCTGTGGCTTTTGACACAACTAGAGAACTGTTGATCACCCTGGATGTAGAATCCCTATACACCAACATTCCCCAGGAGGCCACTCTGCAGGTCATTAGCGACCTTTTGGAAGCCAATAGAGGAGAGTCACGTACACCGCCTGACTTCATACTTGACTTGGCACATTTGGCTCTCACAAGGAACTACTTCAAGTTTGAGGATAACTTTTTCCTGCAAATACAGGGTACATCTATGGGTAGCACTTTCGCACCTAGCCTAGCATGTCTCTATGTTGATCACTTTGAGAGACAGGTAGTCAACCACGATGACAACCCGTTTTTCCAGCAGATTAAACTCTGGAAACGATATATAGATGACATTCTATTGGTCTGGACAGGAACTAGAGATGAGGCGATGAATTTTGTAAATTGGTTAAATACAGCTAACCCTTTCCTGAACTTCACCATGACCATAGGTGACAACCAACTAGCATTTCTTGACCTATCAATCTATGAAAGCAATGGGGCTCTAGCCACAGAGGTCTATTATAAACCCACAGATCGGAATAACCTGCTCCAATTCAAAAGCTTCCACCCAAGGTCCCTGAGGGAGAATCTCCCGGTTGGTCAATTCTTACGTCTACGACGGAATTGTTCCACCCTCACAAACTACCGCAAACACGCTGAGAAATTGGTTAGTAAGCTGCAAACCAAGGATTATCCCACACATCTGGTGAAGAGAGCATACAAAAGAGCGGGGAATAATAATAGGGACCAACTACTACAACCACGCACTAGGACGTCTGACACTGAACAAATTGTGTGTGTGACTACCTTTAATCCACTATCCAATAAGATTCAGAAAATCATCAATGATGAGTGGAAAATCCTTATATCTGGTGGTTTACCTTTTCAGCAGCCACTACATGCGTTTAAAAGAGCCACAAACATACGGGACATGGTTGTCCACACAAGACCCAAAGAAGAAAAAAACAATTCCCTGACGACACTAACCACACTATGGGGCCTCCCACCACCAAGAGGACACTACCCATGTGGCAACTGCAGTGTCTGCTGTTTCACCAAAAAGTCAACCACAATAGACCTAGACCTTAAGACTCCATGGGCTCAAAGATCCCTAACCAACTGTAACAGCAAAAACGTGATATATTTGATTAGATGCCCCTGTAACCTTAAATACGTGGGAATGACATCTAGAAAGGTCGCCACGAGAATCTGTGAACATAGGAGTACGATCCGTTGTAAACGAGAGGCTACTAAATTGACTAACCACTTCCTTCTGGAAAAACATTCGGCAGATGACTTACACTGGACGGTCATTGAGCAACTATCTCCATCGTCCTCCAATATGACACAGAGATTGCTCCAGACCGAACAACGTTGGGTCTGGAGATTACACACGGACACCAATGGTCTTAATGATGAGATCCCTTGGTTCACACTCAATAAATGACTTCTCTGACTAATTTATGAGTCCTCCCTTCCGTCCGCTTCTGCTCTATCTTTTTCTTCCCCCCCCCCCCGGTTGCATTTCTTCTACAATATCCCTTCTCCCTCCTCCCTTTCTTTCGTCCCCCCCCCATTTTTTTCCCCCCCCCCTCTCCTTCCTTTTCTTTATCCTTTCCCTCGTTTTTCCTCGTTTTTTCTTTCTTTCTTAGCCCTTTGGGCTACGGGACCGCTGGGAACTACATTTCCCAGCGGCCACTGTAAACGCGAGCCTTCCGCTGGTGGCGCTCGGGCCGGAATCTTCCGGCTCGGGCCCCACCCTTGCACTCGCCCGCATTCATGCCGGCGCCCCAGCACTGCTGGGGCGCCCGCGGGTGCGGCAAAGCACATCGAGCCATCAACCTAAAGAGGCCCGCCTTTGAACTCGATCACATTCATGCCGGCGCCCCGGCTTGGCCGGTGCGCCCGCCATTACGGCAATCATATCGAGGCTAGTAACGCAAAGAGGCCCGCGGCGGTGATTAACATTAATTGAACTCCAATTTACGCGCTAACAGGGCGCACCTGGAATTTCTTACAGCCATAAATAGACCGTTCTCCCTCAGCCACTTGTCACAAGCGGTCCAAGGAGAGGACGAAGTAGGCGCACGGCGAGCGTCCCCTTTGATGTAGTGAGTGGCATACCGGATCACAGGCAACACAGATAAGCCCTTATTGCTTTTAATCTTACTTTTTTTGTCTATAGTCACTTCGGTTTCTCTTAACCAGTATTTTTCTACCAGCAATAGTGGGTTCCTACTGGGAACTTGCTTTTCCCCCCCCCTATCGCTCCCTCTGTATCTATTCTGCCTACTTCTGTTCCTCTCCTCACTTCGTCTTTATGTTCATCTCTATCCCTTAGTGTGTGACTATAAGGGGACACTCCCCCTCCTGGATACCAGAGGCTAGCTGCCTCTAAGAAAAGGGTAAGAACTATAATTCCCTGCAGTGATAGGACTGTCCACTTGTGTAGATATACCCACTCAGTCACTCCACGCATGTATTTTACCTTTTTTGAACATATGTGTTTCGTGCATGAATGCATCCCCCTGACACGTGTGTAGTTGGTTGGTTTTGCAGTGCTGTGTGCCACCAGAGTGCTAATTAATTGTTTTTCTCCCCATAGGCCGCCTCAAGGTAATTCCTTGGGTAATGTAGATCATTCTTTTTTCATTTTCTCACTCTTTGATTTCCCCATAGAGTATTTTCCTCCAACGTGAGACGTAGGGATCCTAGGCCCTGACGAATGCCCCGAGACCTTCATTGGCTCACTTTTGAGGGCAGAAACATGTTGGCTAGTAATTAGTTAGGTGACCCTGTGAGTCCTTGTCCTCACAGAGGTGTCCCAACCCCCCTTTTTAACTACACCAGACAGACACCACCATTAAATTTGTTGCTCTTCACAGGTGTCTGCTTAGGTGTTTTTAGTTTTTCAGTAGATTAGCTGGATCCCGATCTTTCCAGAAACAAGTTTATTTACGCACTCCCTCCTGTTCCTTTAACAGTGAGGTTGAGTCCGCCCAGGTGGCACTGTCCTACCTGGGTGGGTCTAGGTGGTCAAATGATGAAGCATGACACTATATAGTGTGTGAGACCACCTAGTCCGTAAAAGGAAATTCCCTTCTTCCCACCCCTCGCTGTTCCACTCGGTAATTTCCAACTGACATTCCACTGACGTTACCCTTCCAAATAGGAATACATACAACCTAGGACTACGCTAATATCCGCGACGTCCGCTTCTAGAGAACCCCGTACTTTCGTGTGTACTTTCAAGGTACTATCATGGTCAAGCACATATTGGGAGGGATGCAATGATTTGTTTGTTCAAACATGATTGGTTCAAACCAAAGTTTAAACAAGTTGCTGAAACAGTTTGCCATTGTTGTGTCATTTGCAAACAACTAAATGCAGAGAAAGGGACAGTGGTTAATTTGAGCCACATTGGAAGAGCGGGAGGTCCAACCAGCAGAATGCAGATGGATTTTATTGAGATGCCTGTGTGTGTAGGTTTGAGATTGTTTGCATCTTTAGTCACTGGATTGAAGCTTACCCTTCAAGAAATGATTCCCTCACAGTAGCACAACTACTGCTTAGGGAACTGAAACTGTGTTTCGGGTTTCCGATCACTTTAAAATCAGATAGGGGAAGTCACTTCAACAGTGAAGTAATTAAATTACTGTGTGCAGCATTGAACATTGAGCAGAAGTTGCATTGAAGTTACCACCCTGAAGCATCAGGACTAATGGAATAGATGAATGGTATTTAGAAGGCAAGAGTTGTAAAGATGTGTGCGTCCACGAATTTGAAATGGCCTGACGCATTGCCTTTAGTGTTGATTTCAATGAGAAAAACAGCTGACAGGAAATCAGGAATGTCGCAGCATGAGATCCTACAGATGATATGGTGTTGGACTACTGCAAAGGTCTGGCTGATGTGGTTCGCTCTTTCTCTCAGCAGGTGGAAGCCACCACACTGCCATCGATCCATGACCCAGGGCACAACCTGAGAGCTGGAGACTGGGTTGTGGTCCGGAAACATGTGAGGAAAACATGTTTGGAGCCACTTTAGAAGGGACCTTATCAGGTAGTTCTGACAATTACCACAGCTGTGAAGTGTGCTGGAATTCCGAACTGGATTCATGCAAGTCACACGAAGGAAGTGGCATGTCCACTGGATCCTGAGGAAAAGGAGTTGTTGAGAGTACCAACAACAGCGACACAAGTATCAGAGCCAGAAAGAGAACAAAGGGGAACTGAGACCGGATCTGAGCCTGTTGAGGACGGTTCAGTCACTCCTGTTAGAGACAAGGAAGAAGACCTCCAGGAGGTTGACGGAGACCCTATCTCAAATTAGGCAGCAGGGGAGCCTAGTCAGAGGAGGGCTTTCCCAGAAGCAGACGATCTTGAGAGACAAACCGAGCAATTGCCAGACCCAGTGGGGAAAGGAGTTGAGGTGGATCAAAGTCACTGTGATCAGACTCCTCCTGAACCGTTTGCAGGTCTGTCAAGAGAAAACACCGCAGAACAAGGAGAAGGTTCAAGTTCGACTCTGAAGAGAACACTGACAAAAGGTCCACTAAAAGGAGATAAGTGGCTGGAGTAGAAAGAAGAAAATAAGTGGTTGCTGAGACAACAATTGGGGAAGAAGTAGATACAATGAGGAGAGAAGATCTAAGTGAAGGAGAACTGAATGGTGATCGAAAGTTGAAAAGAAAGAGAATAGCAAGACAAGCAGGTCCTGAATGGGCGTATGCAACTACGAATGAATGACAGCAAGATTTTTTGTCTTTTTGTTTTGATAGAGACATTCCGGGTCAGTATTTCGGCACTTAAAGGAAGCTGATGAACTGAACTTTTGAAACAATCTGATAACATTTTTTTAGAAAGAGACTGATGAAAGTAACCGGAAGAGATATTGATAACCTGATTTGACTTTTGAAACCTGATCTTTAAAGCTGCTAACCGATTTTGACAAGGGATCCTGGAAGAGAGACTGAGATCTGTACATAACTGCAGAAATAAGAGTTGTCTATTTTTGATTCTTGATGCAGTTTTTCTAAATTTACTTCTGCTTTCTGATTCTTTATAGATCATGAGTAACATTAGTCAGCAGGGTAGGAATGCTAGGCACTGTAAATATATCAGTATTGGTTTGGCAATTATGTGTGGGATATTGTTTGTGGCATTGATTGTGGGTATGTCTGTTCTTGAGAAGAGTGAAGCCAACCATACTTATGCCTTTGAGATGACTTCTGCACTAACGGCAATAGAGAAGTTTAGGTTAGATGAGAACTACTTGCATGGGGATACTAATGCGGAAGGAGAACTTTCTTCTAATGTTTTCTATCGCTTGTTGAGTGAGTATGTTGAGACAATGGATGTGAAGAATTGTTATGTATGTACGCAGATTCCTTCATCAGTTGAGGAAGGAGTTACCTACCATAGCTAGCCTTTAACCTACGGAATAAGTTGTAGCCTGCTACTAACAAGATTTTATAACCAGTAATACATAGAGTACTTTTATTTGAATTATGATGTGTTTTCGTTTGTTCCTATATTTAGGTATTGGAGCAGAGTAGCTAAGAATAATGACATAGTAATAGTTAGAGGTTTTTTTGAACCTACATTGACGTTTGGCACAGCTTATGCGCACTGCAATAATCTGACAAGCTTGCTTACACCTTTAGAGAAAAGCTTCTTAGATCACACAGATGACAGGAAAAAAGCATTAAAGGAGAAATTAGAAAAATGCTTATAGAAAAGGACTTACAGGAATGATTATACTTATAATGCAATTACAACGCAAGGGAAATGAGCTCTAGATGCACCACACTTAGGGAATCTTTGTATATACAGGCCTAAATCGAGCACTGACACTTTATTCGTGGGAACTATTGAATGTATGTGTTTTTATTTCAGAGTAAATGGATGTTTATGTTGAATGGACAGGAACCAGCTATTCCTGGGATTTATGACATCTGTGGTCTTAATGCTTATTACTGTCTTCCAAGAGGATGGAATGGGACATGTTATATGGGGATAGTTGTCCCAAAGATCTATCAAATGGAAGATTTGAAGAAATTTCCACGAGTGACTGAATTTCATCATATGAGACAGAGTAGGGAGTCCTCTTCTGGTAGAGTGGGAGATATATTTGGAGCAGTGATTCCTTCAGTGGGAGTCATTCTGAATTTGATAAACATTCAAAAGTTGTCTACTATTGTGGATAACATGCTGACAAATTTTTCAGGAGCCATACTCCTAATATATACTGAGTTAGCTGCTGATAGAGCTATGACTCTTCAAAATCGTCTTGCTTTAGACATTCTTTTAACAAAGGATGGTGGAGTCTGTAGAATGATTAATTCTAGGCATTATTGTTCATATATTCCTGATAATAGTAAAGAAATTAGAGGTTTAATTACTAATCTGACTAATGAAAGTACTGATTTGAAAGAATTGAAAAGAACCAGGTGTTTGGGAAAAGATTAGAAAAGGTCTTGCTTCAGTGGGAAATTGGCTCAGCAACATTTGGAATGGGATACTATTGAAACTCGTGCAAGGGATATTTATTTTTGTGGTTTGTCTAATTGGAATACGGGGATTATGTAAATTATGCAAAAGGATTAGATTGAAAAGGTCAAAGAATAATCAGAGGAGGGAGAAAAGAAAAGGGAAACATTTTACAGAGAAAATTCAAAGGGGAAACAAAAGTATGAAGGGATCAAATTGACAGAATTTTATCTGATGCAAAAATGTGTGGGTGGTAGTTAGTGTGATGACACATTCAGTCATCAGAGGAGGGATTGCTAGCACAGGTTTTTTAATAAAAATTATTAACGAGTGTTCATGTATTCTGAATAAGTGATTTGTGTAGAAAATAAAATAACATGAGTGGCCGCCAATGTGTACAAAGTGTACTTACTAACAAATTAATATTGTGAAATGTTGAATATATGTTTGACTAATGTAGTAATACGTCATATTAAGAGTTATGCATTTTGCTTTAGCTTTATTAATTGTAGGCCTTAACCTAGCGAGTGTCTTTGCCTAGTTTGCCAAGCCCCATGTCAAGGCTGTATTTCTTAATGTTCAATAAAATGGCTGTCCTAGAGAGTTAAACTGTGATTTTCCATTTTTCATTATGTGCTCGTAGCTGAGAATTGCTTCTCATGAGAACCGACTGCTAGAAGATGCTGTTCCTACTAATGTAACATTTTATGTGTAATGTGTGTGAGACTGACTTTCTCAGGAGGAGAACAATGGCGATACTGACTGGAGTGGAAGCTGCAACAATATTGTTACCTGACAAGCAGAATGATGAGGACATTGCAGGACAAAGCAATCAACGACATGTGAACAGAATAATAGTAGAATTCATAGATTTGGAGTTTTAGTTTTATTGGACAAAGTGCGAACATGCGATTAACTGACCAATAGAGATTTGGGAAGTTGTTTAAATTTAACAACGTTGCACTGAGAGAAGACAGCCCATTGCCCATTTTCTTGCTGGCCAAAAGGTCAATATCTTCTTGTGTGTCTTGACAAGAGATGTGCTTAACTTTAATGCTTAAAGACTTTGGGGGTCATTCCGACCCTGGCGGTCCAAGACCGCCAGGGCCGCGAATGACGGAAGCACCGCCAACAGGCTGGCAGTGCTTCCATGCCCATTCTGACTGCGGCGGTAAAGCCGCGGTCAGAAAACCGGGTCCGGGGGTTTCCCACCGGATTTCCCCCGGCTGGGCGAATCCGCCAGGGCAGCGCTGCAAGCAGCGCTGCCCATGAGATTCTGACCCCCTTCCCGCCAGCCTCTTTCTGGCGGTTTTCACCGCCAGGAAGAGGCTGGCGGGAACGGGTGTCCTGGGGCCCTGGGGGCCCCTGCACTGCCACTGGCATGGGCAGTGCAGGGGACCCCTAACAGGGCCCCAGCCTGCTTTTCACTGTCTGCCTAGCAGACAGTGAAAAGCGCGACGGGTGCAACTGCACCCGTCGCACACCTGCAACACCGCTTCAGTGTTGCAGGCCCCCTTCCCGCTGGGCCGGCGGGCGCTAACAGCGGGAAGGTCGGAATGCCGGCAGCGGTCTTTTGACCGCGGAATGGCCAAATGGCGGTTTCCGCCTGGCGGGCGGCAACCGCCGCCCGCCGGAGTCAGAATGACCCCCTTTGCGTTTTGTGAACTTTGATGCTACATCTTGATGCCTTGGTGATCGACTGATTTCCTGAGAACGAAGACTGACTCTGCTTGCTGATCCACACTGAGGATAGGTATTATAAATGAGACTGTTGATTACTATGCATATTTGCCTTTTCTTTCTAGGTACCAACTGCATTGTTTTGATAGAGCCATAGTTAGATGTTTTTCCAAATTTGTGTTACTAAATTGTTTTGCATGAAGCCCAACATGCTGATTCTAATCTGGTGTTAGTTAAGGATCCTCACTAAAGGAATCATGCTAACAGGGATTAATGCTTGATGAATTTCTCTGCTAAACTTAATGTATGTAATTACCCTGATACAGTTGACTTTGTTACTGATTTGCACCATAACCTTAGAATGTATTGTAGTACAAGCTTTGCTTAGATTACGTTTCTTCCGCTGCTTTGGACAGCCAGTATTGTTTTTGTATGTGTTTCATTTGATTTTGAGATTAATCTACATGACTTTAGTATTGTTAATATAGGGAAATAAATATTCTAACTTTTACTAAAAGGTGTGGTTATTAATGACTGAAAGGTCATGGTCCGTGACAATTACTGACTCCATTGATTATTGATATTATTGACTGTTGTTGATTATTGACTATTGTGTATTGGTTATTGATTATGTACTGGAGCTATGGTAAGAACATCTTAATTGCGAGTCAAAAGGTTCATCGACCTATTCGCGTCCCCTTGTAAGTTTACTTATTAAGGTCTGATGCGCTTACAGCACCTTAGCACTTTAAAGCATCTGATGGTGGTAAAGACAACAGCGGTGGCCATCATGACATGGAAAAGAGGTGGTTGGAAATTAGGAGTGGCGGAAGAAGGGTGAGAGAGGAAACAAAATCAGATGAAGGGGAGCGTCTCGGACAGGAGAGAGAGGCAGAGTAGCGGCAGCAGTGCATGGTGTTGGACACTTGGAGGAAAGAAAGAGAGATAGGAGGAGAGATACTACTGGGGGGAGTGAGAGGAAGAGCACCTTTTATAAATGGAAATCCAGAAAAAGTAGCAGAACATGCACTGCCTTGGAGTGATAAAAAAGAAATTAACCACAGAAAAAATAAAAGTAGTTCCATTACATCAACGAGAGAAGGATACAACTTAGTGAATCATACGTGAGAGTAATAAAGAAATATTCCAGGGGCGGGACAAAAACAAGTATGGGGATGAAAGCCACCCAATAAATAGCAGTGAACTGAGACAGATGAGAAAGCCACCCAATCATGAGCAAGGAACCAACTCAAAAACCTCTATATGTAGAATTATATGTGATGTATGTAGAAGTATATACAACACTCTATGTGTGACAGACCTCGAGACAGCAAAAATTAATGAACAAACTCCTATTGACTAACACCATTTTGGAGGTATGACAGAAAAGTAAATTATTGATCAATCACAAAATTACATTTTTGGAGCATATCAAATGTGTCATTTGCAAACTATACCTACAGTAATAGACCCACTCGGGAGGTATTCTGTCACTTCCAGTTCCCTGTCTGTCCATTGTACTCTATCCCAGTCTTCATTGTGTGGGCATACTTTTTGCTTTGCCTACAATTTGGGTTTGATTTCCTTTAGTGCTTTCGTCCTCAGCAATGAGGGGGTGGATCTAGTTAATGTGAAGAGAAACAACAGTTTTCCTATTACCACATATGGAAACAGACAGCCAGGGACCCTCTGTGCTGCTGGGAATCCATTTTTGAAGTGCAGCCTTAGGGAGCGCACTTGGGGCATATTTACAAGAACGCACCGGTCCTGATGCGCCACTTTTCTTGCGTTCCCCTGTGCCTGCATTGCACCACTTTGTAAATATGGCATGGTGGAATGGCCTCCTTCAAGCCACCTTAGCGTAAAAAAATGTAGTAATTGAGTGGATAATTGTTGCTTAATAAAAGCTTGCCAAACGTCCAGCTTCCATTTAATTTCTAGGAAATATAAAATGTGACTATGAAATTGTGAATCATGCAGAAACCTGGAAAAACGCACTTTTATGTTTTCCAGAACAGCACTCATTTCCGCAAGTGGTTTTTGTGTGCAGAATTTCAGAATTTCTTATTTCAAGAATCAATTCTGCTTTCCAGAAATTCTTCTTTTATGTCATGAATTGTTTTTTTTTTTTTAGTTAATAGGTCGTTTTGTTGTGGTTTACTTTTAAGTAATTCATTTTTAATAATTATTTTTGCCTTTTTCTCCGTGCAAATTGGTTTGGCACAAAATCGTCAAATTTGCAATTTGGTGTGGAACAAATGATGAACTAAAAATTGGCTTTCGACATAACTAAATACACCCTGCCCTGACAGTCTGCGTGGCTTCTACCCAGAGTTCAGGGAAAAAGCCCAACAATTAAACCCTCTCTCGGTAGCCTTTTCCGAGCAGATGAAAAGAGAGTGGTCCATGTGTCTCTCCACATTCAAACACTTTCTGGGTAAGTTTCTTTCCTTGTCATTTATCACCTGGGTGCACAAGATTACACAGTAGCCTAGAAGGGATCAATGAGAACTAAGCAGTTATCATTAAACAGGCTCTGGTCTCTCCAAATGATTAGACCTTGACAATAATGGCTGTTTATCCAATGGTAATTGCTACCTTTGCCAGGCTTTACTCCTCACTGAGTGTTTACTTTCATTGTAGCACACATGTAAATTGCTTAATGAATCATCAGACAAAACTGTGCGAGGTAAGCCAGAGAGCGGTTCTCTTTTAGCGCCTGCCAAATCACACACCAGGCGGTGTCTGTGGCTTTGCTGAAATTATAGGTGGAAGGAGCGGATGGATTTCCCACTGAATAGTTCTTCAAATGAGCACAGGAACCTTTTAGTTGGTGAGTGTATAATGGCACTCTGACTGGAGAGGATCCCTGCTTTTAAAACATATTAGGCTTACAGGATCTGGCCTTTGAACATGCTAGCCATCTTCTGTGGGAAGTTGCCACAAGTTCAACAGTAATCTCCCTCCTTCTCTAATATTTTGGTCTGGATTTTAAACTGCTAGAGTCTGAGTTTTAACAGATTAGAGTAGTATACTACAACTGTTACTTGTTTTATATAGCACTTCATGCCACACTTCTGCCATTTCTAAGCGCTACACCTAACAAGTTCGAAGTTTACCCCTTCAGTGGTACTCAGTTTAACCACTTCAGAACGATCCAAGGCGGAATCATCAGCATTCACACTTGTTACATCCTGATCGCTGCATGTTACAGAAATGTTATCTTGCAGGGCATGCGCACCAAGCGGTAGATAATTGGGGCGGCATTTAAGCAGCTGCACAAATATGGATTTGCTCCTAGTGACTGCCTGCATAAGTCACCTTTAACAAGAAAGTAACCTCTATAAAAAATAGATTTTTTAAAGATAATGTTGCACACACCAGAAGACTTTCTTGAAATGCAGGTTACTGTTAGGATCGTTTCCAATATACAACAAGCATTAACTCCGAACCAGATTATTCTTGCCACATTGAATGGAAAAAAACAGCGCGATCGAGCTGCTGCAGTTCGCTCGTAGTGAAACCTACCGGCAAAAGTGCAATTATCTACGTAACAGGCAAAAGTGCATTTATCTACGTAACAGGCAAAAGTGCGATTAACTATGTAATAGGGTCGATGGTATACAAACCGCTCGACTTCTGCCAAGCGAGATCGCGCTGCAAACAAAACATAAAAAGTAGTCCACAAACCTGACGGGAAACAGCGAGCCTCGCATGTTTTCAGTACTTGGTCGCTGCGCTCGAGGAGGGCTAACCACTGGAAAAGGCATGACGTATGCGTGCCTTCCACTAATGAAAGCAAGCAGATTTTAACAGGCAAGCCCTCGAACCAATGAAAGACACTGACGTGACATGGATGGGGCTCCGAGCCCTTTTCTAACTCCTAAAGTGTCTCGCAAGCGAAACGCATGCGCAAGCGCATGCTACGCAGGCTCGACCCTAAAAAGTGAGCTTTGAGTCATTTCTCTTCCGCCATTAGCTCTCTGTGTGAGTCCCTTTTATCCATTGTGTTGAGATATTGTCAATCACATCTTGCACCAGTTCATAAAAGTATTTTTCTCTCACTTTCATGTTATTGGCCGTAGAGTTTATCATTCCACCTCCTAGGAGTGGCTTCATTGCAATACACAAGAGTCTATTTTACGTTTACAAAGAATACTCATCACACATTTCATTATTTATCTTATACATGCATTGTATACAGAGAGCAGTATTTTTTGCCATTTCTTTCAGAGCAGCAGGCATTTTGTTTTAAAACCTTTTATCTAAACTTGAGTGCAATCCTGACCTCAAACCTTGAGTGCAAACTTGACTGTCTGTTTTTTGTGTGCTTACATTAGAATCACCTGACTCACCATGAGATACTGACTCCTGTGGTACCCCACTTTCCTGATTACTGTGGGTACTGGCGGTATCTGTTTCTGCTTTTCCTCACCCACCTTGTCACCACCTCACTGAGGCTGAACTGTCCTGGCTCCTGCTGTACACTGCCCTCCTTGTTACCGTTGTTTGGGCTTCTGTTTTGCCACACCCTCCTTGTGCTACCACTTGTTTACTGAAGGTCACAGTGTTCTTGACTTCTGCTCTACCATGCCCACCAGCCCCTGGACATGTTTGAAGGGCTACTCATTTGGTATGAAGAGGACCTGGCAACCAACCTCTGTGATAAAATTCATAAAAAGGTTACACAGTAGCAATGACTATGCTTTTGAGATCTTGTCAATGCGCTGCCATAGGGCTACCATCACCACCACCACCTTCACCAATGCTGAGGTTTCCACAGTTAGCTCTACCACCAATTACCACTGACATGATCATTATAGCCAAGTTCAGT
Source organism: Pleurodeles waltl (assembly GCF_031143425.1). Lineage (NCBI taxonomy): Eukaryota > Metazoa > Chordata > Amphibia > Caudata > Salamandridae > Pleurodeles > Pleurodeles waltl. The sequence goes on from NC_090437.1 coordinate 1,234,468,999, forward strand.
GCCATCACCATGACCATTACATCACTACTTTCCAATTACCACCAAGCCATTACCACCATTACCATCATCATTATCACTACAACCATTAGCATCATTGCCATTACTACTATTACCAACATCTTTACCACCACTGTTACCATCAATCAATCAATCTATCAATTAGGATTTATAAAGCACCGCTAATCATCCGGTAGGTTACCCAGACACTTGCAGGTCCCGGAGGCTTATTTGAACAGACAGGTTTTGAGGGTCATTTTGAATTCCAAAAGTGATGTGATGGTCTGGAAATGTGTGGGGAGGCTGTTCCAGGTTTTTGTTGAGATGTGAGAGAAAGAGCACCCTCCACTTCTGCTTTGGTAGATGTGGGAAGTATGGACAAGTGAAAAGGAGGTAGAGCATAGTCTTCTCGAAGGTTGGTGATATTTCAGGTGGTGGTTAATGTACACGGGTCTTTGGCTGTGTAGAGCCTTGTATGCATGGGTCTGCACATTGAATTAGCATCTCTTCTGTATGGGGCACCAATGAAGTTGCCTGAGGTGGGGTGTGATGTGGGTTTGTCGGGGAAGGCAGAGGATGAGTCTGACTGCAGTGTTCTGTATGGTCTTAAGTCTCTGTAGTAGATGTGCAATGTTTCCTACTTAGACGGCATTGATGTAGTCCAGCCGGCCAGTGATGAGGACCTGTGCCTGTGTCAATGTGTGTCTCGTGTTTAGGGGTAGCCACTTGAAGATCTTACATAACATGCACAAAGTGAGGAAGCAGGTGGAGGAGACACAGTTGATCTGTGATTTCATGGTGAGCTTATTGTCAATGATGATTCTGAGGTTTCTGGTATAGTCGGAGGGACTGGGTGGGGGTCCTAAGGCTAATGGCCACCATGTGCCGCTCCATGTGTTGGTGCTATTGCCAGAGATCAATACTTCAGTCTTGTCTGTGTTCAGCTGCAGGCAGTTGTTCTTCATCCAGTTAGCGATGCTTCTCATACATGTGTGGAAGTTGGATCTGGTGGTAGAGGAGTTGTTGGTGAGTGAGAGGATGAGTTGGATATCGTCTGCATAGGAAATTATGTTGAGACAGTGGAATCTGACGAGGTTGGCCAGCAAGGTCATATCTGCATTGAAGAGCGTGGGGCTGAGGGATGAGCTTTGCTGGACACCCCAGACGGCCTCCTTGCATTCAGAGATGAAAGGTAGGGAGGTGGATCCTCTGGGTTCTTCCAGTGGGGAAGGAGGTGACCCATCTGAGTGCATCCCGTTGGATGCCATTGTGGTGGAGTCTTTCAATCAGCATGTGGTGGGATAAGCTGTTGAAGGCTGCCAAGAGGTCCAGGAAGATCAAAGCTGCTGTTTCTCCTCCGTAGAGGAGGGTTCTGATGTCATTTATGGCTGAGATCAGGGCAGTTGTGGAGCTGTGATTGCTTCAGAAGCCACATTGGGAGGCATTGAGTAGCTAGTTTTGCTCCAGGGATGCCGAGCTTTGCTTGTTGATGATCTTTCCCAGTACCTTCGGTGGGAATGGGAGCAGGGAGATTGCGCAGTAGTTTTTGGGTTTGCTGGGGTCGGCGAAGAGTTTTTGGAGTAGTCCCACTGTTACTTACATGACCACCTTTACCATAGCTAATACCACCACTATCAGTACTACCATCACCAGTTTTACAACCACCATCTTCAGTACTACCTTCACTACAGTGTTAGTTCATGGTTTTGTGAAAGTGGTAGTGTGCTTGCGTTTAAGAGAAAAGTTGTACTAGACATGTGAATGAGGTACAGTGTGTGTGCTTCAAGTCATAAAACAAGCAGTGGCAAAGCCAGTAGGTGTGGTTGTATGGTTGTATATCCAAGGAGCTTTCAAGCATGCCTGTGTTTGATTGTGTTATAGCAATAAAGTTAGACCATTTGGAGTTGCCAATACTTGTAATCAACCATGGATGGATAAAATGCTGTATCAGATATGGCATCCATCAAACTTCCAATATGCAAGCCTCTAGGCACTCACCTCTCTGTTCTGCACCATCTACTCAAGGGAGGAGGCAGGAAACTATGGCGTGAGAGAGTCTGTATGCTTCAAAAGCCACCATTAAAAGTTCACAATAATTGGTTGAAACTTTGGTCTTGGTAAAGACTGAAGCACTGTTCTCATTGGAAACATCGGATGCAGCAAAATAAGGAATTTTGAACAAATGTAGAACTTTCTGACAATTGCAAGGAAGAGCCAAGAACAGAAATTGCAAATATCCTCATGGCTTTAATGAATATATTTTATAATGTGTTAGTCTTTTGTCTTCCTTTCAAAATTGTTATTAGTCTCAGCAGCAAGAGAATCTGGCAGGCCAGTTAATATTAGGCATGAAGCTGCATCGCAGTTTTTTCATGAAGCTTCTAAGTGTCCTAGAAATTCACTGCATCGTTCTGGGACTTGATCTGCCTGAAACTACGGAAGGTATTCTCATGATGCATTTGGTTTGTCAGAACTTTCCTCTGAGTGTGCGTTGTCCATACTTTGCTCCTTAAGACTGTCTACACCACTAATGTAGAAGGATTGACAGACCACATTCCTCCTTCATGAGAGTGAGTCTAGTGTATGCCTCACATGGCTTACTTAGCTCTCTCTCTCTCTCTCTCTCTCTCTCTCTCTCTCTCTCTCTCTCTCTCTCTCTCTCTCTCTCTCTCTCTCTCTCTCTCTCTCTCTCTCTCTCTCTCTCTCTCTCTCTCTCTCTCTCTCTCTCTCTCTCTCTCTCTCTCTCTCTCTCTCTCTCTCTCTCTCTCTCTCTCTCTCTCTCTCTCTCTCTCTCTCTCTCTCTCTCTCTCTCTCTCTCTCTCTCTCTCTCTCTCTCTCTCTCTCTCTCTCTCTCTCTCTCTCTCTCTCTCTCTCTCTCTCTCTCTCTCTCTCTCTCTCTCTCTCTCTCTCTCTCTCCACATATACAAACACCAGAGGTATGCGAGCCAACAAATGAACAGGAAGAGTCGAGCTAGAGCCGAGCCAAGGGTGTGGCTGGACTATAAGAGCCCGTGCAGGAGCCGAGCACTGAAAATAGTTGGAATCTGAGCCATACCACAAACATCATGTGAAAATATGATTGTCGTTTTAAAATTAAAAAAGCTATATCTTTTAACATGCAGAAGCATTTCACCCTAGTACATCAGATTATGTTTGTACGAAGAAAAAGGAGACTTTGTAAACTGAAATATTTTCTCAAAGATCACTCAATGTGGTCAAGCGGGGAAGTCGGGATTGGTACCATGTTTGACGGTTTCCCATTGTCCAATTCACCCAGTACTTTCTCTCTTTTATACCATCAAATGTTTATGCTTTGTTTTTATTTCTTGCTGCATGATGGCACAGCGGATGGCAGGCAGAAGCCACAGCCAAGCTTGACCCGATTTGGGGTTCGAGGATCTAAGAGGACGTCGAGCTGAGCCAGAGCCAGACCGCTGGTTCAAGCCTGGTTCAAGCCTTAAGTGGTTTGCCCACAACTACCAAACACAGCACCCATAGAGCTCAACCAGTGTAAGCTCTTACAGCAGCTTTAAATAGCCACATTTATTTATATATGGTTTACCAATTGATCTGTATTGTTCAGGCTTGTGAAATACGTCTATTGCATAGTACTTTACTGCTGCTGCATGCAACCCCTTCCATTGACCACAAGAGGAAGAAACACTCAAATATTAATGACCTGATTGCCAGCTTTCAGTTGCTATGAATCATAGCTCAGAATACCTCACTGTAGCAAAGCCAAGATGTAAGAAATTAAGTCTTCTCAAAGTTGTCCCAGATTTCAGTTTTTTTGACACTCAAGAAGTTACTCACTGTTGTCGTCTGAGGCCTGCTGATAAGGCCAGAAAAAAACTGTACATTTTCCTTGCAATCTCAGCTCAGCCCCTGTTAACACTTAACTTTCCGTACACTGTGTTATGTCAAGGAGTTCCCCATTGGATGTGTCAAAAATTAATAACCAGTACTTTAAGAGTAGGCTGTAGTTCACAGGACCACCACCGCAAGATCACATTTTATAATGGATTATAGGCAGGGCCACTGGAATTATGCAATTGTGCAGCCGCTGCATTTTTCACATAGAATGGATTTACCTCATTTGCCACATAATCCCATCACCTGCTGCATAATCTTCAGACTTCAGCAAAAAATTGTTGCTGGTTCAAATGGTTCAAAAGAAACTAAAAACGCAGCAACACCTGTTCTGCACTGTGGAAGGCCCTTTGCATGGTTGACTGGTCACCTTTCCTTATAGCCTAGTGCTATATTTGGGTCTTGAACAGGTACTAATGAGGTGCGATTCATGGTCAAACAGTGTTAACTAGTGTAAAAATGTCAAAACAATGGAGCAATACTATCCCAAAATGTGCTGCATTACATTGCATACGTTACTTTTTTCTTGCAGCATTATTTGGTCAACCCTGCTGCATCATTTGTCCCTCCCATGCTGCATAATTCTAGTGGTGCTGATTATAGGTATGTGGACTAGCAACATGTTCCTCACAGACAAACATGGAACGTGTCTCCTGCTGCCTTTGAGTGTAGAACAGGAAGCTTTCAGATCCTATGTACACCCACCTCTCTCCTAAATGTTGTATTTACTTATTAGCTATTATTTGTAATGGCGGTGAGACAAATATAATATGTGACAAGATGAACATCCAGGTCAAAACAGATTTAAGATCTAAACTCTGCTCATAGCCAGAATTAAAAGGATAGCAGAGCCCTCACTTTAGAAGCCAATAGAAGACATAGTAAAAGAATCAAATGTTAAATCCATGCTTTTCAAGCTTCTGCTGGTCTCTCAGCAGCAAAGGGTCACATCACTGCTAATGATGTTCATAGTGCTGGGCTAGTGTGGTAAAGAGTGATATCGCCAGAATGTGAACCAATAAGATGAGTATGAGAGTAGATGGATGAGAGAAATTGGGTTATTGGTTAGGGTGAGTGAATGCCTACTTAAACAGCAGCCACAATCCTTGTAAGGATGAAAATACAAAAAGTCACTAAATTAACCTGTTCTTAGCCCCCTGGCCGCTTGGCTCAAAAGCCTTCAGATTTAACTTAGGAGCAATGCGTAAAGTATTCCTGCAGCACCTAAACAGTAATAAAATGCAGCTGCAAAACAGGAAAATCCCACACTAATTTAGAAAAATAGAGTACATTTTAATAAATTATGTGACACCAAAATGACAAAAAAAAATTGGTAAGACTGGAGGTATGAATTTTTAATGTTTAAAGTGTAAAATAGCACCTAAAATATCAAAGCAGCAACCATCTACATCTAGTCACGCAAGACCGGGGCAAAGTCGAAAGTTATAGCCAACTACGATGGAGTACAGGTCGGATGCACAAAGTGGACTGGGCCCGGTCCACGCTTACCTTCAGACTTAGAAAAACTTTTGAAGGAAAATATTTGAGAAAGTAAAAAGTATTACAGCAAGGCAGGTGGCAGTCTCAGAAGAGGAGGCGGTGGCGTCGTCATCGGGGAGCTGGTGGATAAAGTTGTGGTGAAGATTTCTGCATTCAGACTTAGAGCCTCATCATGAGTCTGGCACCAATGCAGCGGTCCAAGTGGCATATTTTGACCACATCGGTCGTGCCGCAGTGGGGCCGCTAGTACCGCTAGGATCAGAGATCCCGGTGGTCTGACGGTTGCAGCGGTCCTAATCCGCCAGGGCAGCAGTGAAAGCCTTGCTGCCCTGGCTATTATGACCTCGTTCTCCGCAAACCTTTTCATGAAACCACCATGAAAAGGCTGGTGGAGGACAGGCCCCTGCACTGCCCATGCACTTGGCATGAGCAGTGCAGGGGTCCCCCTGACCAGCACCCTTGCAATGTTCACTGTCTCCTTTGCAGACAGTGAACATTTGCAGACAGTGAACATTGCAAGGGTGCTGGTGCAGCCTGCTGCTACACCCTGCATCCTACAGCATTTCCGCCGGCTCGATTGCGAACCGGAGACAATGCTGTAGGCTGTTTTCCGCTAGGCCAGTGGGCGAAAACTGAGGTTTCCACCCCTTGACCTAGCGGGAAACTCTTAATGGGCCCGGTGGGGAGGTAGCTACTATTGCAGCAACCTCCCCGTCGGAAGTTCAGCGGATGGCCTAAACCATCCGCCGAATTTGTAATGAGGCCCTTAGTCTCTTTTATGAAAGTTTAAGTTCTCCAGCAGAACGAAGTTGCAGGTGTTAGCTGATGAGGGCTCCACAAGCCTGGATATCCCTTCTGCGAGAAGATACTAAATAGGACTAGCTGCTGCAGAGAGGAGTGTTGCAGACGCTGCTGCAATATCATACCAGCCGGCTATGCACCTTGGGCAGATCAGCGAATAGGTTTATCCGGGTCTCTTCTCAGTAGTCAGAGCACTTTTTGGCAGAAACGTTTTGAAGTTTGGCTACAAGGGGCACAGAAGGGCATTTTTGGCACCACTTTCAATGGTCCAGGACTGGAGTGGCACCACTTAGAGGATCAGGACTTATTCAGGCTGTGTCCGGGTGCGGGTTAAAGTTGGTTGGAGCCTTTTGTATTCTTGGGGCTCTGATCAGGAGGCCAGCCACCTAGCATTTGTAGTCATTCCGTAAGTGTTGAGTTCAAGCAGGAAAGTAGGTCTCACCCAGCAGGGAAGTCCTCTGAGGGCACTTGGCAGGCTTCAGGTAGCAGGGCAGTGCTCTTGGTGCAAGATGGGGAGTCCTCTGAAGTGTACACAGCAGGCCACAGGCAGCCGACCAGTCATTTGAGAGTCCTTCCGCAGGTCTAGAAGGGAACTGAAGAGTAGGTCTGAAGGTCCTATTTTTATACCTGGTGCCACTGTGAAGTGGAAAAAATGTCTGCAATGTTCTTCACTCATAAGTGTCTGGAATTTCCTGCCTCTTTGCCATGGTCCCAGCCTGTCTATAGCCACAATTGGATAGTGTGAAGTTCATTGTGTGTGGACCGTCTGCCAACTACATCTTGTCATGTGATCCAGGAAGCATGCTGCAGGCACAAATGGCTGGGGGAAGAAAATGACAACTCTCTAAAAGTAACATTTTCAGAATTGTGAGTTCACCATTAAATAGCATTTTACATTACAATTCCTTAGACATCAAACATGACATTTCTACCTGATCCCAAACAAAGGTTAGCACATATTCAATATAATTAGGTAACAGAATATAATCCTGTGCGAGAGGTAGACCTTACAGTAGTGACAAACAAATTGGTGAGTTTTCACTACCAGGATATGTAAAACTTAAAATTATATACCTAATATTTTCAATGCAAAGCACTCGGCCTTATGGGCTGTTCAGGGCCTACCCAAGGGATGACTTATATGTATTAAGAAAAGAGGTTATGCTTGGCAAAGGGGCTATTTTGCCAGGTTGAGTTGGCAGTTTAAAACTGCACAGAGGCTACAATGGCGGGACTGAGACATGGTTAAAAAGGCTATTTAAGTGGGTGGCACAATATGTGCTACAGGTCCACTAGTAGTATTTACTTTGCAGGTCCTGAGTACATATAGTATCACATTATCTAGGATGTATAAGTAAATTGAATGAGCCAATTGAGTCTAAGCTAAGTTTACCATGTTTACAGGAAAGACCACAGGCACTTTAGCACTGCTTAGCAGTGGTAAAGGGCACAGAATCCCAATGACAACAAAAACGAATTCAGCAAAACAGGAAAGGTAAAAGCAAAATGTTTGGGGGTGACCCTGCAGAGAAGGCCAAGTCCAACAATGGAGAAATAAATGTTCTAGTCATAAGGGGCTTATGGATATTGAACCTCAAATCAGGGTCCTACAGGCTCCGGTGCTGCATACTATTCTGAGGGGCAATGATGTTCCCTTGGAGTTTCTGTGTCCCTTTGCAAGAGCAGATTTGAGGAAGCATACTAAGTGTGTAGCACTACACCCTGTACACCTCCAGGAGTGAACAATGTTGAGGGTATCTCCTCAAAGGCCTCCTCTTTGCCCATGCTCTGGTGACATACATTGAAAAATATCCCACGCAAATGAGAGAATGCCGCTATTGAATGCTTAACTGGGCATACATTCCATATACCATGAAAAGACTGTCATATATTTCTGTTGTATGAAAAGATGCTAACTAGATTGATCATGTCATCATGGATCTTTTCTGTAAGGGTCACATTTTCTGTAATCCGTGATCCATTATCTTTCTTGTAAATGTTTTCAAAACAACATCTACAAACGGATACACTTCTAACATATGATTGTTTTCTCTTTTACAATTTCATTTCCGGAGTAAAATGTCTGCCTATTTCACACCATTCTATCAAGAACAAAGAACGGTCTAAAGTTACGATTGATAAAAATACCAATGACAATGACAACTGAGGGTGGATACAAATTGAATGTAAGAACCTTTTAAATGTACAGCTTTGAAATAGGTTGAATCTAGCTACACAGACACACACCATATCTTCCATATAATTGTCCCACACATAAAGCCAACTGCAAAGTGCCAAATAGGTATGTTTGTTGACATCACTCAGGCATAGGCATGCCTCTGGATTAGGCACTGTTTTCAAGGATGCCTTTGAAGTGCACAAGAATTTCTTTGGTTTTTCCAAACCTAGTATTAATGTAGGAGTAGGTGGGTGCAAGGTATCTGCAGCAGGACAACCATGCATGAACATCTTGGCATCATTTTACGGGAAGTTGTGAGCAAGGTCTCTGCAAAAGGATAACTATGCATGAACATCTTGGCATGATTGTAGGGAAAGTTGTGGGCAAGGTCTCTGCAAAAGGACAACTATGCATGAACGCCTTGGCACACTGCAGACAACAAAAGTAGCTCAGCATGTAGGTGAGGATGAATAAGCAAAATTCATTAATCTATCCTATATAAGCACACAAAACCAGTGAATTCTTATCTGATATGGCTGAAAGAGTTCAGGATAGGCAAGTGAGATTTCTTTACACAACTGAAATCTCTCATAAAACCAACAATAAGATTTTTGAGTTTTCCACATTTTCAAAAACTGTTGTTTCACTTACGATTATGAATTTTGGCCAACTTTTGCATGCAGAGAAATGGCCCTTTATATGGAACTATATGCCCATACGTTGAGCAATTATCTTGCAGTACTTTTGTATGCAAGACACTATGAGCCTGATTACAACTTTGGAGGAGGGTGTTAATCCGTCCCAAATGTGACGGATATCCTGCCCACCGTATTACGAGTTCCATAGGATATAATGGACGCATAATAGGGCGGGTGGTATATCCGTCACATTTGGGACGGATTAACACCCTCCTCCAAAGTTGTAATCAGGCCCTATGTCACATACAATTGTCATGCTGATGACTACCTACATGCATGCAGCTTAATACATGTATTTTTTAATGAAAAATGCTCTTGGAGAAAATCACGCAATTTTGCTTACCCCTGGTTCAGGTTGCATATGATTTTGTAATGTAACTATGGAGGACCTTTAGAGTTTGGTGGGCAGTGTACTCCATCACAAAAGTCACAGCAGCTTAACATTGGAAAGGTAGTGGTCTTGAGCACCTTTGTATCTGTGATGTTGCTTGTGCCACCACACCTAATCCATTGGTACCTATTCCCACTTTTATCTGAAACCTCAGATGCCACTGCCACCTCAGCCCGCTGGCATCTGCAACCAGTGGCATATCCATCCACTGACAACCATTGCCAACCACAGCCGCACCTCTATCCAATGGTATTGTCCACATCATGGCGCCTGCTTCACCAGCTCATGGTCCCTTTGGCAATCGCCTCCACTGGCCCCTGTACTGACACCCAAAGGTGTTGTGAACACTGATAAGGTTCCCATGAAATCCTTTTTATTTTCATTCAGTGCTTGATTTCAGATTCTTTAATCTCGCGTTGGAAAGTGTGAATTTTTTAGATGCGCTGAAATGTTGGCATCATGTCTGCTTACTATCGAGGCTGACATTTTATTGTTTTCAGTTATGGGCACTGCTATGAAATCATGGACTCTGACTATTTAAAGGACATGTTTTTATTGTTGTTTGTTATAAGAGCTGTTAGGCCATTCAGTCCTAGAGTAGTCTTCCCCAAAATCTTTTGCCTACTTACCTCCAATTTTTGCTTGAAATCATTTGTGTTGGCCTTATGCTACTTAGTGCCAAAGTGTTTGTGCTCCCTCCCCTAAACAAGGTTTAATTAGCATATACCTAACTGGCATATTTAATTCACTTTTAAGTCCATTGAAGAGTGATATACCATATACCCATTGCCTGTAATTTAAATGCTATCAGTGGGCCTGCATAATTTATTGTGCCACCCACTTAAGCAGCATTCTGAAACATGCTCCAGGCCTGCCATTACAGCCTGAGTGCAGATTTAAACTGTTATGTTGACTTGACATTTAAATCACTTTGCCAAGCCCTAGGAAGGTGCTGTATACTTAAAAAGTTGGACATGTACTGAATAACACCTACATTAGTTTTACTACAGTGAGGCCCACCTTAGGATAACATTGGTGAATCCTTATTACATTTAATTAGCTGTAATTCCTAATTGGAATTCCTAAAAAAATATATCCTTTTCCTTTATAAATATACATATTTAAGTATAAGTTCCCTTCTACCCTTCACTTTTATGTACACATAGCCTTACCTTTTGGTATATTTTTACTTTATATATTATCATGTATATTTTTTAATATTTCTAAACATGTCTTTTAAATATTTGTAAATTAATATGTCACTTTATACCTTAATCATGTGTGTGGGTGTATGGCTTCAAAAGCTGCGACCACTTAAATGAATCAAACAATGTGATCGTTTGGAGATGTCAATGCTGTCAGCAGAATGATAATAAGAAATGGCACTTACACTTAACTCCTTGTCCCAAATTTTTTATCATATTAGCTCCGTTTCCTGTTGTATTTTTCTTTGTTAATGTGGTTGCAAAGAGTGTCCAGATTTATTTGGTTTATTTTCTAATCTAATATTTGACTTTTACATGTATACTCAATTTCAAGAAAAACTATTTTTTGCTTTACTTGGAACTCTGGCCCCATTTGACAAATCTGCATTAATGGCGGTAGTTAGGGAAACTAGCTATAAAATTTGTGACAGTGGTTCGGAGCTTTGCAGGATTAGCGTCAAAAATGTTGATGCTAATCCTGCAAAGCCCATTGAGGCCAATTGTAAACAATGGCGTGCCTCCTTTTAATGCCTGCTCTGAGCTCTCTTAGATTTCTTTGCTCCATTTTTCCACCTCCCCTAACGGGGGCATGCCCCTTTGCATACATTCTGCCTGGCACAGGCATAATGTGGCGCAAAGGGTTACAAATTGGCACAATGCATGCATTGCAACAAGTTGTAAATTTAGCGCAGTGATTTTGACCTTGTTGGGCCACATTAGCATTAAAAAAATAGTGCTAATGTGGCGCAAGGAGGTGCTAGGGGCTCCTAAATTTGCCCTTAAGATTTTAAGCTTCCAAGCCGGCCTGTCGTCCTTCACAAGGTTGGATGACAATATAAGGAATAAATTGCAAGCCAGTATGGTTACTTTTTGTAAGGCAAAGCTGACTAATTTTGAGCCAGTTTAGATGGAATGCTCATTGACAGTCCTGAAAGCCCTTAAATCTGGCTTTCAAGAAGATCCTTGCCCCCCTAATCTGTTTGCTTCAGGGGCTACTATCATCAACCCTGTGGCAAATATGATACTTAATGCATCAATAGCAACTGCCACGGTTCACAGCTCTTGGAAGCAGGCAAAGATTCTACCTTTAGTGTAAAAAAACATTGGTGGATCCTAGTATTCCATTTAACTACAGGCCAATCTCCTTGCTGCCAGCTTCATCTAAAATACTAGAACAACTTGAATAAACAGCTCTCCAGCTATCTGGAAGTCAGCAATCTGCCACATCCTAGCCAGTCGGGCTTCAGACCCTGTTATAGTACTGAGACAGCATTGTTGGATGTCTCACAACATATTAAAGGCATTCTTGATACTGGGGGAAATGCTGTACTGATTATGTAAGATCTATCAGCAGCATTCAACACTGTTCCCCATTACAAGCTACTGGTTCGTCTCCAGGCCACTGGGGTAGCCGGGAGGGCCTTGGACTAACTAGCATCCTTTCTGGCAAATAGGAGTGAACAAGTTTGGATTCCCCCTGTTCCACCAATCCCTGCGAATTGTCTGTGGGAGTTTCCCAGGGCTCTGCCCTAAGTCCTGCCCTTTTTAATGTTTATCTTACCCATCGGGCCCAACTAGCAGAAGACCTGGGAGCCAAAGTGATCTCCTATGCAGACGACACGCATATGCTATTTTCATGAGGCAAGGGAGAAAAGTTGGTTGGCACACAGATTAAAACCTGTTTAACAGCAGTCTTTTACTGGTTAACATCCTATCAATTTAAATGTAAAAAGAGAAAATGGAAATTCTCTTCTTTGGTAACATCCCACCAGATTTCTGGCAGAATTTCTGGCCCAACGATGCCTCACCTCAGGACCCCAGAGCTGCATAGTTAGAAATCTGGGTATAAAATTTGGAAACAGCTTGTCCTTTAAGCCTCAAGTTAAAGCTCTGATAGGCACCTGTTTAGGCATCATGCGTCTCTAAAACATTTCTTCCCTTATGTCCTTTCCAGCAACAACAATTGGTAATCAGGCTTTTGATAACCTCCAGAATAGATTATGGCAGAGCCTTATACTTTGGACTGCTGGAAAATCTGCTGGATAGACTGCAAGTGGTCCAAAATGCGGCTGCCCAGTTTCTGTTAAATGTCCCAGCTAGAACACATATCTCACCCTATTTGAAGGCCTTACACTGGTTGCCCATCAGGAAACGATTTAGATTTAGGGCTCTTGTTCTAGTGCATAGTGCTCTGTACCAAACTGAGACTTCTTATCTCAAAGGCAGATTTTGATTTTATAATTTTCCCAGAAAGTTGAGATTTGCTAAACAACTTATGGCAGCAATTCCCAGAATTCAGCGCGCAAGAGCGGGTAGAAGGTCCTTCACTTATCTGGGCTCAGTGCATGGCATCAGCTAGCTCTTGAGTTGAGCGCAGTGAGTGATGTTGCAGGGTTCAAGAAAAAGCTTAAAACTTAGCTTTTTGTGCAGGACCTACTTCTGTCATTTGACCATCCAACCTATGTTTTTGTTTCTGGGACACTCCATGGAGTAGCTGTGCGCACTACAATTTGCTTTCACTATCATCATAATCATTATGGTTCTTCTGTTCATAACACCAAACCTTTAAGAAAAACTTCTGAGATCCATCAAATAACCATGGTTAAAATCCATTTATGGATATGAAATACACCTTAAGCCCTGAAATTGGTTCGTTATGGTTAGTTACAAAAACACAACTTGTGTCCCCACCGATATAATAATAACTTCTCCACTAATTCCACTGCTTATGACCTCCTAATATTCATACAAATAAATAACAGAAAATTACAACCTATAACTATGAAATAACAACACTTCTCCAAACAAAGAAATGGCACTGTATCCATAGTGACATTATCCATAACCTCAACACTAAGGTGACCTGTAATGTCAACAGTGATGCCATTAATGGCATTTGTGAAGGTATCCATCACATTGTGTGAGGCAATGAGCTGTGATTTTGGTGGAGGAAAGATGGTTTTCATGGTGAGAACACCAGTTGTAGTTAATCAGAATTGGCCACTTTTAGGGGGGGTGAAGGTTTTGTGACATTGTGACTCCTAATGATGTGGACCCAGTGCAGTGGGGGTACACCTTGTTAAATGGCTGCATGTAATTGTGCAGTAAAAGTAGTCTTGACCAACTTTATTGCTTGTTGTTTAGGGGTAAAAAAACCAATAGTCTGTAGCACTCTGAACTTGATAAAACTCATGATATACTCAAAGAGGACTCTTTGCTAGTCTTGATACTGGCTATAAGATACAGCCCAGGGATGCAGGTGCCCCGATCGTCTCAAACGTCACTCCCTGTAAAGCACAAAATATGTAATTACTATCACAGGATAAACAGCAAACACACAACATAAATAAGGCATTTCTCTTTTGACACTGTCCAACAAGCCCTCATCTTTTGGCACTATCTCGGCAATACTGTTGTCCTGAAAGGGCAATGCATGAAGCGTAAATCCTCTGCAACCTAGTAGATCCAATAACTCAATGATTCTAAAGTTTCAGGGCTGCGATGTGGAGTCCTGCATTGTCATCGAGAATGCTGTCGATGAGGGTCTTGCGATATGAAGGCCTCCATCCAGAATGCATTATGCAGAGGTGGTTCCAAATCAGAGCTGTGAGGAGATGCATCAATAGTAGATGTTTCAAATTCTGTGGTGCCAGTGACTGAAAGCCCTTCCCAGAGGGACATCTGCTAAATGCACCACTTAACTGCCTGTGACTTGAGAAATGTACTACTTATACCGCGTAGCCAACATACACTTTCTTTTGCCATAATGTTTTCGGGGTGTTGCACTGTCTGAAGGCCAAATACATAACTTGGACATTCTCTAGAGTTAGTGCATGCATTGCAGAAAGTACAGCTCGGATAAAGGGCGAGGAAGCCACTGCTCCCTGCTTCCGAGGTGTCCTGCCTGCTGTTTATGCACTAACTCAGAGAATTTACAGGTTATCTGTATGCACCTCAGAGCACTGTCCTAAAAAGAGGCGCTTTGCCCCAGCACATACTTTTATGATAAAGCCCCATAGAATATTTCAGGTGAAAGTCTGAATTTGCATATCAGATTGTAATTCGTCATGAAACAAGTGTGACTTCATGTACAGGGAAGGTGTGGGGTCTGCACATAATAATCAGAGATGTTTTAAGGCATGGGCAAAGTGGACAACTGCCCAGATCCCCCACCTTCAAATGCCCCCCTCTACCGCCCCCAGAAAGTGATTTGTCCATCTATTAGACCTTCTGCCTATTCTATTTCTTCCTCTAAACCTTTCTCCCACTCTTCCTACACCTACAGCTGTCTCTCTACCCAGTGTCATCTCAAGAATGTTTTGTCAGGCAAGACACATTTCATTTGCTATTGTGACCCCATTTAACAAATAATTTAGTATTGTTTGTGAATATGCTGGCTTCATATAGCTAAAAATTGTTAGTAAAACTGAAATTTGTTTTGTACATGGCTCGCCAAAATGTGTTTTTTTTTTCGATGCCCCTGCCACCCACCCCCAAATCCTCAAAGTGAAGGGGGTCTATGCCCTGTAAAGCTGCATTGGTTCATTACTTGTAGGGATATCATTTAGTGGTCGCCAGGCCCCTGGCTTGCCCTTGCTACCCCTGGCACTGCCTATTCGACCCCTGGCCTCAGAGGAGGCAAATTCTGTGCCAGGAACACTGTAACAGTTAGGGCTCCACTCTCTTTTGTTCTCTGTCAAATTTGTATTGCACTAATAGTGAATAGTACATTATTATTCACTATTAGAGTAATAAAACTGGAGTAAAATTAGCTGGAATATGCCCTTTTATTGCAGCTTAGGTAAGTAAAAATTATTTGATATGTATGTTGTGTGTGTGCTTGTGGGTGAAATTGTGTTTATGTGAGAGTGTGAATTTGAGTGTGTGTGTGTGTGTGTGGAAGTGTGTGTGAGTGAAAGTGGAGGTCAAAGGGCATGTGATGTCACTTCTGCAACCCCTGGCATTTTGGTGAATTGACGTCCACGATTACTTGTAGGAACTGGAGTATGCAATCTCCACTCTTTTATTTGCAGAATCGGATATGTGTGTCTTTTGCCCAACCTCATCAGTCCTTAATTTGTGAGCGGGTGCTTTCAGGTGCGGGGCACCAGGACTTATGTTTGAGGGTCGTCACTTATTTTTCTGCATCAGGTATTCACTGTCAGCAAAAGGCACGTGTAGGAAAAACGGAGAAGGAAGAGAAAAACGAAAAAATATATTTAAAAAAGAGGAGAAAGCAGAAAGCCGCAAGAGAGAGCTGAAGGGACAGGTAGAGCCTGTCAATGGATTCAAGAGGCCTAAAATGGATATAGGATTCTGCTGCCTCAGTATTCTGAGTTCCCAATTTTAATTGCACCAGCCCGGTGTTTCAGAGGTGGGCATCGGCACGTTTTTATTAACACATGTAATACTGGCTGCATTGTATGTTCGTGACTTTTAAACCGGTGCCATTTGACGGACGTTCTTTTCTCTCTGCATCTCCGCACTTGACTCTCAAGCTTGTTCTGGCAAGAGGCACGTATTAGGGCCAGTCTGTCTGTCACAGCCTCCTCAGAGATTCACGCTCAGTCCCATATTTAATCTGTCCGCTGGGCCCCTAAAGCTCCGATACATCAGAAACCAGAGAAGACGCTTCAGACACTAGCCCTTGGCCATCCGTCAGACCCTGGACCACACCAAGGGCCTTACCCTCCACCGCCTGGCTGACGGCTCGTGGCATCACATGCAGGCACGTGAAAGAAGGCTCAGACATGCAACATCCAACCAAGTCGGGCGTTCAGCAGCACAGCGAGTAGAGAACAGCTCACCGTTTGAACATTGTTTTTGGGCGAACAGCTCGGAGTTACACAACTATGTTGCCTAGTTTGTTCGAAACAGCGAGCTCACAGGGGAGTATATTTTTATTAAAAATGATTATTGTTAAGTGCAATTACAGACAAACAGTAAATCAGGTAATAAGAATTGGTTCTTTGCATTTAGACATTGATAGGCGAAAAGGTACTAATTAGATAAGGTTTTTTTTTTTTTTTTTAAAACGTGCCTTGGCGTCAAAAATATTTTCCAGACGCAAGTTTGGGAGAAACATTTTAGGTACTTGGCATCGGGTGTCCATTGATGTATGCTGGAATGTCTTTATTGTGTAGCTAACTCAACAGCTCATAAGACTTAAACATCCGTTCCATGCGGGCACTGCAGATCAAACAGAAAGCTGCATTTGGGAAGACTTATTTCGGATACATGGTTAGCTATTTCCAGAACATGACCATACTCTATGTAACATATTATTTTTGGACGGGGGGCACATTTTTTTATTCAAATAAGGATGTGCATTGGGATGATTCTTAGGGCCAAATGTGCGAAGCCAGATTGCATTTCTTAATGGTCCGAAACGCTATTTCGGGCCGTTAAAAATGCAAAATAGGCTTTTCTTATGTACAAAACCTTTTAAGGAATAGCAAATTGAAATTTGTGATTACCAGAATAGGAAATCGCAAATAGAGGTTTCCTATTAGCGATTCCCATTCTGGTATACCATGCATTTCCTAATGCGACTTGGTCATTTAGAAGATGCAATTACCATTGACTTGAAGTCGAAGGTAACCAGGTGCTATTTAAAACAAACATTTGCAATGAAATTGGTCTCACATTTGCTCGAGTTAAATTCCTAACTGGACTTTTCTTGCCACAGAAATTGATAATGAAAAGTAAAACAGTTGACATAAGCGAGTCGGTTCAAAGCGTCATGGCCACCATGAGCATGAGTGCAAAGGAGAGACACAAAAGGAAAAAGCATTTGCAATGCAATAGGTCTCACATTTTCTTGAGTTAGAGCTATTGGCATTGTAAATACAGAATTGGACTTTTCTTGCCACAGAAATTGGTCAACCCTGTCTCATAATTTTGTCTTTTCCTGCCATTTTTTGGTGGTCACTGGTGGCTACTGACATCAGAAATCACAAGCCCTTGAGGAGAGATGAGAAGACGACTGCACTTCGCGTTGTGTAAAAGTCCGAACAAAAACTGGAAAATACGTCTGGAAAAGTATTTTATTTTTATTTTAACACGCATTCTTTTCTAAATAGCAATTTCCTAATAAGACATCTCCATGTGGGAAATGCAAAACTGGCCCATTAACTCAAATGCAATGAGATTTTTTAATACCGATTTCCTAATAGCGAATCCTACTCTGTAGGAATCGCTATTAGGAAATCGGTATCTTTGTACATAGCATTTTGCATTTCTTAAAAAGTGATTTCTATGAAGTCACTCTTTAAGAAATGCAAAATTGCATGGTCATACATGTGACATACTGCTCAGAATCTGCAAAATGTTCTGTCGCGTTTAGTATGACAATACTCATTGTTATCAAAATGTCTCTTCTCCTGAAGATACTTTTATCTATTATCAGTGCATGAGGACATTCAGGCCTTGGATGTCCGTGTATCATTTTCAACACAACCCACTAAAAATTGACTTTCTTCCAATTTTCAAAGCACTTCATCAATCCAATCCTGTCTGGCACACTTGACCTACTATATTGTAAATCTATCATTATCGACTGTTCAAAGTCCTTGGGGTTTACTCTTCACAAGAAATTGACTTCATAATTATGCATCAACAAATCAGCTAGAAGTCCATATCAATTCCAGCTAAGACTTCTACAGGGAATAAAATCCAACATCTTATAGACAGATTTCAAAGAAGTGGTTCAATTTATAGTACTATCACTACTCGATTATAGTTTCTACATGCTGAACTCAATAGTTGTAATCCAGTTAGAGAAGGCCTTGAACTTCCCGCCTGTGTTCTTCAGGTGTTTCTTAATTTCCTAAAACTCCAATTTAGCAATGCTTAGCATTTGGATTTCATTGGTTTTCTGCTCCTCAGACAGTATGTCTCTCAGGTTGCCTTGCAGGCTTCTTGTTTTTTTCTCCTATATTCTCTAAAGTTTGAGCTTTCATGTCTATGCTTCTTATCACTTTTGGTACTGGGGGACAAGGGGTAATACCCACCCCATAGGGCATCTCCTAATTAGCAGCTTGTTTATAGTTGTGTGTTGCTCTGGTTATCACTAGCTGCTTCTGTGAACTGTCTAGACAAGCGCATGGGTAGGAATGGAGGAATGAGTGACTTTGAACTCTTTTGGCTATCTCAAAGAGTCAGCTTGGCTTTGAGCAACTGTGCATGCATTCATATGGTCAAAAAGGAGCTATGTTTTAAGATTTT
Source organism: Pleurodeles waltl (assembly GCF_031143425.1). Classification (NCBI taxonomy): domain Eukaryota; kingdom Metazoa; phylum Chordata; class Amphibia; order Caudata; family Salamandridae; genus Pleurodeles; species Pleurodeles waltl. The sequence goes on from NC_090437.1 coordinate 1,234,487,866, forward strand.
AAGGATGACGTATGGCTAACTTAAAAATTCTCCTGGTTAATGTCATTGAGTTGACAAGTAGGAGAGAAGAGCACTTTTTTCAAATAAACACATGTAGGAGGCTGGACTGGCTTGTAGTGAGTACCAAGGGGTACTTGCACCTTGCACCAGGCCCAGTTATCCCTTATTAGTGTATAGGGTGTCTAGCAGCTTAGGCTGATAGATAATGGTAGCTTAGCAGAGCAGCTTAGGCTGAACTAGGAGACGTGTGAAGCTACTACAGTACCACTTAGTGTCATATGCACAATATCATAAGAAAACACAATACACAGTTATACTAAAAATAAAGGTACTTTATTTTTATGACAATATGCCAAAGTATCTTAGAGTGTACCCTCAGTAAGAGGATAGGAAATATACACAAGATATATATACACAATAGCAAAAATATGCAGTATAGTCTTAGAAAACAGTGCAAACAATGTATAGTTACAATAGGATGCAATGGGGAAACATAGGGATAGGGGCAACACAAACCATATACTCCAAAAGTGGAATGCGAACCACGAATGGACCCCAAACCTATGTGACCTTGTAGAGGGTCGCTGGGACTATTAGAAAATAGTGAGAGTTAGAAAAATAACCCTCCCCAAGACCCTGAAAAGTGAGTGCAAAGTGCACTAAAGTTCCCCTAAGGACAAAATAGTCGTGTTAGAGGAATAATGCAGGAAAGACACAAACCAGCAATGCAACAACTGTGGATTTCCAATCTAGGGTACCTGTGGAACAAGGGGACCAAGTCCAAAAGTCACAAGCAAGTCGGAGATGGGCAGATGCCCAGGAAATGCCAGCTGCGGGTGCAAAGAAGCTTCTACTGGACAGAAGAAGCTGAGGTTTCTGCACGAACGAAAAGGGCTAGAGACTTCCCCTTTGGTGGACGGATCCCGCTCGCCTTGGAGAGTCGTGCAGAAGTGTTTTCCCGCCGGAAGGACGCCAACAAGCCTTGCTAGTTGCAAATCGTGCGTTTGGCGTTTTTGGACGCTGCTGGGCCCAGGAGGGACCAGGAGGTCGCAAATTGGACCTGAAGAGAGAGGGGACGTCGAGCAAGACAAAGAGCCCTCACTGAAGCAGGTAGCACCCGGAGAAGTGCCAGAAACAGGCACTACGAGGATGCGTGAAACGGTGCTCGCCGAAGTTGCACAAAGGAGTCCCACGTTGCCGGAGACCAACTTAGAAAGTCGTGCAATGCAGGTTAGAGTGCCGTGGACCCAGGCTTGGCTGTGCACAAAGGATTTCCGCCGGAAGTGCACAGGGGCCGGAGTAGCTGCAAAGTTGCGGTTCCCAGCAATGCAGCCCAGCGAGGTGAGGCAAGGACTTACCTCCACCAAACTTGGACTGAAGAGTCACTGGACTGTGGGGGTCACTTGGACAGAGTTGCTGGATTCGAGGGACCTCGCTCGTCGTGCTGAGAGGAGACCCAAGGGACCGGTAATGCAGCTTTTTGGTGCCTGCGGTTGCAGGGGGAAGATTCCGTCGACCCACGGGAGATTTCTTCTGAGCTTCTGGTGCAGAGAGGAGGCAGACTACCCCCACAGCATGCACAAGCAGGAAAACAGTCGAGAAGGCGGCAGGATCAGCGTTACAGAGTTGCAGTAGTCGTCTTTGCTACTATGTTGCAGGTTTGCAGGCTTCCAGCACGGTCAGCAGTCGATTCCTTATCAGAAGGTGAAGAGAGAGATGCAGAGGAACTCGGATGAGCTCTTGCATTCGTTATCTAAAGTTTCCCCAGAGACAGAGACCCTAAATAGCCAGAAAAGAGGGTTTGGCTACTTAGGAGAGAGGATAGGCTAGCAACACCTGGAGGAGCCTATCAGAAGGAGTCTCTGACGTCACCTGCTGGCACTGGCCACTCAGAGCAGTCCAGTGTGCCAGCAGCACCTCTGTTTCCAAGATGGCAGAGGTCTGGAGCACACTGGAGGAGCTCTGGGCACCTCCCAGGGGAGGTGTAGGTCAGGGGAGTGGTCACTCCCCTTTCCTTTGTCCAGTTTCGCGCCAGAGCAGGGCTGAGGGATCCTTGAACAGGTGCAGACTGGCTTATGCAGAGATGGGCACCATATGTGCCCATCAAAGCATTTCCAGAGGCTGGGGAGGCTACTCCTTCCCAGCCCTGACACCTTTTTCCAAAGGGAGAGGGTGTAACACCCTCTCTCTGAGGAAGTCCTTTGTTCTGCCTTCCTGGGCCAAGCCTGGCTGGACCCCAGGAGGGCAGAAACCTGTCTGAGGGGTTGGCAGCAGCTGCAGTGAAACCCCGGGAAAGGCAGTTTGGCAGTGCGGTCAGCAGTCGATTCCTTGGCAGAAGGTGAAGAGAGAGATGCAGAGGAACTCTGATGAGCTCTTGCATTCGGTATCTAAGGATTTCCCCAAAGGAGAGACCCTAAATAGCCAGAAAAGGAGGTTTGGCTACTTAGGAGAGAGGATAGGCTACTAACACCTGAAGGAGCCTATCAGCAGGAGTCTCTGACGTCACCTGGTGGCACTGGCCACTCAGAGCAGTCCAGTGTGCCAGCAGCACCTCTGTTTCCAAGATGGCAGAGGTCTGGAGCACACTGGAGGAGCTCTGGACACCTCCCAGGGGAGGTGCAGGTCAGGGGAGTGGTCACTCCCCTTTCCTTTGTCCAGTTTCGCGCCAGAGCAGGGGCTAAGGGGTCCCTGAACCGGTGTAGACTGGCTTATGCAGAATTGGGCACATCTGTGCCCAAGAAAGCATTTCCAGAGGCTGGGGGAGGCTACTCCTCCCCTGCCTTCACACCATTTTCCAAAGGGAGAGGGTGTCACACCCTCTCTCAGAGGAAGTTCTTTGTTCTGCCATCCTGGGCCAGGCCTGGCTGGACCCCAGGAGGGCAGATGCCTGTCTGAGGGGTTGGCAGCAGCAGCAGCTGCAGTGAAACCCCAGGAAGGGCAGTTTGGCAGTACCAGGGTCTGTGCTACAGACCACTGGGATCATGGGATTGTGCCAACTATGCCAGGATGGCATAGAGGGGGCAATTCCATGATCATAGACATGTTACATGGCCATATTCGGAGTTACCATTGTGAAGCTACATATAGGTAGTGACCTATATGTAGTGCACGTGTGTAATGGTGTCCCCGCACTCACAAAGTTCAGGGAATTGGCTCTGAACAATGTGGGGGCACCTTGGCTAGTGCCAGGGTGCCCTCACACTAAGTAACTTTGCACCTAACCTTTACCAGGTAAAGGTTAGACATATAGGTGACTTATAAGTTACTTAAGTGCAGTGTAAAATGGCTGTGAAATAACGTGGACGTTATTTCACTCAGGCTGCAGTGGCAGGCCTGTGTAAGAATTGTCAGAGCTCCCTATGGGTGGCAAAAGAAATGCTGCAGCCCATAGGGATCTCCTGGAACCCCAATACCCTGGGTACCTCAGTACCATATACTAGGGAATTATAAGGGTGTTCCAGTAAGCCAATGTAAATTGGTAAAAATGGTCACTAGCCTGTTAGTGACAATTTGAAAGTAATGAGAGAGCATAACCACTGAGGTTCTGGTTAGCAGAGCCTCGGTGAGACAGTTAGGCACCACACAGGGAACATATACATGCACACCTATGAGCACTGGGGCCCTGTGTGACAGGGTCCCAGTGACACATACATATAGGCCACAAACCTATGAGCACTGGGGTCCTGACCAGCAGGATCCCAGTGACCCATAACAAACATACTGAAAACATAGTGTTTTCACTATGAGCACTGAGGCCTGGCTATCAGGATCCCAGTGAGACAGTGAAAACAGTGACAAACACCCTGGCATACACTCACAAACAGGCCAAAAGTGGGGGTAACAAGGGTAGAAAGAGGCTACCTTCTCACACAACCCCCCCCCCAAACGAAGGACAATAAGGCTAACCTTGGCCAGTTGAGACTTTATTGTCTAAGTGGTGATAAGTAGAGAGTAGCTCTGCAATAGACTGGTTACTCCCTTTATCATCCACTATATGGTTACTTCCCTGTGGGGATGTAAACCACCCTGTTTGAAGTTTTTTAGCTAAGCAACAATGTGAAGATGTATTTTCAGAGTTTCTATCAGTAAGTTTTAGTTTAGAGCAGTGGGAATTGTCCACTGAACCTATTTGTAGTGATGGAAATGCCAGACAGGGATGCTGTCTCAGAAAAGCCATAACTGGGCAAAAACTTTGTCCATCTGGCTGGAAGAGAGAACAGGGATGCTGTTTCTCTTGAGTTGGAGCAGGGCAGGGATGCTGTCCTATGAGCTCCACACTAGGGCAGGATTGCTGTCCTAAGTATTGTGAGGTAGTGCAGGGTTTCTGCACTAAAGTTTCTCTGGGAGGGTTGGAGGGATGCTCCATGTTAACTAAAATGGTGCTGTTTTTCTCACCAATGTTAGTTATCCCACCGAGAGGTACTTCCACCTCAGGGAGTCCAGCTTTGGCAGCTGATGATTCCCTTGGAACAGGTGCCACCCCAGGAGAGGTTTCTCCCACCACAGGAATAGTATCCTGAATGGTAGGGTGGTTAGGGGATACTGTGATACCCTTTTTACCTGTTGATGGAGAGGGATCCTGAGTTTTCAGGCCTTCTCTCCTTTGCTTTTTCATTTCACTTGAAATGAGAGGGAACAATTCCTCAGGGATGCCCAGCATGGCTGCATGGGCATAAAACTCTACATCAGCCCAACCTGAGGCCTCTAGGTCATTACCTAAGAGACAGTCTACAGGTAAGCTAGGTGATACCACCACCTGCTTAGGGCCAGTAACTCCACCCCAACTAAACTGAATTATAGCTAAGGGAAGAAACTTAGTGGAGTTATGGACATCAATAATCTTATACTGTTGTCCAATGATGTGTTGTTCAGGAGGCACTAGGTTTTCAGTCACCAAAGTGAAACTGGCACCTGTGTCCCTATAGGCCAAGGCCTCAACACCATTTATTGAAACTGTCTGCCTGTACTTATCCATTGTAAGGGGACAAGCAGCCAGTGTGGCAAGGCCAATGCCACTAGGTGTGACAGAAACTGTCTTGGGAGTGACTACCCCAGTTTCTACTATGGACCCAAAAGTGAACCCAACTACACCCTTAACTTGACTGTTGCCAGCAGTCCCACCACTAGTACCACTACTGCTAGGGGCACTAGAGCTTGATGTATTAGTGGTGGTAGGCTCAGGGGGTTTACCTGGACAGGACTTATCCCCTGGCCTATGGCCTCTATTTTTACACACAAAGCACCAAGGCTTTTTAATGTGTGCGGGTTGGGAAGAAGAGGAAGAATTTGTTTTATCCCCACCCTCTGAAGAGTGTTTAAGATTTGAAGTGGGATCTTTGGTTTTACCCTTATCCCCATGCTTATCTTGAGATTTTTCACCATCTTTCTTCTTATTGCCATCTTTCTCACCCCCTGTATGAACTTTTCTGTTCACCCTTGTTCTGACCCATTTGTCTGCCTTCTTTCCCAATTCTTGGGGAGAGGTCAGATCAGAGTCTACCAGGTACTGGTGCAACAAATCAGACACACAATTATTAAGTATATGCTCTCTCAGGATTGTGTTATACAGGCTTTCATAATCAGTAACTTTACTGCCATGTAACCACCCCTCCAAGGCCTTCACTGAATGGTCAATGAAATCAACCCAGTCTTGTGAAGACTCCTTTTTGGTCTCTCTGAACTTTATCCTGTATTGTTCAGTGGTTAAGCCATAACCATCCAGGAGTGCATTCTTAAGAACTGTAAAATTATTGGCATCACTTTCTTTCACAGTAAGGAGTCTATCCCTACCCTTTCCACTAAATGATAGCCATAGGATAGCAGCCCACTGCCTTTGAGGGACATCCTGTACAACACAGGCCCTCTCAAGTGCAGCAAACCACTTGTTAATGTCATCCCCCTCCTTATAAGGGGGAACTATCTTGTGCAGATTCCTGGAATCATGCTCTTTTGCAGGATGACTATGGGGAATACTGCTGCTGCCACCATGGGTATCTAAACCCAACTTCTGTCTTTCCTTCTCTAATTCAAAAGACTGTCTATCCAAATCCAGCTGTTGCTTTTTAAGCTTCAGTCTGGTTTGTTCCACCCTCAACTTATTGAGTTCCCTCTCTAACATTCTGTCATCAGGGTTGGTGGGAGTGACATTTCTAGAAACAGAGCTATGATGGGAATGAACAGAAGGAGACCTGTCCCTTACAGAAGCCACCCTAACAGCTTGGTTTACAGAAACATTACTACCAGTATGGTGAGAATAATTGCTTTTGCTATGATGTGAGACAACACTATTTATTTGGTGTGGCTCATCATCATTACCATCTATGCTAGATTGTCTAGTAATGGGCAGGCTAGGAAGTTTCTTTCCTGAATCTTTTCCTGGGGGAGTCCCTGAATCAGATTGGGAACTATTAGGTACTTTTTCAACAGATGGGGCACCTATGGCCTTATCCTGTTCTCTAAGCATGTTAAGTAACAGTTCCAAGGAAGGATTTTTCCCTACACTCAAACCTCTCTCTATACAGAGACTCCTTGCTCTTTTCCAGCTAAGGTTGTCATATGCAAGTTTGGACAGATCAACACTTTGGCCTGTGCCAGACATTTTTTTAGAGAGAGTTAAAGTGATAGAAAAAGAGAAAAAAGTTTTCAGAACTTTTTGGAAAGACAGAAAAAAACTTTTTAAACTTTTAAGAACTTTTTGAAAGTTTAGGAGTACTTTTCAGCACTTAGAAAAGAGTGAAAAGAGGAAATGCAAAACTTTTTGGCTATGTGTATATACACTGACCTTGTTTTGTATATTTTTCTCTTATGAAAAGTACAATGACAAGAGTGGTAAGTAGTCTCAAGCACTTATCCCACCACTGCACAACCAATGTAGGAGGCTGGACTGGCTTGTAGTGAGTACCAAGGGGTACTTGCACCTTGCACCAGGCCCAGTTATCCCTTATTAGTGTATAGGGTGTCTAGCAGCTTAGGCTGATAGATAATGGTAGCTTAGCAGAGCAGCTTAGGCTGAACTAGGAGACGTGTGAAGCTACTACAGTACCACTTAGTGTCATATGCACAATATCATAAGAAAACACAATACACAGTTATACTAAAAATAAAGGTACTTTATTTTTATGACAATATGCCAAAGTATCTTAGAGTGTACCCTCAGTGAGAGGATAGGAAATATACACAAGATATATATACACAATAGCAAAAATATGCAGTATAGTCTTAGAAAACAGTGCAAACAATGTATAGTTACAATAGGATGCAATGGGGAAACATAGGGATAGGGGCAACACAAACCATATACTCCAAAAGTGGAATGCGAACCACGAATGGACCCCAAACCTATGTGACCTTGTAGAGGGTCGCTGGGACTATTAGAAAATAGTGAGAGTTAGAAAAATAACCCTCCCCAAGACCCTGAAAAGTGAGTGCAAAGTGCACTAAAGTTCCCCTAAGGACAAAATAGTCGTGTTAGAGGAATAATGCAGGAAATACACAAACCAGCAATGCAACAACTGTGGATTTCCAATCTAGGGTACCTGTGGAACAAGGGGACCAAGTCCAAAAGTCACAAGCAAGTCGGAGATGGGCAGATGCCCAGGAAATGCCAGCTGCGGGTGCAAAGAAGCTTCTACTGGACAGAAGAAGGTGAGGTTTCTGCACGAACGAAAAGGGCTAGAGACTTCCCCTTTGGTGGACGGATCCCACTCGCCTTGGAGAGTTGTGCAGAAGTGTTTTCCCGCCGGAAGGACGCCAACAAGCCTTGCTAGTTGCAAATCGTGCGTTTGGCGTTTTTGGACGCTGCTGGGGCCCAAGAGGGACCAGGAGGTCGCAAATTGGACATGAAGAGAGAGGGGACGTCGAGCAAGACAAAGAGCCCTCACTGAAGCAGGTAGCACCCGGAGAAGTGCCAGAAACAGGCACTACGAGGATGCGTGAAACGGTGCTCGCCGAAGTTGCACAAAGGAGTCCCACGTCGCCGGAGACCAACTTAGAAAGTCGTGCAATGCAGGTTAGAGTGCCGTGGACCCAGGCTTGGCTGTGCACAAAGGATTTCCGCCGGAAGTGCACAGGGGCCGGAGTAGCTGCAAAGTTGCGGTTCCCAGCAATGCAGCCCAGCGAGGTGAGGCAAGGACTTACCTCCACCAAACTTGGACTGAAGAGTCACTGGACTGTGGGGGTCACTTGGACAGAGTTGCTGGATTCGAGGTACCTCGCTCGTCGTGCTGAGAGGAGACCCAAGGGACCGGTAATGCAGCTTTTTGGTGCCTGCGGTTGCAGGGGGAAGATTCCGTCGACCCACGGGAGATTTCTTCTGAGCTTCTGGTGCAGAGAGGAGGCAGACTACCCCCACAGCATGCACAAGCAGGAAAACAGTCGAGAAGGCGGCAGGATCAGCGTTACAGAGTTGCAGTAGTCGTCTTTGCTACTATGTTGCAGGTTTGCAGGCTTCCAGCGCGGTCAGCAGTCGATTCCTTATCAGAAGGTGAAGAGAGAGATGCAGAGGAACTCGGATGAGCTCTTGCATTCGTTATCTAAAGTTTCCCCAGAGACAGAGACCCTAAATAGCCAGAAAAGAGGGTTTGGCTACTTAGGAGAGAGGATAGGCTACTAACACCTGAAGGAGCCTATCAGCAGGAGTCTCTGACGTCACCTGGTGGCACTGGCCACTCAGAGCAGTCCAGTGTGCCAGCTGCACCTCTGTTTCCAAGATGGCAGAGGTCTGGAGCACACTGGAGGAGCTCTTGACACCTCCCAGGGGAGGTGCAGGTCAGGGGAGTGGTCACTCCCCTTTCCTTTGTCCAGTTTCGCGCCAGAGCAGGGGCTAAGGGGTCCCTGAACCGGTGTAGACTGGCTTATGCAGAATTGGGCACATCTGTGCCCAAGAAAGCATTTCCAGAGGCTGGGGGAGGCTACTCCTCCCCTGCCTTCACACCATTTTCCAAAGGGAGAGGGTGTCACACCCTCTCTCAGAGGAAGTTCTTTGTTCTGCCATCCTGGGCCAGGCCTGGCTGGACCCCAGGAGGGCAGATGCCTGTCTGAGGGGTTGGCAGCAGCTGCAGTGAAACCCCAGGAAGGGCAGTTTGGCAGTACCAGGGTCTGTGCTACAGACCACTGGGATCATGGGATTGTGCCAACTATGCCAGGATGGCATAGAGGGGGCAATTCCATGATCATAGACATGTTACATGGCCATATTCGGAGTTACCATTGTGAAGCTACATATAGGTAGTGACCTATATGTAGTGCACATGTGTAATGGTGTCCCCGCACTCACAAAGTTCAGGGAATTGGCTCTGAACAATGTGGGGGCACCTTGGCTAGTGCCAGGGTGCCCTCACACTAAGTAACTTTGCACCTAACCTTTACCAGGTAAAGGTTAGACATATAGGTGACTTATAAGTTACTTAAGTGCAGTGTAAAATGGCTGTGAAATAACGTGGACGTTATTTCACTCAGGCTGCAGTGGCAGGCCTGTGTAAGAATTGTCAGAGCTCCCTATGGGTGGCAAAAGAAATGCTGCAGCCCATAGGGATCTCCTGGAACCCCAATACCCTGGGTACCTCAGTACCATATACTAGGGAATTATAAGGGTGTTCCAGTAAGCCAATGTAAATTGGTAAAAATGGTCACTAGCCTGTTAGTGACAATTTGAAAGTAATGAGAGAGCATAACCACTGAGGTTCTGGTTAGCAGAGCCTCGGTGAGACAGTTAGGCACCACACAGGGAACATATACATGCACAACTATGAGCACTGGGGCCCTGTGTGACAGGGTCCCAGTGACACATACATATAGGCCACAAACCTATGAGCACTGGGGTCCTGACCAGCAGGATCCCAGTGACCCATAACAAACATACTGAAAACATAGTGTTTTCACTATGAGCACTGAGGCCTGGCTATCAGGATCCCAGTGAGACAGTGAAAACAGTGACAAACACCCTGGCATACACTCACAAACAGGCCAAAAGTGGGGGTAACAAGGCTAGAAAGAGGCTACCTTCTCACAACACACACAGACTTGGTTCAAAATGCAAGCAAGACACTTTTGTTTCTCAACAGCCACACTGTGTACAAATTAGAAGGACCTCACTAGGTTCATGAAATAATATACTCAGTAGCTAATGGTCCAGTAAGGACTAGAAGGGTTGACTCTATATGAAGGAAAACTCACCATCATTGTCACTGTGGTAAAGGATGGTTCTGGGGGAGGGGTAATCATAGGATACTAAAATTCACAATAAATTATTTACAGTGGTAAATTATTATGCACCTATAGAGGGCGATGGTCTTTGCAAGTTATGGTGCTTGAAACAATACCCACTCCCCCCAATTATAATGGGGAGTATTTAAATTATTGTAACTTTGGAATCAATAACTAAATGTGAGTTAGTCTCAAAAGGTCAACCACATTCTAAAAAGTCCCAAACAAGGGAAACTAAGAATCCTCCAGAATGATGTTGGATTATTTGCCATCTGACAAATGACACACCTAAATCTCCCAAAACCTCCATTGTTTAGGTAAGATATAGAAAGGCCAGGCATGGTTAGTTTTTTCATTGCTTCTAAAACACTGATCTGGATAGATTCTTGTAAATCTGGGAATGCATCAAAACCCACCTCTCACCCATGAAACGCCCGCTGATGCTGTGCATTGACTAACACCATATCTACAATGAAGGCCATGAAAAACTATGCAAAGTGGCTTTGGATGCGCTTGTAGATACGGGCCTGCACTATGCGTCGCTAGTTTGTCACAAAAAAGTGATGCACCGGTTGTGCACACGGTTTGTAAATAAGCCCCTCAGTGGTTTGCGGAATGCAGCACTTATTCTGAATGTACATCAGATGGAACTTTGACCAGTGAATTGTATGTAAGTGAGCATCAGGTGTTTGAACAGCAGTGACGTTGAAATTATGATTTTTTTCCAAAATATTTTCTTTGTGGAAATGAAGGTGCAATGAAAAAAATTTAACTGTTTCTCTAATGTTGCCTATGGTTTGTCCAACACATGAACTTCACTCCTGGGCTCAACCCCCACCCATTCATTTGGTGTATTGCTGTGGACTGGGGCTGACATTCAGTTCAACGCACCCAAAGCAACTTCCTCTGACAAAAAACTCATTTTTTGAATTCATCCAGTCATAAAATTAACTTTTTGTAAAATCTTCCATTTCAGAAACACTTCACAAGTATGGAAAGACAGTGCAACAGGAACCAGCAAAGAGCCATGTTGACCTGTGCCACATTGAAGAATTGCCTTCCCCTCGTTAGCAGACCAGTCATCTCATCCTACCTAAGTTGATGCTTTATAAGTACCCTACATCCATGTATGCATACATGCATACATACATACATACATACAGAACTGGTAGACAGGCAGGTTTCTGAGGCCTTCTATTCATTGCTTTGGGAATGCATACACTGAGCTGGCTGTCATCATTTGTACAACATGAATGTGTGGGTTTCATTATTTTGCATAATTTTAGTTTTTTCTAATGCTTATATTTTTCATGGAATTCTTTTTTTCTTACCCTTATGCTTTTTGTGCAATGTTTATTCTTGGGAGAGCGGTTTGGATATAGACCCCGCCTAATACATCAGGCAGATACCTTCTATGATTTTGTATCCTAGGACATTCCTTGAATCCTATTTTCACACAGATCACTGTCCAATATATTGATCAGGTGACTCAGGTGAGTTTTGTAACCGAAGACATGCTTCAATAAACCTTTGGTGCAGCGGAACCACCTTGCGTGAGCAGGTATTTTGAGCAAATACCATATGCATACATATACGTATGCCTGGTCAGACTGGCTTGGTGGGAGAAAGTGATACAGAGATTGATTAAGCTCTTATGAACTTTCTTGTCCATTCCAAGCCTGAATGTCTCAATGGTGCATGCCTAAGTCTGAAAGCATAGCCCTAGGCCACTCTTTGCAGGCCACACACCTACAGAATGAGCAATGGAATATGTCTGAACCATTAATAATCATAGTGACCTGTCACCGGATACCCTGGATAAATAAACTCAAGAGGCTGCCCAGGCTTGCACTCCATGGGAAGAGGCATTCTGAGCACAAGTCGCAGATTGTGTGTCTAGGCGTGCAGGCTATTCGCAGACTAAGGGCCATCTAATGATCCGTTCTCTGCTCTGTGCAGATGCAGAGGGGACCTGAGCGTTTCTTCTTCCTGTGCACAGCACACAGATTTATTTAAACATTTTCCAAGTTACCGCATGGCCTGCAGACACCAAAGCTTGAAAATGAGGACAGTAATTGCCTAATGGCCTCTTCACGAGCTCTGTCAACTGCACATGTACTGACCTGGAGATTTTTCGCATTAATGTATGCGCTGGAGGGGGGGGGGGGCAAAAAGTCCCCACATATCCCTTCTGCATCAGCACAGCGCAAATAATGCGAGCAAGATACTGCCCTTAAAGTCATGAAACCTATTAATTTATAATCATTAATCATTCCTATAATGTAAAATTGTATAACAAAATGTTCTTGTAAAGCACTACATTATCATTTTCCTAACCCCTGAAATGCAGCAGTGACTGTGAAAACGTCCCCAGGTACCGTAATAAAACAACAATTTTCACCGTACTTCGGGATTTCACTAACTCTATGGCACAGACCTTTAATGTGGAAATTATCTGTTGTGGTCTCTATACATCTCTCGCTGACACCAACAATTTCCAAATACTTTGCTGAAAAATATATTTTAATTACGTACATGGAAATGCATTCAATAAATACAGGGAATGAACTCAGGAGAAGTCCCCTCGTCGGCTGTCTGCTCTCCCAAGGCCCATGGCACTATTTATCACATGGAAGCTGTTCCATGGGAATAGCTATACATCTGCAAATCAAACACCATTCCAAGGGCCGATGTACCAAGACACAGGTTGTAAAAAGTGGTCACAAATTAAACACCGACTTTTTCCATCTGTCTCTGATTTTGCAATGCCACCTATGTGCTAAGAACCCACATTGCAAAATCTTCAGTCATAGGGTGTTGCAGCATGACCTGCCTAATGAGTACTGATTATGCTGCTCAGTGTTTGCGACCCCCTGTGATTGGCAGCAAACACTGGGATGGTGGCCAGAAAGGTAAGGCACACCATCCTCCCTGTGTTTTCGTTCTGAACTTTACAGCAGCCCTTGTTCCATATAGGAACTGGTGCTGTTTTTAAAATGTAAGTGTTTTCCATTTTGGAACTTCAGTGGGAGAAAGAGGCACTGCTCCACTGGCCCACTGCATGTACCCCCTGAGGTTGTCAGACAGTTACGACCTCCTTTTAGGTGTTGGTAACTGATCAATAATTTGCGACCGCCATTTCGTCCCACGTACCATACCATTTTGCCTCACAATTGAAAGGAGCACCACTTTCACACTCTCAAAATTTTAAATTCAGAATGTATCGCAAAATTCCTTTTGCTAAATGGATAAGATCTTTCAACTGGCAAAATGGATTTAGTACCTTTTACATAATGCTTTTGCAAGTATTTGCAGCAAGGGGAGAGCTCGGCCTGGGACGTGCTCAATGGTGTCGCGCTGTGGCCTCCATTAAGGGTTGGTTGGTGGGAGGGGGTGAGTGGAGCTAGGCGGCAGGTGGGAAATAATGGGCAGCAGGAGGGAGAGCACTGAGGGAAAAAGCAAGAAGAAAGAAGTAAAAACGAGGCAAAAGCAAGGAGAAGGCACACAAAAACGGGAAAATGGAAGGAGAAAGCAGTGAAAATGAGGAAAAAGCAGAAGGCACACAATAAATGAGGGGAAGAGCAAGGAGAATGCAGTGAGAAAGATAGAAAAGCAAGGAGAAGGGACATAGCAGGAGCCGACCCTGGGGGTTACGGTCCCCAGGGTCCTCTGTGGCTCCTCAGGGGGTGCGGCCCGCTACAAACAGTATTCCCCCGGGGAGGTGGTGGTCGCCGGGGCTGTGAGGGTGGGGGAGCGGGCATCCCCCCGCATTGAAAGTGCTGAAAGCCCCAGGGAGGTGGCAGTCTCCAAGGCTGTGGGGGGGGGGGGGTCAGGTGCCTCCCATGCATTGCATTTGATGAAAGCCCTGGGAGGTGGCGGTCCCCGGGGCTGCAGGGGGGGAGGGTCAGGCAGCCCCCTCCACTGAATGTGATGAAAGCCCCAGGGAGGTGGCGGTCTCCAGGGCTGGTTGGGGGGTAGCCCTCCCACATCACATCACATCACATCATGTGCTGTGGAGGTGGCTGTCCGCGGGACTGCGAGGAGCCGGGTGGCCCCGCACACATAATGGTTTAAGCCCTGGAGAGATGGTAGTCCCCGGGGCTGCGGTGGGGGCTGGGTGGCCCCCAACATTGAATGTAATGAAAGCCCTGGGAAGGAGGCAGTCCCCAGTGCTGCAGGGGTGGGTGAGCAATCCCCCCTGCATTAAAAATTAGCAATGCCCCCGGGACTTGGCCCCTCTAGAGGCTTCAGAATTAAGCAATGTGGGAGCCCGCAATTCATTTATTTTCTATTTTTTACTGGATCTGCTGCAAATTGTGGTGAAGATTACAAAAAAATGCTTTTTGCTCTCGGAGGATCCCTCTGGGACCCCAGCACCAGAGATGCTAAGGAGCCAGGTTGACTCTACCCTGCCTCTTTTCTTTTTTTAATCTTTTTTTCTTGGACTCGGCTTCTGCTGCCGACAACAACATTCTTGTTCAAGTGTTGGCAGCCAATCAGATCTCAGCACAAATTTGGGAGGGGTCACAAATCCTTCGCGTCCCTATATATACAAATTTGTTTTTTCTTTAATTTCTCAAAAACTACTGAATAGATTTACACCAAATAACAATAAGTCCGTGTTGTGGGCCAAGAGCTACCTTTCTGCCAAATTTGGTGTAATTCCATCTAGTGGTTCGGGCACTATCGCTGTTCAAAATCCCGATGGAAAAGTGCATGGGAAAAAAGCATTTTGGGACCCCCCCTTTTTCTCTTTTTCTCATCTTACATATGCACTGAATGAGGCAACTGTTACTCAACAAATACTTTAGAACCGGGCTACCATCATCCAACAAAAACAAGTCTCTATAACAAACAACATTACTTGAGGCCAATCACTAAAATCTGCAAGAGAGACAGACACATCAGAACACACCCTTTCTAAACCCTGTCGAACGTAAACCTAAACAATCCTTAATTAACACAAGTGGCATAATACAGTCAAACACTAGATTAATTGTACAGAACCGTAAAGTGTATATATCATGGGTTGTTACACACAAGAGGAAATGTGTATAAATATACAAAAAGAAAATTTGTTAGAATCATGGATTCTATGTCAATAATAGAAATGTAGCCTGTCAATTAGGAGACCCAAATGATTTATTATTCCAATATTCTACCTGTTTTCTGACAATGCTGCTCAGTCTTAATGCAGTATTACCTAACCCTTGCAATCATGGATTTAATGCAAAGTAACTATTTAGACATCATCCCAGCACCTATTTAAAAGCCTACCGTTTCTTGCCTCTCCGCACCTTCTGCCTACTCCAGTCTTCCTGGCAGTAACTAGGGATGTGCAAAGTTGTGATGTTCACCAATTGTGGACATCTCAGGGCTGTTAGGACCACCAGGAGAATGCTCCCACTGCCAGGATCATAGATCCCGATGGGTTGGTGGCGGTCAGAGTCATGGTCAGCCACGGCGGTTATGAGTTTGGCACCGCCATGTTGATCACAACTCCACTTTCTGCCAGCCTTTTCATGGTGGTGTGGGGTTCCTGTTATGAAAAGGCTGGTGGAAAGCCAGTGCTGGGTGCCACAGTGGGACCCCTGCACTGCCCACAACCATGTCAGGGACAGTGTGGGGCCCCCCTGCCAGCCTTTTCATGGTGGGGTCCCGCTATGAAAAGGCTGGTGGAAAGCCGGTGCTGGGTGCCACAGTGGGGCCCCTGCACAGCCCACATCCATGTCAGGGACAGTGTAGGGGCCCCACTGCCAGCAACCTCAAAATGCACAGTCTGCTCTGTGGCAGTGCACATTCCGAGGGTGCTGGTGTGAGACTGCTAAGGGGGCCAAGGCCAATGCCGCCACACTGTTTCCACTGGATTGTCACATGACATTTCCGCCAGTCAGCCCAGTTGAGACATCGTAATACCACAGGGGGTGAGGCCGTCAGCTTGACCAAGGTCTCATCCCCGCTGGTTTGGCAGTCCGACAGTCATCCTGCCAAACTCGTAATCAGCCCCTTAGTCTCAGGAAGTGCCATGGGGTGCTTCTATACAAAACCTCTAACAGCAATGCAATACACAAATGAAGTATGTAACATCCAAACAAAGAAATGAATAAAACAATTTGAAGCAAGCAAACAAATCTCTACCTCTAACTTGATTCTGTTTCAGATTCTATCTCTGCTTATCTGAAGATCAACCCACACTTACCTCAGTGGCCTATAGCCGCCGTGTAAGAAATTGGATTACTGATTGAGGAGGGTGAAACCCTGCTCAACAAGGAACCATAATCCTTGTCAGGGTGAAGTTACAAGTAATCCGTAAATTAACCTGTGCTCATCCCTCGGGTAGCTTGTCACAGAGCAGTCAGGCTTAACTCGGAGGCAATGTGTAAAGTGTCTGTGCAACACTTCAAATGGTAACAAAGTGAGAACACACCACAAAAAGGATACCACACCAAATTAGAAAAGTAGAGAGGTATCAATGAACAAAGCAAGATGAAAACAATAGTAGAACTGGAGATATGCAGTTTTAAAGATTTAAGAAAAATAGCACCAAAAAGCACAAAGTGCCAACTGCAGATATCTGGTTGTGCCGGATTGGGACAAAGTCACAAGTTCAGTCCGACCCCCAATGGAGCATGGGGGGGCTACAGGGACCCAGTTAGGCTTGCAAAACAAAAGCACCTCACATCCTCGATGCAGAGCATTGGGAGATCATGCATCAAGGATGCATCTATCATCCAAGGTGATGTGTCAATTCCAGGGAACTGCAATGCGGGGCCTTGCATAGTCTTCGAGGAGGGCTTCAATCAGGGAAACATGCTTTACAAAGTCCTAAGTAAAGTCTGCCACCGACGAGAGGTTTGCATTGCAATGGTCTGCGTCGGGATGTGCATTGTGCAGCGGTGTTTCCGATACCGGTTGTGAGGTCAATGCGGAGTCCTTTCGCTGGAAGAATTCTCGCACCAGAGGCAATGCATTGGTTCTGCTTGGGGTTTCACCACACAGCAGAGGTGATGCACTGGTTCAGCTGGATCCACAAATGGGCTGGCAGAACACCTTTAGGCCCACTTCCAACGGTCCCAGACTGGGGTGGCACTGCTTAGCAGGATAGGACTCAGAGTTGCAGAGTCCAGGCCCTGGTTACAAGTGACTAGCCCTTGGAGTCACTCTGGTGGTCCTGGGTACAGGTTACAGGCCCATGTCCTCTCAACTAGGCAAGAGGGAAACAGGCCGCAGGTATCACAGCAGGCAGCAGTCCAGTAAAGTGGCAGTCCTTTCAGATGCACAATAGCCTTTAAGGAAAACGGGCTGCATTTAAAAAAATAAAAAAACTGCTTTATTTAAAAGCAGTCACAGACATGGTGGTCTGCGGTCTCCAGCAGGCCCCCATCCCTGTGAGGGCCGCCATTTCCAAGGGGGTTGCAAATTGTGACATACCTCATGAATATTCATGAGGTAGGCATTTGCGACCCCCTTGCGAGTCGCAAATAATGTAATTGACATTCAACTTTCGGTTTTGTGACCCGCAATTTGCGAGTCGCAAAACCAAAGTTTGATACATGTAGCTCTTAAATCCTTGGTGCGTAGGTCTTTCATATGAAAGAGAGAGCATGTTTGCAAACATGAAAAATAAAAATAATACCTCTGGTGCAAAATTAAACACTTCAAAATAGATATTTTTGGAAAAGAGATATCAGAAGCAGTTCAATACAGGTCGGTTTAAAAAAAAGATAAAGTAGCTCAGACTGTATGGAAAGACGCAGAAACATTCTTGCTTTTCTCTATCTAAGGAGTGCAGAAAAAAACATATTCTCTCTGCTGCCATTTAACATAGACAAATAGAGTAGAAGAGAGAAAAACAATGTTCGTTTTCATTGCTAAACAGCTGTTTCAGTTATACTCCATGGCCTGACCTGTCTTTCACCTGGGCTGCTGGATCTAGCAGTAGGCACTGTGATGTCAGAACCCGACTGTAATTACTTGTAGTATTCGAATTCTGATGTCTTTTCTTAATAATTAGAAACTGGGTGCGTTACAAGTGACCGATTATAAAGAAATTGGAGACTGATGAAATATTCAGTGTTTACAGATTCCCATGTCTTATAAGTGTGTTATATCCCTGTGTCCAGTAACCTTCTGCACTTGCCATACCAGAAATGGAAAAGACAAGAGAGAGGGAGGGATACATATAATCTATAAAGCTGAACTAAGATGAGCAGAGTTATCTCTCGACATATAGTCAACAGTCATTTATTGTTTCAGTGGTCTGCCAGTCCATCAGACCCAGCTGACCTATTCCTGGATGAGTTGCTAAAAATGTCTCTCCACTTGCAAACCCTGGCTAACTAAATAGGAATTTGATGTCAAGACCGGAGGCTCCTATTATGCGGTTCTTTACTTACTTTAATTAAACAGCAGCAGTCAAAAAACGTACTACAGTTCCCATGAAGCTAGGGAAAAAGAGCCAATGGGAACAAAAACGTAGTCACAACATGTAAACCAATAAGCATGCATATAGGGCATTATGACATCACTTGACTGTGAACAGCCCTCTTTTCTTGCTGCTCGCAGTCAAGTTAAGTACCTTCAATATTTTGTCTATTCAATATATTTGGTTTTATTTCTACTTGCATTATATTTAATAAATGTTGTTTATAGTTTTGCTCATTCACGCTCTCGCCTGTTTCTCTAATCCTTTATGCCTAGTCGGCAAGTTGCTGCACGTCCTTTCCTGAGCGCTGCGCCTTGCGCTCTTTAGGCACCAACTGTTTTAACGTCTCCTCAGACTGCGGTCACCATTTTTACTGCGTCTGAGGAAACGCTTCTGTCTCGTTTCGCGCTCCGCTTCATAAACTCTTTTTTAGAGTTTATTTTCCTATGTGGAGCTTGTTGCTCGCTTCAATCAGGGGTTTCAATCTTACCGCGTCTGAGCAAGCACCGAAGTATTCATTTAACTCCGTGTTTTAGTTTATAGCCCTATTCCTACCTGTACACGCCTACTCCTTCAGCCTCGAGTGGCAGCCACAGCTTCCTGCATCCCCCTTAGCAACGCCCATAGGCGGAGTTTCGTTCCTTTATCCTCCCTGGTTATATTTAACCTCTCTTTTTGCTGATTTTTTCAACCTCCCTTATTACAGTTTCTGTACATTTTTTATTATGGAGACAAATATCTCTCCTTTAGGACATGATGCCCCGATAACATTAATACTATCAGGCAGAAACTTAATGCTTTTATTAAATCCTCTGTACAGCAAGCTGTTACATGTTCCATTCAAAAACTGTCAAAAAATCTGCTGTCATCCTTCGCTAACATGATTTTCCAAGACTATTTCAGCCCAGTCTGCGGGGGAATGCAGTCAGCGCCTTTTTCCTATTAAACATCCCAAAAAATGGCGCTAAAGCTAAGTGAGGTATCCTCACACATGGCAGAGGACGCGGTTCCTCACAAGGCTCCCTCCAAGGGGTATAAAAATGTGGACAATGTGAAATCATCTTTAAAGCACACATCTAAATCTAAACATATTATACCCTCTACAATAATTTCTTCCATCCCTGATATGGATGATGATATGCCTGATTTGGATTCAGATATCAATTTATCTGACAAGGACGACACTAGTTCTTTATCACCCCCCCTTCAAAAAAAAAAACCAGGTTATCCTCCCTTGACAATTCCAATCCCATTTCTCTCATGGACCCTGAAGGTTTTCCAATGTTTGACACTGGCCACATTCTTCACCCCAACTCTACTGAGTGGGTCCCTGCGAACTACGTAACTGAATATGTCTCTGCCAAACTTAATTGCCCTTTAGATGAACAAACCAGGGCAAAGCTAAAGTCTGAATGCCCTCGTCCTTCCCTTTCCCACAAATCCTCTATCACACCAGCTATTGACCAACCTCTCCTGACATTTTTTACCAAACTTGGTAAAGATCCGCACAAAGGAGTGGACAAGGCATGATCATCTTGCCAAGACAAGCTGTTAAATATCCTCGGTCCTCTCACACGCATCTTCGATATTGCCGAGGCGGACATAAGGGTCTCTTGTTAAAACTTGATCCTAAATTGGTCAATTTGGCGACTGTTCAGCCTCATATAAAAACCAAAGGCTTACTCATTGGAGAATCGTTCATTAAAGAACTAAGAAAATATGTGGCAACGTTCACATCTTTGGATAAGGCCCAACAATCCTTAAAGAAGATGTTTACACAATGTGTTTTTGGCAGGGCTGGCAGAGGAAGGAACCGCTTTGCCGGCAGTGCATATTCCAATTAAGGTTCCAGAGACTACCACAATGCGTCCTACCAAGAATATAGGCTGCAATTCTACCCGCAGAGAGGCAGAGTTTTCCGCTCCAGCGGTTACAGAAATTCCAGATCCTCCAATCAGTCAGGTAAGCCTACATTTTGGTTCTATTCCTGTAGGAGGTCACCTTCGTTATTTTCTTCCAAAATGGTCGGAAATCACACCAGACCCTTGGGTTCTGAACACTGTCAAAGGTTATATTATCAAACTTTATTCAATCCCTGTTCAAACACAGCTGCCTCCTCTTCCTCGTTTTTCTACAGAAATGTCAGATCTTATTTCTTCAGACCCACAATCCCTCATGCAAAAACAGGCCATCTCTCTTACCCAACCCGATCCGACAGGTTTTACCACCTCCATTTTTTTGGTTAAAGAAAAAACAAAAAGATGCGTCCTGTAATAAATCTCAAGTACTTCAATCATTTTGTGGTCTACCAACACTTCAAAATGGAAACGGTCCTTCACCTCAGAGATACACTCCTCCAACACGATTGGATGGTTTGATTGGACCTTCAAGATGCATATTTAGTTGTTCCAATTCATACAGATTTGAGGAAGTTTCTTCGATTTCAGTGGCTAGACCAACACTTTCATTTTACCTCTCTACCCTTCGATCTATCATCTGCCCCATGGTGTTTCACCAAGCTCATGAGACCGGTGGTAGCTTTTCTCAGAGCTCAAGGTGTAAGACTCATCATTTATCTGGACGGCATTCTCATAATGAGCCAGTCTCCTCAGTCTCTCTTGTCCCACTTATCTCTCACATGTTCCCTTCTGTCAGACCTAGGATTTATCGTCAACAGAGAAAAGTCCTTTCTCACCCCGACCCTAATTATAGAATTCTTAGGCTTTCAAATAAACTCTGTTTCAGCCATTCTCCTCCTTCCTTCCGCAAAAATCAAATCCATAAAATCAGAGATTCAGCAGATTTTACGCAGCTCTCTAATTTCTCTATGAACACTGGCTCCAGTAGTGGGTCTTTTTTCCTCCTCTATTCAAGCGATATTTCTAGGCCCCCTTCATTATCGGGTTCTCCAGAGATTGAAAATTCGTCACTTAAGAAAAGGCCTGTCATATTCAGACACTATCCCTATAGATCTCGATTCACGCACAGAACTTCAATGGAGGATAAACCATTTAGACGCCTGGAACGGAAGAACTATCTTTGCATCAGCCCCAGATCTAGTATTAGAATCAAATGCAAGTCAGTAAGGCTGGGGGGCTGATGTGGGCCAGTCTCGACTGGAGGTACATGGTCTTTAGAGGAGTCCAAATTGCATATCAACTGTTTAGAGATGCTTGCCGGCTCCTTTGCAATCAGAAGCCTCTCAAAAAACAAAGTTAGTTGTGCTATCCTTCTCAGAACATTTCGGCAGTCGAATACATAAATCACCTCGGGGGCACGAAATCCAAACCCTTGGCGGAACTAGCCAAAGGCTTTTGGGAATTTTGCCTTTCAAACCATATTTCGGTTCATGCAGAGTACCTTCCAGGAGCTCTCAATTCAGTAGCAGATTGGCATTTGCGACACCTTCGGGACTCGAGCGATTGGAAACTCCATGCCTCAATTTTTCAAAAAATCCAGAACAAATGGGGTCCTTTAGTTATCGACCTGTTTGCATCCCGTCTCAACTCTCAGCTTCCTCAATTCTTCAGTTGGCGTCCGAATCCGTTGGTCTTAGCATCCGATGCCTTCTTACAGGATTGGTCAATCTCCCTGAATTACGCCTTACCTCCTTTTCTCATGATCAGCAGGGTGCTTGCTCAGCTCAGACGACAATAAGCTTCTTTAGTGCTCATAGCTCCATTTTGGCAGTCTCAAATTTGGTTCCCAACTCTCTTGGAACTCTCAATAGACTTTCCTATCCTTCTTCCTTCATCCCTGAAACTTTTGTTAGATCCACTGTATTGCCTTCACCCTCTCATCTTGGATAAATCTTCTCACCCTGTCAGCATGGAAAATCTCGGGAATTCCCAATCTCTCATTTCGCCAGAAGCTTCACAATACATATCACAATCCTGGGCTCCAGGGACCAAGAAAGCTTACAAATCAACCTGGTCTTTATGGCACAGCTGGTGTTTGGGAAAACACATTGATTCCTTTTCAGCAGTTGCGATTTTTATCGCTCATTTTTTAGCTGCCGAAGCCAGCAAAGGTAAAGCTTTTTGTACCATCAACTATACAGATCAGCTATTTCTTCCAACCATACCTACATGAATGGAAAACCAGTTGGAGAACATCCTTGTTTGCCGTCTTTTAAAGGGAGTAACATTTTCTAATCCCCCTATGCCTAAATATAGACAATTATGGGATGTTAACATTGTTCTAAAATTCCTTCTGTCATGGCCCGATAATGTCATGCTTACCTTAAAAATGTTATCTGCTAAGTTAAAAATCCTATTATGTTTTGTTTCTATCAAACGGCTTTCTAATGTCAAAGCTTTAGATATTTCTAATCGCCAATTTACCCCTTCTGGGGTTTTGTTTACGGTGGTTCGTCGAACCAAAACCAATTTATCTTCAGTTTTTTATCCTTATTTTCCAGATCACCCTAAGTTATGTGTTGGTCAATGCTTAAAAGTCTTCGAACAAAAGACTGCAGATTTAAGAACGCCCTCTGTATCCCAACTTCTAATTTCATTTAGAAAACCCTTTAACCCTGTTTCGGCCTCTACTTTGGCTCGTTGGCTCGTTGGGTCAAATGGATTATGTCTTTGGCGGGCATTGACACTTCCATGTTTGGGG
Organism: Pleurodeles waltl; assembly: GCF_031143425.1. Taxonomy (NCBI): domain Eukaryota; kingdom Metazoa; phylum Chordata; class Amphibia; order Caudata; family Salamandridae; genus Pleurodeles; species Pleurodeles waltl. The sequence goes on from NC_090437.1 coordinate 1,234,511,114, forward strand.
CTCACTCTTCCAGGGGAGCTATGGCTTCCAAAAGCCTTCTGGGCAGGTTCCCGTTTAGAGGATAATCTTAAATCTGCAGACTTGTCGAATGACAATGTATTTAATGTTTTCCATTGTAAACCTGTTGATAATGTTTCATTGAATTAATATGCTTTGAACTCGCATAATAGGAGCCTCCGGTCTTGCCATAAATGTAGATTTTCCTACTCTTTTGACGGAAAGTCTTAATTTTATTAAAGGCACGGAGGAGAGTATTATCCCTCCACATTGTTTAACTCTTGTTTGTTCCCCTCCCTTTTTTCAGCATCAACGTCCACCATTCAACCTTCCACTTAAAGCATTGTCTTCTTCCTGGATTTCTAGTCTCCAATCTTCATCGTCATCTTCCAGAATTGGACTACCTGCTGATGCTGTATGCCAGGGTTATTCCCGGTTTCCTGGAATTTTGAATTTTTGTTCTGACTTATAATCTTTTATCATGGCTATTCTTATTCTATTTGCCATTTTTCCTTTATTTAGTACTGACTGATTTATCTCGCAAGAAAAGAGGGCTGTTCGCAGTCAAGTGATGTCATAATGCCCTATATGCATGCTTATTGGCTTACATGTCATGCCTACGTTTTTGTTCCCATTGGCTCTTTTTCCCTAGCTTCATGGGAACTGTAGTACGTTTCTTGACTGCTGCTGTTTAATTAAAGTTAGAAAAGAAACGCATAATACTCGCCTCTGTGTCTTTAATAAAATTAAAACTTTCGCTCAAAAGACTAGGAAAATCTACATTTCTTTACAATCATGCTTAAAAAATAACAACCAGTTAGCTCAGTGCTACCCAAACGTTTTAGAACCACTACCTAAACTTTTTAGAACCACTACCCACTTTTGTGACCCACTTAGCTTTACTAGACATGAGGCAGGTGATTTTTTAATGTGAGCATTGTGTGGTAGTGCATTGTCATTTACAGACTGCTCATTTTCCATTAAAATAGTCACTACATTTCAACAGACATACAGTTTGAATGATAAAACTAAACTGCACACGAATGATAAAGTGTTGAAATCGGGTTTCAGTAAATATTATGTTTGTCACCTAGTAAAGTGTCTTAATTTGTTCTGATCGTGTTAAAATACTTGCTTCAATCACACTTCAGAACTATTAAAAAAATGTGTTTAATGTTTGCTTTGCTAACTACCGATTGTATACAGTTCATTTACAAGTATTAACATTTTGTACGTGTTTTGGAAAAATGACACCCCAAAGGCTTTCCTTTCACACCTTATGTTTCCCAGCAAGATTGTCACATAATTCACTTTACTTTTCTTTCTCTGACTGTAGAGAGAGGAGTTTGCAAACACCAGTCCTCGTGTTTCAAAAAGAAGCAGCAGACGACATTGCCTGACATTTGCCCCCTGTCTTTGAACAACAGTAAATGTGACCGGATACAGATTTTAAAGGCATCTTTATTTATTACTTGGACTATCACAACCCACCAGAAATCAGCTCACAACCCAGCAATGGGTTGCGACCCATAGTTTGTGAAGCACTGAGTTAGATGGAATAATTTCCATGAACTCTGCCATGGCATACCCGAAAGACCACCGCACTCTCGCCTTTTCTTCGATATCTATGTCCATCCTGTGATGCAGCTGCTTGGGCAATACCAAGTGATAATCCACATGTGTGCTGAAAACCTCCAAATCTTCTTCATGCTGTGAACAACCTGAGGACTAAGCTAACATTAATGTATGCTTGGAACATGTTTTGGATTTTCAGATGAAAAAAGGAGAGTTTCCTGTTCATGATTTAAGCTAATACCGAAATCTAGGTGTTGAAAGGAACTAAACCTAATTCTTTGCTTTGTGTGGCCTCATGGCCTTCCAACAGCCCCTATAACTTCACCATGTTAAGGAACCTGGGAATTATTTTTGATTCTGAGTTCCTTGTTAACACAGTGACATAAGGGTTAATATCTAAACATCACGCATTGGTCATGGGATGCTCCGACTATTAAAATCTTCTGGGTCCCATATAAATTCACAATCAGATACAAAGACTGTAGAATCAGTCAGTCAGATTGCACCTCAACCATCACACCCATGACCATATTAATCCAGCTCTGAAAGCCTTCCTTTGGCTCCCAGTGGCTTCTAGGATCAAGTTACCCACATGGCCCACAAAGCTACAATTATTAGCTCCCGCTTTTCACCAACCAGGATTGGTTGGTCGGTGACTTCACACCTCATCACCCAACAATCATTCAAATAGCTAAAACATAAACAAAAATCATTGCGAGTCCAGGTCCCTGAAGCAGTGGAATGCCCTTAAGACAGATGTGAAAGCAAAATCAAACTACTTGCAGTTCAGAAACCAGCTGAAGAATACATTTTCAAATGTACTGTTCTCTACGGAGCATAGATCAAGGTACTACCTCGTTGATTAGACCCTAGTGAACCCCAGATAGCACTCCCAGCAGGTTCTTTCTCTTCAAGATAATTCGCAAATATATAAATAAATTAAATAGGATAGGATGGCACATATGATTAATCAGCAACTCAATGAAATAAAACAAGATGGCAGCTAAACACTCGCCAGAAGGTTGTTAATCTCTTAACCCATTTGTCTATAATTATACAAAATATAAAACAGAAATGCCCATGGACACCTAAAAAGAAATTTGTGATACAAAATCGAACCCACTACCACCACACCTCTTGTAGTCAAATGTGCAGATTAGAGGTGCTTAGTATACAATATGTTTATAAAAGGGCCAAAGGACAGGAAGAGTGGTCACATAATTCGGTGGGTCTGACATAACTTAATTTAGCCTGGCGAATGTCTGTTGATTTTCTGTGATAATATTGCTGATTTGCAAATATGCATCTTGGCAATGGGGGTTATGGATGTGCAAAACCTCCTGCGTTTGGGAAGAGTTCTTCACTGTGACTTTAGAGGTTCTTTCTTATAAGCCAGCAGGAACAACACTATGGGCCCGATTCAGAGTTTGGCGGACTGGAAAGCCCATCTGCCAAATTAGTGACGACCACCCTGCTGGACCTAACAGGAGTTTCCCACAAGGCCTGCTGGCCTAGTGGAAAGCAGGCTACAGCATTGTCTCCGGCCCGTAATTGAACTGGCGGCAATGCTGTAACCCGCAGGGTGCACTGGCTCCCTCTGCAGACAATGAACATTGCGAGGGCAGGGGGGACCCCTGCAGTGCCCATGCATAAGCAGTGCAGGGGCCCCCCTGTGGCCTCCTGCACCTGTTCTCCACCAGCCTTTTCATGGCGGTGAAACCACCATGAAAAGGCTGGCAGAGAACAAGGTTGTAATCCGCAGGGCAGCACTGCATGCAGCCACCTCCAGGCCATCGGGAACATGGATCCTGGCGGTACTGCCGGAACCCTGGTGGTCTGATCGCCAGGGTCTTTATGTGGCAGTCTGACTGCCACTGCAGCGGCAGTCCTGATCGCCACCGCATGGCTGGTGGTCTGAAGAGAGCCAGCATCATAAAGAGGGCCTTATTGTTGAGGTGAGTAAATGCCATTTATTGATGCAACATACTCCTACACCAGGAGTGTAGCATCCCTCAGCCAGGCAAGAAGAAACTAACATCTTTAGAATCCTACTTCCACATCTAGAACATGGAGTGTAGGTAAGTTCCACATTTCTTTAACTCAGTACACCAGTACGTAACATTCTTCTATCCCAAGGTGCTGTTGACACAGCGAGACTGGCAGCCAATGACCAAACATCACGCATAACACATATGTGTGCTTGTTTTTCCCCTAATCAGCTAGATACAGGCAGGGGAAGGCAAACCAGGGAACATGTTACACATTAATGTATGGGAGTGTGACCACAACATGACAGATATTTGATGTTTGGTAAAGGATTCCTCACAGCACAAAGGAAAGTGATCTCTCAGTGTGTTAACCAGCCACCATACTTAATTGGGATTTTTTTACCAATAACATAAGCGCAGTGAACTGAAAGAATTTTCTCCTCTAACAAAAGGGGCGAATGTCACAAATAGGGAATACAAATATTGTTTTAAATAAATATTGTGTCAATAAATTGTGGCTACAAGAATATAAATGAACAGTATATACAAGTTAAGAATTTAGTTTTTTCTGTACATAACATAGTTTGTAAAACTATTGTAGTATATAAGATTGTATAATATAGTTGTATTAAAAAAAGTGTTAGTTAATTTGCTATATATTAGTTATTATGATAGCTTTAGGTGTTAATATTGTTAATGTCATAGTTTTCAGTTTAAAGGGAAAGCTTATTTATTCAAAGATAAAACAATCATAAAGATACCTATAAGTACAGTGGTTGAAACAAGAGATCAATAAACTAGGAAAAAAGGGGGAAGCCTGTACATAAGTCAAATGAAAACTTACAAATGTCTGATTGTAAATAATAGATAAGCAATAAAATATGAAATCAAGTAATACATGATAAACAAGGAAAGTAATGTTATCATAACTAAAGTTCAGGAGGCTTGAAGAACTTATTTTAATATTTTTTTAAAAAAATCTCTTTATTGTTATTTGATGCACACTATCGCATACATAAAACCAAAACCAAAATAAAAAAATAGGGACGTTGAGGCGGGGAGTATTATAACCACTTAAGGGTAATCTCTGGTGGGGATGCGAGTGGTTCGGGAAGGCTGGAAGGAGGGGAGGGGCACCCCCTGGCACCCACTTGTCTTGGTCAGCCAGATACTTAGTTCATTGATATTATGGCAATTGGTAGTTGGTAATGAAAGGTCGTAGTTCAGATGCTAGTGTAGGTTCTTTCAGTTGTGTTGTGTACTTTGGCGCCTCATATGTGGTGTGTGCCCAGGTATATCGTCAAAACATAAATATGGAGTTAAGTTAGAGCTGCTTCAGCATCAAAACTCATGATGCTAAAGCAACACTAATCTTCAATAAATATGGGCCCAAATGTTTAAAGCCAGCCTGTTGTGCAGAGCATGTCCAACAAGTGTCTGGAGTGTCTTAGTTAATCTTGGTGTGGTAAAAGTCTATTGTAAATAAAGAAAACTGTTTGTGTTGTTTTTGCTGCCCGAGAGGATTTCCTAATTTTGATCCAAATTTGTTTTCAAGTTGAGGTAGGTAAGGTTATATGAAGATCGTTTTCCCAAGTGAGTTTAGTAATGGAGTTGGATCGATCATTTTAAGTGCATTGAAGTATGCAACACATAGAAGAAGCCTTTGGATTCGTATGGAGGAAATTGGTGAGATTAATGGATGGTAATGGGCTAGTTGGAGAGAGGGCCTGGAAGTGAGTAGATGATGGAGAAAGTATGTTTTGTAGGTTTGTGTATCTGTGTCGAGACATAGAGTATAAGCCAAAGAGTGTTTGTGCTTCTGTAAAGTGTATAAAATAATCTTTATTGTATAATTGTTTAACCCCAAGCTGACCAGTGAATAGGTCTGTTTTTTATTTGCAACAACTGAATATGCCAAATGGTGGAGTCTAAGAAGGATTTCAAGTCTGTAGGGGAGCATGGAATAAAAGGAGTCAGTAATTTATTAGTGTGTCTAAAGATCAGGTTGGATAATATTTTAGGTTTTCTCATAAAACGTAGAAATTCAGGAAATGAGAAAGGAGAAAAGAGCTCACATTCTAAATCTACCCATAATGGAGTATATGAGGATGAAGACATGATCCAATGTAGAGACTGTTTAACACAAATGCTTTATGCTAATTGTCAAAATAGGGGAAATTCACTCCCCCTATTTGTTAATGCAGCGATCTAATGAATACAAGCTTCAAAATTAATTGAGAGAGAAGTATTGAGAGAATGAGCAAATTGACTCAAATGAGACTGAGATATTTTGGTTGATTAGATTGCCATTTAAAGCTTGAGGAAGAAAAATTGTGTTTGAACGTAAATTTAATGTAACAAATGCCACCTATTCATTAATGCGGTGATCTAATGAATACAAGCTTCAAAATTAATTGAGAGAGAAGTATTGAGAGAATGAGCAAATTGAAGACTGCAATATTTTAGTTGATTAGATTGCCATTTAAAGCTTGAGGAATAAAAATTGTGTTTGAACGTAAATTCATTTAGTGGTAGAAGTTCATATTTGATTTGTTTAGTATTATGTGAAAAGCCATGAATGGGTGCATTTTGTCTTATCCTAGATAAAAAATAGTTCAAGAGCAAGGTTAAAGAGAAATGGAGAAAGGGGACAACCCTGACGCACCCCTCTACCTATGGTAAAATATGAGGAAGTCAGACCATTAGCACATATAGCAGCTCAAAGAGATGAATACAGAAGAGAGATTAAATTTAGCATTTTGGGATCAAAGCCAAACCAGTAAAGAGTATGAAACAAGAATGACCACTTTACCTTCTCAAAAGCCTTTTCAGCTTCTAAGGCAATGGCTGCTAAGTGTTCAGGGAGTTCAGCAGACTTTGAAATAATATCAAAGAACAACCCCATATATTCTGAGAGATATCTGTGTGACACAAAGCCTGATTGTTCCTTATCTAAGATATGAGGGAGAAGAGAATACAATCTGGAAGCTAATGCTTTAGAAGACATTTAATAGTCAAGTTAACCAAAGAAATGGGTCCATATTTTTACAATAATGTGTGTCCTTTTCATCTTGTGGGATAAGGTAAATGAGTGTGTCAAGAAAGGATCCAGATGAGGTGGAAGATTCAGAGAAAAAGTTAATCAAGGTAAGCAATTTGGGTAAAAGAAGCTGCTTAGAAAAATGAATATAATATTCTGCTGTAAAACCATTCAGATCCTTGAGGATTTTCCTTTTGAATGGATGGCATATCAGGATGTAATTCTGTATAGGAAAGATCTTTTTCTTGAGATGTAAAATCTATTTGCGAAAGATCCAGTTTTTGAATAGAGGATAAGCTTGGATCGTTTATGCTCCGGTGTATATAAATTGGTGTAAAAGTTTCAAAGCTGAGTTCAAATATCTAAATCTCTGGAATGGGTCTTGTCATTGTAATCTATAATTCATTCAATGAGTAGGTTGTTTTACTTAATTTTAAAGTAATTAGCTAATCATTTTACAGACTTGTTTTGACCACCAAAGTATTTGGTACTAGATTTAAGAAGGTAGAATGAGGCCGAATCTGTGGATACTTTGTTAAAATGAAGCTTATCTTTAATAAGTTGTTGTAAGGAGTGTTGAGTGCATGCGGTGTAATATTTATGTTCAAGACATTTGATTTCATCAACTAATCGTGTAGAATGAGGTTGAAGTTGTTTCCTTTTCTGATAAAGTCGCGAGTGGAGGCTTTAAATGCATCCCAAATAATACAAAAATGAGTATTACAGGAGAGATTAAAAAGAAAATATTCATTGAAAAAGGAAGTAAAAGAAGAGGTGAAAGTGATGTGTAAAAGCAAGGAATTATTAAATCTTCCTCTCCTGGTGGAAGCATGTTTTAGTAAAACGTCTAATTGAATAGTGACTGGAGCATGATCAGAAATTAGAATGGTACCGATATTTGCAGCATGTAAAGAATGAGTAAGATTATGTGAAATAAGAATATGATCTATCCTAGATTGTATGTGATGGACTGGGGAGAAATAGGTGTACTCTCTCAGAGAAGGATTACACATTTGCCACGGATCAGTCAAGTAGTGCTGATGGATAGCATGTACAAATGACTTTTGCGATTTATTTGGAGTGCAGTGTGATGATGAGTGTCTGTTAGGAAAGGGATCAACACAATGATTGCAATCACCTGCTAGTATTACATTTTCATCTGGATATTGTAGAAGTGTCTGGGCAATATTGGACCAAAACTGACAATTAGGCACATTCCAAGAAATCAATGTTAAAACCATTGAAAAAGAGCAATACATTTGGTACAATTAGAACTATCTTTAGGAGAAATAAGGAACACAGTACAAATTCTAACCTACGCTAAACCAAATATCAAGAAAGAAACAGTGAAGCATGATAATAAATACTGTACAATGAAGGGAACAAATAAAGAAGAAATATATAAAGTTAGAGGATTGAGGTAAGAGGATAAGGAAAGGGTGGGATGAAACAAAAAGAAGGTGTATGAAAGAAGAAGAATAACAATAAGGGTAAACATACCTACAAATGTTGTTGATGAAAACGAGGGGAAGACCACCTGAGAAGCCAGGATGTCTAAACCCCAGAGGGTAGAAGGAGCACAAAGGGTGGGTAACACTTAACAGGAGACAGGAACAGTAGACAGGAACACGAGACAACATGATATTGGCCATGTAAGAAAAATATTACTTAGGATAAACTGGATAATATCTAAAGAACACTTTCCTATGGCATTCTCAAAAAAATCAAACAGTAAAATGAACAATAGCAACATATCTAGACCACATCTTCTACTCAAGTCTATAAAAAGACAAGCACCAGAGAAGAGAACAAAATGACAAAAAAATAAACATTATTTGGACAGATGAGCAGATGTAGGGATATCCATATTTTCTGCCCTCTCAATTGTAAGAAAGCCTCTCAAGTGAGATGGATCCTCTTAGGTTGTCATCTTGTTGTTGAATGTGACCTTGAAAAGGCACAGGTAGAACAACCCAAACTGTGCTCCAAGGGAGCAGAGCATCGGTTACATGTTTAAGAATTCTCTTTGTCGATCCACGTGCTATTGGCGTAATCTTGAGAAAAGAATAAGTCATGTTCTGACCAAGGGATGTGTTTGAGTCATCTAGCAGCTGATATAAGCTGCATTAATTCTGTGTACTCCAGAAAATATAAAATGACTCCTTGAGGTTTTTTAGAATTGGTCGGAATTTTGAATGAATGACCAAGTCTATAAGCTTGTTGTATATTAAGTGATGGACCATCAGGCAATGTCAAAATCTGTGGTATGAATGTTTTAAAAAAAGAGATAGGATATTTCCCTCCTGTGCCTTCAGTTAAGCCATAAATGCGCAAATTATTTCTTCTATTGTGATTTTCTAAGTCTTCAACCTGTATGCGCAAGGTATTAATTTGGTCTTGGAGTATATTCATCTTAAAGTTGGAAATTTGCTTTTCCATAATGGTTACTAGTTCTTCCATGTGAGATCAACTGTCTGTAAGATTCTACAATTTGACATTTGTTTCCTCCATAAAGGAATACAAAGACCTTATTTCCCCTAATAGTAAGTCAAAAGAGGCATTAGGAGGAGACCTGGAGGGTGAACACGGATCTTTCTTTAGTCTTTCATTTGATGATTTGGCAGCGTTAGATTGTAAAGCATTAGTGTGGGCATTGGAAAGAGAGGAGTTGTTAATGTTCTGCAATGTGCATTAAAGAATCTTCCATTTCAAGAAATGTTGAGGGCATAGAAGAATGCTTAAAAGACTTGCCTGAAAAAAACCTGGTCAGACGTTCTTGGCTCCCTAGACTGCCCATAAACAGTATACTCTAGATACAGTGTGAAAATATCACAGAAACTGGTTATGAAACCCGCAGCAGAAAAAATTAAAAGGCACAATAACTAATTATTTTGCAAAAATGAAAAAAATAATTTAAAAAGAGTGATATATCGTCCAAACGTGCCAGTAGACAAATTAGCGCAAAGGTGATAAAGGATCTGATAAAAGACCAGCTGGATAGATTATTGCTGTCAAAGACCAGCTCGTGATACCCCTCCCATGAAGATGAAGGAAATGGAGGTCATTTGAGGGGGAGTAAGGTCTCGTAGAATATCAGCTGTTAAAAATCGTAATAGGAGGAGCCAAGATGTAAAAGGAAGTTAATTTACTGGCATTAATGGGAATACAAATAAAAAGGCTTTTATTTATCGTTTTTCCCCCAGAAACTGCTGTCAAGTAAAAGTATCACGTAAAAAAGAAAGGTGCAGCTTGGAGACAGTCATAAAGGTATCTCCAATTCCCAGACACTACTGTTTACATCAGCTCTGTATGGGAATACATAGTTAATTAAGGAGCGTTTAAAAGCACTCGGTCATATTTGCCACGTGTCTCTTCATGACGGAAATGGCGGTTGCGTTAAGATGAATGGAGATGGGTTGGGGAAAACAAAGCTAATTCACGCCCCTAATCACCAAAAATAAGTAGTGTGCCATCGTGGTTACTGCCTTTATTGAAGTCCAACATCAAAGGCAGGTAAAGGGTAGGAAGAGCGCATTTGAGGAATCCCTTCAGGCACCATCCCTCGGAGCCTCAGCGGTGCACTGCCATCTTGTCCGGCATCAAGCCATGCCCCTTTATGTAATAGTTTTAATCTTTTAAAGTATAATTTGTAATTTGTAATGAGCTTTTTTTATTTTTATTTTAAGAGTAATTCATAATTTAGTTGTGGGTTTCTGAATTTGTAGGGGATTAGGGTGGGGCAGTATTTATATTGTGAATTATGGGTATTAATTTTCAGTTATGTTAATTGAATATTTAATTGATGAATAATTATGCAAATTAATTAATTGATTAATGCCAAACGTATTATTATTTGTGATTTTAATGTATATTTGATTTGTTTTATAGTTACGTTTCTAATTTATGTTTTAGTTGCCGTTTATTAGGTTTGTAGGGAAATAGTGTGGAAAGTTACTTACATTATATTTATTTTCACAAATTATTTTTATGTTAATGAAGTGTTTAATAGATAATAAACTATAAGAATTGTTAATTGATTATTTGTTATGTATATAATTTATTGTATTTTAATTAACTGTTACTTGCTCAATCAATGCATTTAATAATAACATTTGTCAATTGTAGTTTATGTTTGTTATTGGTTTTAATTTTGTTTTATATAATGACTTATTTATAATTTATTATATTTTTGGGGAGTTGGATATTTTCAGGGTAGCAAGGAGGAAAGTCTATTTATTTTACACTTATTTATTTTGTTTTTTATTTATTTATTCATTTTTGTATTCTTATTATTATTAATGTTCATTTTATATATATTATGTTATTTTTTATATAGCATACATTTTATTTTTCAAATATGTTTTATTCATTTTATGTTGTTAGATATTGAAATATTTGTTTAAAAAATATTAGGAGTTGGAACGGTACACGTATTTCCCAAACCCAACACTTTCCATGTTGTTGCTTATATGGGAGTCAGAATAGTAAACGTAACCACTCAAAATTCCTACTCTTTCCCTATTGTTGATTAGATTCATAGTTGAGAAATGCAAATCGCTGATAGTTGACTCCTCCTCTGTGACGCCACGCAATACCGCCGCCGGTCAGGCCGCCGGTCCATGTTTCGGGATGCCGGCATGGCCGTGGCCTGTTTTCCTGTTTGCATATTTCTGCGGGGTGCCCCAGGAGGCACCTTTCGTGCTCTGGGTCGCACCGCAGCCACTGCCAGCCTCCCTGATTTTTATCATCCTTACCTCCTTGGGTTCTTTCCCTCTTCTTTCCTCCTTTTCTTCTTCTTTTTTCTCCCATCTTCGTTTCTACTTTTTTTTGGTGTCCAAGTTGTTTTCCACCTTGGTGTTCTTCTTCCGAGCATGCCTTTTTCCTTTTCCTTTTCTACTTGGTCTTTTCTCCTATTCTTTTCTATATGGTCTTTCCCAATCCAAGATGGTGTCGTACTCTCTTCCTGTTATGTCACTTCCTGTTTTCTGGCATAAAGGTCACTTTAGTTCTTGTCTTGCTTGCGTTGCAAACACTTCCGCTTTGGTGGTGATCCTCGCTCCTCTTTTTCCGTGTTTTCACATTCCTGTTTTTTCCTGCAAGATTATATTCTATTTTTTCCTTTTTCATTGTTTCTTTTTCCTCTCTTTCAGGAGTTACTGTGTAGAGTTTTTTCCCACATTTTTGTGTTTTTCCTATGGGACTCCTTCTGGAGGGTACGGTCTGCCTTGGCGTCTTTTCCAGTCAGCAGCACCCTGGCTACTAGAATGGGTCGCCCCTACCCTGGCCAGTCCAGAACCAGTAAAAGACCGGGTGTTCATTCAAGTTCTTCAGCCAACGGTGGTAAGAGAGGTGCAGACCGTGGCAGATTGCAACGCCAAAAGAACCTGCGTTTGGGTGACGACCATGGAAGGACCACAGGAGGATGTTGTAGAAAATGCACAATCCATGCTCCATACTTTGCAACAAGAAGCTCAAGATTTACAACAACTGCGGGCAGAGAATACTGCACTACGACAAGCCTTGTCTTCCTGACCTGTGGATATACTTTCTGTGTCTACCTCAACATCTCGATATGCCGGAGTCCTGCATAAAGTCAAAGAATTTCTGGACTCTTTGACAGTCTTCTTTGCCTTTCGACCCTTACATTTCTCATCCGACAAAACCAAGGTGGGTTATTTGATCAGTGCCTTGTCTGGCCCCGCACTAGCTTGGGAGACCCCCTTGGTCTCTGCTGAAGATCCTGTCTTAGATAATTATCCTGCCTTTCTTAAACTCTTTAAGCAGATGTTCGAGTGACCTGGGTTGGAGGCAGCTGCTGAAGAAGCATTATGTGACATACAGCAAGGCAATTAGGACGTTTTACAATATATAACCCAGTTTAAACAGCTAGCAGCTGAGACCACTGGGGTGGAACGCACTTTTGTAACTCTGTTTCGCCAAGGACTTCGAGAAGAAATAAAAGATGAATTGGTACATTCCACTCAATTTAGATCTCTGAAAGAACTGATGGATCAAGTGTTGAATATAGAGCATAGATTGCGGGAATGTAAGATGGAAAGACGAAACACTCGCTTACAGTACCAGTCTGGAGTACCCCGTTCCACAAGCCGATGTTCTGACAAGGACCATCTTGTAGCAACTAAGTCTACAGAAGAAGAACCCATGCAGATTGATCTAGTCCGTAGTCCTTTATCTGGCTCAGAAAGAGAGGATAGGCGGTGAAAGGGTCTTTGTCTATATTGTGGCAAAGCTGGTCATTTGATCTGGATGTGTCCTGTCCGACCTTCCAGACCCTTGGGAAATGCCAGCTCCTGCCCCCTGTGAGGAGGAAGGGGACGGGAGGAGTGGACTTTACCTTCAATATGTTCCTCCACAGAGAATATCTCTGCTCCGTTTATACTATCTGTTATGGTACAGTGTTCCCAAAGTCAAGAAGAGCAGGTTTTTGCTTTATTGGATTGTTGAGCCAGTGGTATATATTTGGATGAGACCTGGGCCAAAGAAAGAGGTATCCCACGAGTTCCTAAAGAAATGCAGGAACAAGTTCACACAGTTGATGGTTCTCCTTTAACCTCAGGAAACTCTACACCCACTTTCTGTCTGTGTTTTGGGAGGCACCAGGAACAAATTACCTTTGATCTAATATCCTCTCAAAATCATACCATAATATTAGGAATTCCCTGGTTAACTTGGCATAACCCATATATCAATTGGGAGACAAGAACAATATCTTTATCATCACAGTTTTGCCAACAGAACTCCTACTCCACTAATGCGTATTAGTCTCCAAAAGGGTTAAGTCTTTCTCCCAAAGATACAAACTGCTCTATCAACATGATACAGGGAGTACCAAGTTGTTACCAAGAATACTGTGATGTATTCCAGAACCCTTGCAAACCTGTTTTTACCTCCTCATTGTGTCTATGACTGCACCATTCCTTTGATTCTAGGAGAAGTGGTTCCCTTTGGTCGGATGTATTTGTTGACTGAACAAGAAAAGAAGGTACTTAAAGAATACCTAGATGATAATCTACAGAATGGTTTAATCATCCCCTCTTCATCTCCTGCAGGGGCTCCTCTTTTCTTTGTTCCAAAGAAAACGAAAGATCTGCGTCCCTGTGTTGACTTTCACAGACTTAACAAAATAACCATAAAGGATTGTTATCCCTTACCCCTTATTAGGGATATACTTGACGCCGTCCAAGGTGCCAAGAGGTTTACAAAATTGGATTTGAGGGGTGCCTATCATCTCTTACGTGTCAAAGAAGGAGATGAATGGAAAACATCCTTTCGTACTCCATTCGGCCATTATGTACATCGAGTCATGCCTTTTTGTTTAACCAATGCACCATCCATATTTCAATGATTCATGGAATCCGTGTTTTCTGCCTTTTAAATCATAGTGTGGTGATTTATCTGGACGATATCCTACTATACTCCTGTGTACCTGAACAGCATACAACAGGTTTTGGAAACACTCAGGCAGAATCGGTTACATTGTAAACCAAAGAAATGTGAATTTAACAAGACTGAAGTACAGTATCTTGGGTTCTGCATCAATCAGACTGGAATAGCTATGAATCCAGAAAAGTACAAGCCATTTTGGTTTGGCCCTCTCCCTCTTCTGTTAAAGAAACCCGATGCTTACTAGGTCTCTCAAACTTTTATCAACAATTTATACAAGACTTTGCCCTTCAACAAAGTTTTATCACCCAGACCATCAAGGGAGAAAATCTGACGAAAGGATTTGTCTGGACTGACAGTGCTGAAAAGGCCTTTCAAAATGTGAAATGGGCTTTTACCCAAGCTCCTATATTACGACACTCGGATACTACCAAGAAGTTTGTAGTAGTTACTGATGCCTCTGAGAGAGCAATTGGTGCAGTCTTGTCAGAAACAAGAAGACAATAGTTTGGAACATCCTATCTTTTACTTATCCCACATACTGACAGAAGGCGAACGGAATTATTCGGTGTTAGAACGGGAATTACTTGCTCTCAAGGCTGCCTGTAAAGAATGGAGACATTTCCTAATGGGTACCAAAGAACCGTTTGAAGCAAGAACTGATCATCGTAATTTACAATTTCTCTGGAATTTCCAATGTCGATACAGCCATCAGGCAAGATGGGCCTTCTTTTTTAGCCAATATGACTTCATTGTAACCTACATTCCCGGATCCCAGAACTTAGTAGCTGATGCATTAGCCCGTCGCTATCCAGAAAGCGCTAACACTTCCTCTCCAAATATCATCGAATCCAGTCGCATCATCGGGGTTGCTCAGTCCTTTCTTGATCGTGTTAAAGCAGAATATCAGTATTTTCCACTAGAAGAATGGAACAAATTGAGTTCTCAACTACAAAAGAAATAGGACTACTTCTATTATCAAAACACCCTCTTTTTGCCAACTAAAAAAGTACAAACAGAGGCATTACAGATGTGCCATGATTCTCCCGTAGCTGGACATTGTGGAATTAAAAAGACACAGGAGTTGCTTCCACGTTCTTTTTGGTGGCCTACTCTTAAGAGCGACACTGAATCCTATGTAACATCATGTCCTGTATGTGCCCAAACCAAAACACCTCGAACCTTTCAGCCGGATTATTGATACCCGTGCCTGTTCCCTCTGCTCCATGCCACACCCTGTCTACAGATTTCATATGTTCATTACCACCTTCTTCAGAAAATCATGTCATCATTGTAACTGTTGATTCTTTTACCAAGATGGCTCATTTCACAGCTTTAAAGAAATTGCCTACAGCTCAAGAAATGAGTCATATATTCATGCGAGATATTTTTCGCCTACATGGCCTTCCACAAGTGATTATTTCAGACCGAGGACCCCTTTACGTGTCACGTTTTTGGAAGGCTTTTTGTACTTTACTGCATATTGATGTCTCCCTTTCCTCAGGATTTCATCCACAAACCAACGGTTAAACTGAACACTTGAGTCAGGAACTCAAACAATATTTACGTTGTTTCTGTAATGCCACTCAAAGTAATTGGTCGGATTTTCTTTCTTTAGCTGAGTTTTCCTACAATAATACGGTGCATAGTGCAACAGGAACAACACCTTTTTATTGCACCTATGGTTTCTATCCCAAGCCTTTTTCCACTATCCCTCGTGTGTTGTCTTCTGTTCCTGCGGTTATATCATTTGCATGACGACTCCGCCATATTCAAGACCTGATCCATACTACCCTTTCGGCTTCTAAAAATACTATGAAAAGAAAGGCTGATCGCCAACATCGGGTGGCACCATTTTATCAACCAGGAGACAAAGTGTGGCTTTCATCTAAATTTCTGCCCTTTCGTTTTTCTCAAAACAAGTTCAAACTCCACTTTTATGGTCCTTTTTGTATACTGCAGTTATTGAATCTTGTTGCTGTTCAGCTACATTTACCACAGACTTGGAAGTTTCATCCAGTTTTTCATGTCTCACAGCTTAAACCTTTTGTTTCGGATCCATACCATAGGCGTTTTCAATGTCCTCCTCCCCTTTCGGTGGAAGGCCATCCTGAATATGAGGTACAATAGATCTGTGATTCACGAATCTTTCGGAACAAACTACAATTCCTGATCCACTGGAAAGGTTATCCCCTCAGTGATTGTTCATGGGAAAATGCTTCCTCAGTTCATGCACCCCCTTTGGTTCGCACTTTCTTTTCTCTTTTTCCTGACAAGGCTGGGGCCTCGGGAACGGGGCCTACTGTGGTGCCGCACAATACCGTGGCATCTCTTCACAGGACTGCGGTCGGGCCGTGGGTCCGCGTTTCGGGACGCCAGTATGGCCCCAGCCCATTTTTCTGTTTGCATTTTTCTGCGGGTGCCACAAGAGGCACCTTTCATGCTCTGAATCGCGCAGCAGCCCCTGCCAGCCACCCTGATTTTTATCATACTTACCTCCTTGGAGTCTTTCCCTCTTCTTTCCTCTTTTTCTTCTTCTTTTTTCTTCCATCTTCATTTCTTCTTTTTCTTGGTGTCCATGTTGTCTTCCTCCTTGGAGTTCTTCTTCCCAGCATGCCTTTTTCCTTTTCCTTTTCTACTTGGTCTTTTTTCCTATTCTTTTCTATATGGTCTTTCCCAATCCAAGATGGTGTTGTACTCTCTTCCTGTTATGTCACTTCCTGTTTTCTGGTATAAAGGGTACTTTAGTTCTTGTCCTGCTTGCGTTGCAAACACTTCCGCTTGGGTCGTGATCCTCGCTCCTCTTTTTCTGTGTTTTCCACGTTCCTGTTTTTTCCTGCAAGATTATATTCAATTTTTTCCTTTTTTCATTGTTTCTTTTTCCTCCATTTCAGGAGTTCCTGTGTAGAGTTTTTTCCCACATTTTGGGTTTTTTCCTCTAGGACTCCTTCTGGAGGGTACGGTCTGCCTTGGCGTCTTTTCCAGTCAGCAGCACCGTGGCTACTAGAAAGGGTCGCCCCTATGTTGGCCAGTCCAGAACCAGTAAAAGACCGGGTGTTCCTTCAAGTTCTTCAGCCAACGGTGGTAAGAGATGTGCAGACCGTGACATCCTCCCACCTCGCTGTTCCCATGTGTGTGCCCGCCAAACACAACGTACCGCCTGATCACGGGTGGATCATGACCATGCCTCTTCAAGGGTTATCGTATCTCTGCAACATGGTGTCTCTGCAACATGGCTGTCACAAGCTAAGATTAAACTGTAGCCGCATATTCCTCATTTGAATGAGATGCAGCACTTAAGAATTTGAAGGCACTGGATACTTTTAACCTTGGCGGGATTGGTGAGCCCCAGAGGCACTAGAGGCTGAGAGGCACATGCGTAACCGTGCCACCACCATTCAGCCCCTTTGTGAACTGAGGGGTTATGCTTGTGGCCAGGTGGGAAATTTGCTCTTAAAATCTTGGTGCATCCATGTGTGCAAAATCAGGAAAAATTGCTCCAGAGTCCCAGTAGATGGATGGTGATCTCACAAACTTTGCAGGTAGCGGTGGTGGTGGCGGCAGCAATAGTAGTGTGATTGGAAGGCGGTAAGTCCATCATTCAGGTGGTTAAACAACAGTGTGAAGGTGGGGTGTAATGGAAGACAGCTGAGTTCCAACCTTAGGAATTTACTGAATGGAGTTGCTAGAATTTATGGTAGTGTACTGATGTCTATAATTAAAATTGATGAAACTTGAGTATTACACAAAAGAGTAAGGGTGCACTTTAGAAATGCTCAAAACATTTAGAGGCTAAATAGTCTATTTGGAAAAGGATATGGAAGTGACTCCCTCAAAGATTCAGGAGGATTATATTAATCACCTGACTGATTGATTGACTGTATTTGAAAAGTGTTGCAAACTCAAATATATGTTTGAGACCTGCTGTGGTTGTGGAGACAGTATTTGATGTGACTGGGGTGTGGGGAATAAGAGAAACAGTAGTATCCAAAATTGTAATTTTAGGATTTTAGCTTTGCAACAGATTTTAAATTATTTGGAGGGTAGCTTAAGCAACAAGGAATGCCTACAAATCAGAATCAGCAAGGGTGACAGCACAAATTACCCCCTGGGAAAGGGATTCTATCTAGGGAAGAAGGAGGGAATGAAGAAATAAATCACTACAATAGAACTAGAAGGGCTGAGGATCTATCCGTGTGGTCACCAATAGGGAGGGAAATAGGGAACAAAAAAAGGAGATAAAACACCACTCCAGTCACAGTTACAGACCCAGAAAGAGACTGATGGGTCTAGCTTTATCCATTTATTAACACATTTTGCAACATCAATGAAGCAATTTGTGGGGAGACACTTTAAGAAAAGAAGGGATGGAGAAACATCCAAGGAGGAGGAGATTAGTGTGGATAAGTCCTCTTTACATTAATCATCTGTAATGTTAAATAGTGAACTACAGCCCAGTGAACTCTCACATGCGGAGGCCATCATATCAGCCCCAAGGCTTTCTTCTTCCTCTAATTTATGGACGGAATCTCAGAGGATTCCAAATAGAAAGGATGAGAAAAGGGAAAGTAGTCTATTGACTGATGTAGTACTGAACAATGGAATGCTAAATTAACTGGAGATAAGAGGAAGGAAGAGGGAGAGAGAGGAGTGAGAGGGGAGGGGGAAGCAGGTGTACGGAGGTCACAGATACATTCATTTGACTTACTAGGTAGAAAATCTCTAAATGCTTTACCAGAAACCTTAGCGAGTTCAGCCTCCGACGTGCCAGATGGTATGCTATTCATGCAGAGAACTCTACATGGGATGTTTGAATCTGCAATATTCAATAATGAGACAATGAAAAATCAAGAAACGATATTTCAGTCTATAGTGGTAGAACAAAAAGAAGTAAATTAACGAATGCTAAATTTGGCACAGCAAGTTGAGTTTGATTCTGTTACCTATGATAATAAGCAAAAGGAGACAATTACAGTTTTTGTGTCCCATCATCCAATGTTGGTGAAAAAGACAGGAGACTATCTCTTATGTAGGGAAGGCTGGCCCACATAAATTGGGAAATAAAGGGAAAGGGAAAGGGAAAGGGAAAAGGAAATTGAAAGGAACAAAAGAAAGAAGATGGAGAGTAGGAAGAAAGAAAATATGTGATCAAATGAAAGCAACAAAAAGTCAGGCTCAGGTACAGACAATGTTAAGTGTTGAAGTTAAAACTCAACAGGAGAAAGTTATGCAGGGAAAGAAACTAGTAACTGAGGGTATGCAGAGGAGGACGCTAGCTTTACAAATGGCTAGAAATATAAGAGGTGATAGAATATAGGGAGAACATGACAAAATGAAAGGAAAGAAGACAGGTGGGCAAGTGTTGAAATAAAGCAGGCCTATTACACAATCAGAGAGTGAATCCCAAGCAGCAGATGAGACAAAAAGTTGCCTACAACAAAAGGGGGAGGAGCCTTCCGTGTTTATGGCTATATTGAAAAGGTGAAAATGGGCCAAAAAGACACCCTTACATAGGAGTAGGCTCCTAGGGATATTTATGAATCATAGAAACCTTGAAGCAATTGGGCCAGAAGATATTAGTTGAGTTGTATTCGTGGCAAAGAAGGATAGGAAGGAAATTACACAGATGGTGCGTTGCTTGAAGTTAGTAAAATATCTGACTGTCAAAGAGGCAAGGGAATTGAATGAGGTAGAGAATCAGAACTATCCAATATCAATAAACACAGATACCCCAGCTTTTCTCCTGTGCCATGTGAGATTGTCTTTAAAACAAGTTAGAAATGTATGGTAAGCTGAACAAGGTATAAGGAAGAATATATAAGGAAAAGAAAAGCCATACATAGCAATAGACTCAAAGTATGCATGGAGACCTATTGGAAGTATCAGAGTATGAACAAATTGAGTATGAGGGTGACCTGCGTAATATAACTTAGGAGAAGGCATCCTTACCACAGGACACACATGATATTCATGATCTACACACTTTAATAATATTAAACTTGAACGTACATGAATTAAAACAACAAGGAAAGCAGGAACCTAAGGGCTTGATTATGAGTTTGGTGGTCAGATGAGCTGACCGCCAAACTCGCGGGGAGGACACCACCATCATATCGATGGCATCCCCCCAAGCATATTACAATGTTCCTGCCGGGCTGACCGGCAGGAAGATTGTATTACACGTTCCCACCAGACTGGCCGGTGGGAACAGTGCTACGATAGTGGTCTCCGCTCCTTTAAGATAGCCGTGGCCAATATCGTAGGACACCAGCACTATCGGAAAGTGCACTGTCTACCTGGGCATGGGCAGTGCAAGGCCCCCCCATGTGGCCCCCAGGCCTGGCTTTCAGCCAGCCTTTCCATAGCAGGGTCCCCACCATGGAAAGGCTGGCGGAAAGCTGAGTTGTAATTAGCCAGGCAGCGCTGAGCTCAGCATCACCGTGGCTGACTACAACTCAGTCCGCTGTCAGCCCATCGGGAAACATGTTCTTGCGGGGACAGTGGTCACCTGGTGGTCCAACCACCAGGGTCGTAATGTGGCATTCGGACCACCTGGAGTGCAGCAGTCTGACCATCACCGTGAGTGTTGGCAGTCCGAAGACTGCCATGCTCGTAATTAGGCCCTTAGATACAATACTGGAACAATATGAATTAATATGCATGCATGAAACATAGTTATGTGGGGAGGAGATGAAATTTGAACACTTTTTACAAATGTGCACAGAAGCTTCAGAAAATATGCAAGGTCATCTATCGGGTGGACTTGCAACAGTCGTCTCTGTAAGGATAGCAAAAATTGTGCGATTACTATCAGCAAAATGTGAATTTGTCCAACTATGTACCATGGCCTTATATCATAATTCTGCTGATATTGATCACTTAATTGGGATGAACATTTATGGGAAAAAGGCAGCAATGATGTATAATAACAACAAGCTGCTAAAATGTTATGGAGGATATTGAATAATGTATGGCCACTCATTTGCAGGTAATGTTACTAATTGTGAGCAACTTCAATGCAAGAATAAAACCAAAACATCAGGATGGATATAAGCTGATTAATGTATATAATATACCAAAGGCAATTTTCCCAGATGGAGCATGTGACTATTGGGAATACATTTCGTTGAATATAATGTATAATTTAGGACTAACTTGTTTAAATGGTTGATTTTCAAGTGATGTTCCTGCTCGATAAACATTTTGTGTAGGATCTCAGAAACGTCCAATTGAATATGTATTTATCCCCAGCTGCTATTTTTATGTAGTTACAACATTTAGTGAGTTATGCATAAATGGTATTGACCATTATCTTTTTGAAACCCATTGTCATTTTAAGATTGTAAGAAAGAAGACTGTGGTGGTTATCACTGATGCTATATGTCCAAAAACATTAAAAACAAGGCTGGAGGAAAAGTCACTGACTATTTTAAAGAAAATCTAACGACCCAATTGAAATTCCATAAACGTCAGAGCAAAGGGAGGTGGTACATTAGTAAATCGAGGTACTGAGGAAAGTTATCCATTGTATAAAAGTGGGAAAATATAAGAGTAGGAAGAAGGGGACCTCAAGAGGAAAGCAATAGTTTTGTCAATATAGGTAGTTTGACGTAGAAAGTCAGAAATTGAAGAACAAAGTAAGAAAGTTACAACAAATCTGGAGGAAAAGGAAAGATGAGGAGATACCAGGAAAAAATGTCATCAGGCAATGCAAAAGGAAACTGTTATAGACATAAAAGAACATCTTTTAGGGAAAATTGGGATGGGTTTTTGGAAGTAATCTCCTCAAGAGACAGAAGACATTTTGGAGCCTGGTACATATGGAGGAAATAACAACCGACATTAGAATGTTTGGTACCTGAGAAAGCATTTTGAAAGTATCTGGATGATATATTTGGAAAGAGTGAACAGGAGCTTTGTGCTGGGGAACAGGTGGCAGATAATGAGGTACTAAGTAACATGAGAGTCAAAAACATAGCAGGTATAATTAAAATATTATCCCTGTAAAGAGCAGCACCACTAGATGATCTACTGGTTCTAATGGTAAAAAATTAATTTAGATAGGTGGAGTGAGATTCTGGTAATATTATTTAGGGTACTACTAATCACAGGTTCAGTACCAGAAAGTTGGAAGGGAGACATTTTAAAACCCATACACAAAAAAAAAGCTCTTTCCATATTGTTGATTAGATTCACAGTTGAGAAGTGCAAATCGCAGACAGTTGTTTCACAACATGAAATTCAACAACTGGGGTACTTCATAAAGGAGTGACATAGGATGAATAATAGATAACTTGGATAAGCATCGTTTTTTTTCAATATGAATGTTAACATGGCTTGTTTAAAATTAATCAGGGAATCATACTGTGAGCTTAACAGTAATGCAAGATGTATATCAAAATTTCTGCAGCTGCAGTGACTATATATTTCAGAATACAGACTGCATCAGGGATCCACGATAGGTTCATGTTTTAAGCTAAGAACCCACTTCAAGTTGATCTGTAAATTTAAAAGGAAAATAGCTAACTAGCTTGGATCAGAGTGGCAGATTGCAAGAACTGGGCTGAGAGATGTTTCAGCTGTGATTTATGTGCACATTTTCTTGATTCTATCAAAGAATGAAGCACTAAGAAAACTACAGAATTTCTGATAGGAAATTATTTTTGGATGTAATTTCATCATTATTTAAAAAAACTGTGTTGTTAGCATTGCTTGCTCGAGAAATTATTTTAGTATAAAACTCTGTGCATGCATCTGTCAGTACATTTCGAAAAAGGCATACAATGGACTTGTTATTGGCAGAGGAAACATAATTCCAATGCCTTAAGCCTCCAGCATGATGTCCCTCAGTACTTGCTTTGACTAACGCAGCGTGTACTGGTGGCTCAGAGCTGTGCATGGTCCCTTTATCAAACGCAACGAAAGGAATGTTAGGTTGGTCTTGTAGGATGTTGAAGTTATTGCAATTTAATTGTTGCAGCAGGTGTCGATGGGAGCTGTTTGCAAGTGTTATCCTTGCTTCTGGTGCGAATAGAGAGAGAACTTGGAACCTACTTTTATCAGGTTATTGGAAACAAACTACAAATACTGGTAATGAATTGTGGTCTCACTGCAGTGGAATAGATGCATGCAAGTTTTTAGGGAAAGTGTACTTCACCTGGAATTCACCAAAATCTCCAGAAGCTGTGGAAATATTTTCAGAACATCACCGGGCGGTGAGTGGTGCCACATTGCAGCTGTTGATGGTATGCCATTGAGCGTGTGAGTGGTTTTTCATAACATGCAGCAGTGCACTGTGTGCTGAGACTTGTGCACCTACTGGGCAACTTTGATAAAGCACACTAACACGCTCTATTGCAGCCTTGCATTACAAAGGGCTGTCGGTAGACAGATACTGCATCAGTTTCCCAATGTGCATTGGTCACAGCATGTCACTCAAGGGTCACAATGTAACATCGATTTTGAATTGAAAAACCTTTGAGTGTGCTAGTCAATAATGGAGCTATTCTATGGTATTATTTCAGCAAAGCTCTACTTCGGGAGGAATTGTTCTCATTGCTTATTTATTTTTGAAGCAATTCTTCTTCTGAAATTCTGGGTACTACACTGAGCATCACTATTTAGGGTAAGCACATTTACAGTTGTTGGGCAATTCAACTTCACATTTTACTCTTTTTGTGTGCTATTACAGTTCATTTTCAAGTATTTTGCACACGTAAGTGGGGAAGAATGAACAGTGGACTAGTCTTGTATTCCATGAAGTCTGGACCATAAACAATTCCAGTTAATTGTGCAAACTTGAGCTCACAAAGTTTCCTGGGACATGTGTTTGGCATTCAGGTGACTCAGGGCCTCATTCTGAGTTTGGCAGGCGGCAAAGGCTGTCTGACAAACTCTTTCTGATGGAAAACCGCTACTCTGGTTTTCCGGCAGCAGGGCCAATTATGAGTTTCCCACTGGGTCAGCAGACGGAAACAACGTTTCCGCCCAATAGCCCTGTGGGAAACAGGCCACATCATTGATGCCGGCTCATAATCGAGCCGGCAGCAATGTTGCGGTGCATCGGGTACAAAAGCACCCATCGTGCTTTTCACTACCTGTAATTCAGGCAGTGAAAAGCACAACGGGGCTGTCCATGTGGGCCCCTGCACTGCCCACGCCAAGTTCATGGGGCCCATGGGGTCCCCCGCACCGCAAGCCTTTGCTTGTGGGTGGAACCACCATGCAAAAGCCAGCAGAGAGAGGACTCGTAATCACCTGCAGATTAAGACCGCCGGCACTGCCAGGCTGTCAACCGAAGGCAACATGGCATTGCCGGTAGTCAGACTGTGGCGGCTCCACCACGGTCATAATGTGGAGGCCGGACCGCTGCTTTGGCAGCGCTCCGACCGCCACCACGAGTCTTGCAGTCCCAGGAACGCCAGACTCGTAATGAGCACCTAACTGTCTATGAGATGGCTGGAATGGAAAGAACTTTTTAAAACTACATTTTGACCATTGATGAAAATAATAGCATGTTAGCAGAACAAAAGAAAAGGACGCATGTCCTGAGGACATTAAGATGTTCAATTAGTTAGCTACAGATGGCAATGCAGATGTTTTCAACTCTGTGTTATCAGATAGTGACAGTTATTTCACTCCTAAAGTCTGTACAGGCATCACTAGGTGCACGTTTTTCCAAAGCAAGCAAAACCAAAATGAGCCCACTGAAGACTTTGTAATGGCTATCAAGATATTGCACTAGATTGCGGATTTAGGGCCTGATTTAGAGTTTGGTAGAGTGGTTACTCTGTCACAAACGTGACAGATGTCCTGTCTGCTGTATTACAAGTTCAGGCTTAATGGGCTGTAATGGAATTATATACAGCGGACAGGATACCCTTCACATTTGTAAGGGAGTAACTCCCTCCACCAAACACTTAATCAGGCCTTAAGTCTGTTACAGGATGAACTAATGAGAGATCAAATAGTTGCATGTGTGTAATCCTTCCATTCAAGAAACTCCATGGGTAAATGGTGATTCAGAATTGAAAGATATCTTAGCTATAGTATGTAAGGCAGAAATGTCTTGAAGATTTTCTAGTACATTCAAATATGATTCTAAGGGAATGGAAGAATGCAAAATTTAAAGCAAAAATAAGAAAAGAATGGAGAAGCCATTTAAGAATAAAGGGTTTAGTAAAACTAAACTAAGTGATGTTGCCAGATATTAGAGGTGTAGAGGTAAAGAACATACAGCTTATCGCAAAAGCTGCCTAGCTTTGAAACTAAACTATAGTAGTTGTGGGTTAAACAGGGATACATTTGTCAACATAATTTGGGATGAACCTTTTCCTCCAGATATACTACCGGAAGGGTATAGTGGTGGGAACAATAGAAATGCTAGGTTACCACAAATCAATTTTTTAATTCAACAATAGACGAATCATTGGAAAGTTGTATGCGGTGAAGAAGAGGTCACCAGTTTTGGGTTGGGCTGGTCAGGGATATTTGCATATTGTATTAGATCCCAACAGCCTAAAACAATTATGGTGATAGATGAAGGTGACACTATTTGTGAGAATTTATTGGAGAACTTTTCTGCAATATTTCAGGGTTGAATAGGTAGGTTGAAAGGATTTAAACATAACTTGCTACAAGAAAATGTTGAACCCAATATATATAAACCTAGAAGCTTATTGGGGGAAATAAAGAAGTTATTGGATTCTGATAATATTAAATCAGTTAAAGTATCAGACTGGATTTCTCGTATGGTGATAGATAAAGCAACAACAAGATAGGATTGACATGTAAATAACACCTTCACAATTGACAGATTTCTCTTTCCAAAAATATCTTGCTACAGTGAATGGTGGTAACTGGATTTCGACTATAGTTTTATCTTCAGATTACCACCATTTTCTCTTGGGAACTGACAGTAGAAGAATCCCTGCTTTCTTCACTTCAAATGGATGATTTCAGTTTAAAGGTCTGCTGTTTGGCCTTGCTTCGGCAGTTGCAGTTTTTCAACATCTAATGTTTCATCCGTTTGGTAAGAAAAAAGACGTCTTGTTTTTCCATGATGACATTGTAATTTTTGGAAAGGATAAGATGGAGCATGACCTTAGGTTTATCAATGTTTTTTAGGAGTTTGAAGGAAAAATAACTTACTGTGGAATATTCTAAATGCAAATTTTCTGAGAATAATGTGACTTATCTTCAATATGTAATTGGTAAGGACGGTATTAAACCTAATCCATCCTTGAGACCATTGCAAATGCTCCTGCACAAAGTTCTAATAATGATGTATGCTCCTAATACTTGCAGAATTATATGCCAGGCATGTTCCAACTTTCCTTTCACTTTAAAACAGAGTTAAATTTAATTGGTCAATGTCTTGCCAAGAGAGCTTTGAATTAAAAAAAAGCTGATAAATACTTTCCTAGATGGATCTGATCCCAAAGCCATGAGCTCTATCACTACCAATGCCAGTAACAGGGGGTTGGGAGCGGCATTATCGCAAGTTGACAAAATTAGTAATGAAACTATTATTGTGCATGCCTCAAGATCCTTGTTACCTGCAGTGGTAAATATTCAATTATTGAGAATGAAACTTTGGATAGCATGTTAGCTTTGGAGCACTTCAGAAGTTTTAATTGGGATAAACCATTTTTTGGAGGATGTGATCATAAACTTCTAGAAAAGATTTTGAATACTGAGGGAACGATAAGTACATCAACATGAATTGCTACACTGTCCATAAGACTACAAGATTTTATGTACAAAGTGGAGAATGTTCCAGGAAAGGAATCAAGTGTAGTAGATTTTTTGTTAAGGCTGCCTATAAAGTTTTAGGAATGCCTGGATGGGGTGTGGCATGAGGCTCAAGTAGCATTTGTTCACAACGTCCCTCCTACTGAAAAATATGAAAGGATGAAGGAATATGAGAAGGATGATGTTTTGTACAAAGTGAAGTATTTAAATTAAGCATGTTGAACTAAAAGTATGTTGACTTAGGATGAAAGTCTATACTGGGAAATTAGATTAGAACTGTGTGGAAGGTACAGTATGCTGTTCAGAAGACATAGAGTAGTTCCACCTAAATACTTGAGAGAACATGCCATTAGTTTAGGTCATGAAGGTAATTTTAGAATTTTTAGGACAAAGACTGTCTCTTTAAAAAACAACCACGTGTGATGCATCAATACTTGATTAACTTTGGGACTGTGTAGCTGTGGACATTATGGGTCCTATTTGCTTTAATCAATAATCATTAAACATTAATCAATTATGCATTTTAGTGTTAATTGATATTCTTGCCCTGGCCAGTGGTTAAGGTGGATAATAAAACTGATATAGTGGCTGTTTTTTGAAGATTTTAGCCCAAATGT
Source organism: Pleurodeles waltl (assembly GCF_031143425.1). NCBI lineage: Eukaryota > Metazoa > Chordata > Amphibia > Caudata > Salamandridae > Pleurodeles > Pleurodeles waltl. The sequence goes on from NC_090437.1 coordinate 1,234,538,488, forward strand.
TTTTATTGGAGATCACTACTTCGGTCATCATTGGTGATAATGCTGTGCAAGTTGTTTCCCATGCTTCTAGGAACTACTTTAATAGCCTTGCAAGTAGCTTCTCCGGGTAGACTGGTCTAGGAGTTACAACTAGAAAAAAACTGAAAGGGCATATTGTGTTACTGTTAATGAAGCTACTGGTGTGCTTCTTGTGAGAGTAAAGGGTTGGAACTCATAGGTCTAACAGTAATCCTGGAAGGTTGGTCATTTCAAAACAGTCTAGTTTGTCTATAGAAGGAATTAAGCAAAAGATCGATGTACTCAGAAGAACTATCAGCAGTTTTTTGATACTAAGCATAGTGTCAAGGAAGTAGACATCAAAGTTGGATAATGGGGAGAGTAAGAAAGCCTGGTAGAGTACCCAAGGGTAAAAGCAATTTTTTGAACTTATGGAAGTTGTGGAAGTCTTAAAGTATTCTATGAAACTTAGTGATCATAATGTTTGGAACCTTAATCAAATAGACAATGACTTTAAAGATGTCTGGGAAAAGGATATTAATAAAGAAACTATATTAGGTAGTAGGTAAGTCTATGATGGTTGGAATGATGTGGTTTCTGAGAGTTCTATAGTTGAAGTTGGTGGTGCTTGTGGATCTGTGGGAGGAGGTGTTTGTGTTTCTGACCGTCAGACTAGTGTAATGGATGCTGGAAGTGTACACTCAGAATATGATGTTAGCAATTATTAGAATGCATAAAACGTCTGAGGAGGACATGAAAAATAACCTAAGTGATGTTGTCTGTAATTAAAGCAACAAGGAATCCCACAGTCCCAGCAATGATAATGTTACATCACATTATGTTCCTCCGGACAACGAGATTGCATGGGAAAGAAACAGGAAACCGCTATTACATTTACTAGGTGCTTACTGTAGTGGAATTTCCAATGCATTTTTTCCATGTGAATTTCTATTATGTTTCTATTTGTATTTCTAGAATTTGTGTTCTTTTATTTTGCTAATTTTTGTATTTATTTATTTTTTATAGGGGAGGATGTGTAATGGTTACTCAACGTTGTGTGTGGTTCTTTATAGAACACAATGTAAGGAATGTTAGGTATGTCATACACAGTGTTGGAATTGAAAAAACTTTACCCTGAGCACCCATAAATTGGGGATCAAGGTGTGGCAACAAAGAGGGGTTGGAGTCATGAAAGCAGTCTGACCGTCAACTTATGCATATATGTTTTAAAAACCTCTGCCACAAAGCAAAAGGCAACAAGGAGATATGTGACAGTAAATCTGTTCTGGTTTAATTGGTTGCAAAGGCTGCATTCTCAACAATGTTACGGGGTTAAACATCTGCTGCAGAGGGTGTTGTGTGCCCAGTGAATCTCAGGTAGGGAATAATAATGAATGTAAGATAACTCCAGTGGCTATTGAACTTGCTCAATCATAAGATCTGTGTTTTATCTAGTCGCAGTTTTGACTCATATAGTAGCATAGAGGGTTAGTGGGTTTTCTGCAAAGTACCTCGTGTAACATGCAGATGACAGGTTTTTATTTTATGTAGCTAGGTATGTGGGTTACTACATTTGACGCAGATATCCTTTTATTACTTGTAGTTCATAAATTGTAATCCTTCTCATGCAGCACAGTGAGCTATGACCCGGCATCAGGGCTCTGTAGGAAAACTGCAAGGCATGAGTTAAGAACCTTTTTGTTTTTTTCTCAATCTGGTGTTATTGGAAGGCTGCATAAAAGGATTTCTGTAGGTAGTAATAAAGTCTTATTAGTACAGAGAACCTGAAGCACTTCATTACATTTTAAAAACTGACTTTATGCTTCGCCCAGCTATGCCCTCTTAACATATAGGGGGTCATTACAACCCTGGCGGACGGTGTTAAAGGTGCGGCAATACCACAAACAGGCCGGCGGACAAAAAAAGGGAATTATGACCCTGGCGGAAACCGCCAACAAAGACAGCCACTTTAACACACCGCCCGCCACGGCGGTACAGACAAGCAGCGTGGCGGACACCGCCGACAGACAGGCGGAAGCCAATGTACTGCCCACAGTATTACAACCTACCAATCCGCCACCTTTTCCGGGGCGGATTCACCGTGGATAAAAACATGGCGGAAACAGTTACTGTAATGGGAAAACGCTCACCTCAACACATCCCACGAGGAACGAGGACTCCATGGAGCCCGAATTACACATTCTACCGGCCCTTTAATTCCTACTCATCTACGAAGACCAACGCCGGCGCGGGCGAAAACAACGGTGAGTACTGCACCTACGACATAGGGGAGGGGAGAGGCAAAAGTTAGGGGGACACACACAAAACACCCCCACCCCCAACCTCGCATATTCCAACACACACACCAATGCATGCACAAAAATCACAGTAACAACCCACAATCCCCCCGGAAGAATGCAAAGACAAAACGAAATCAGTTCAAACATTGTAATGTATCAATACATATGTTTCAAAAATAAACAGATATATTATAAAATCAGCCAGAAATATATACATTACGAGAAGTAGTGCAGATATGCACATATCAATGTCCGTGCACCACGAGTCCAAAAATGCATGGGCGAGGCCCACACTAGATACCTGTCCACAATCGGAGAGAACACTGCCGGGGCATCAGATAGAAATACTACAGGCACCTCAGGGGGAAGGGAAGGGGGGGCACCTTAGCCGGATGACCTCAAAGCCAGATCCACGACGGGGCTCCATGCCCATTGATGTATCCTGGGGAGTGCAAAGCCACAGTGTCTCAAGTCTCTACAGTGGGTGGGTTGCCCACTGGACCATCCTGGGGAGTGCAAAGCCACAGTCTCTCAAGTCTCTACAGTGGGTGGTTTGCCCACTGTACCATCCTGGGGAGTGCAAAGCCACAGTCTCTCAAGTCTCTACAGTGGGTGGTTTGCCCACTGGACCATCCTGGGGAGTACAAAGCCACAGTTTCGCAAGTAGATAACAGCCTCCACTGGCTCTGGAGGGGGACTGGTGCCCAGACTGGATTAGTCTCCCCGTGAAAGTTCCTGTCCCGTCACTGTCCATGCTGCACATGGGATAACGATGCTTGATGTGGCGGTCTTTTCATTCTTTCCCGGTGCATGCCCTGTTCAGCGGTGCTTTGCCATGGATGTCTCTGGACTGTTCAGCGGTGCTCTGCCATGGCTGTCTCTGGACTGTTCAGTGGTGCTTTGCCATGGCGGTCTCTGGACTGTTCAGCGGTGCTTTGCCATGGCGGTCTCTGGACTGTTCAGCGGTGCTTTGCCATGGCGGTTCAGGACTGTTCAGCGGTGCTTTGCCATGGCGGTTCTGGACTGTTCAGCGGTGCTTTGCCATGGCGGTCTCTGGACTGTTCAGCTGTGCTTTGCCATGGCAGTCTCTGGACTGTTCAGTGGTGCTTTGCCATGGCGGTTCTGGAACGGGCATTGGTGTGTGGCATGACGTTCCCTGGACTGGACATTGGTGTGTGGCATGACGTTCCCTGGACTGGGCATTGGTGTGTGGCATGACGTTCCCTCATAGCCCAGCAGGGCTGTGGCAGCCGGGGCCCTCCTGGGCACTGACTCTGGCGGTGGGGGTGGTCTCCTGACCAGTGATGATACCTGGGCCCTCCTGGGCACTGATTCTGGCGGTGGTCTCCTGACCAGTGACGATACTTGGGCCCTCCTGGGCAATGACTCTGGCGGTGGTCTCCTGACCAGTGATGATACCTGGGCCCTCCTGGGCACTGACTCCGGCGGCGGCGGTGGTCTCCTGACCAGTGACGATACTTGGGCCCTCCTGGGCAATGACTCCGGTGGTGGTCTCCTGACCAGTGATGATACCTGGGCCCTCCTGGGCACTGACTCCGGCGGTGGTCTCCTGACCAGTGACGATACTTGGGCCCTCCTGGGCAATGACTCTGGCGGTGGTCTCCTGACCAGTGACGATACTTGGGCCCTCCTGGGCAATGACTCTGGCGGTGGTCTCCTGACCAGTGACGATATTTGGGCCCTCCTGGGCAATGACTCTGGCGGTGGTCTCCGGACCAGTGACGACACTTGAGCCCTCCTGGGCAATGACTCTGGCGGTGGTCTCCGGACCAGTGACGACGGTGCTGGCGGTGGCGTCTCAACCGCCGGGAAGGATGCCGCCCTTCTTCGCCGTGATGCTCACAACAGGATGTGCAGACTTCCTCTGGCCCTTCCCCACCTTTGGAGGAGTCACAGCTGACTCTGCAATCCCCTTGGGACCCCTGTGAGTTGTTTTGCCTCCAGGAGTCTTCACAGGGTTCCGTCGGCCACTTTCCAATTTCAGAGCCTTTACAGGGGGTGGGCTGCCAGTGCCTTGGCTCCGGGACATACTGCCTGCCCTGGTGGCCGGTGCACTCCACACACCTTGAACAGGCACCACTGGTATTGGAGGTTTTTTGGCTGAGGCGCTACGACAGGACTGATGAATTGGAGGGGGGGTGGGGTCAAAAAGGTCAACTTTACAGAGGGACAGTTTCTGACGAACACTGGGATGGGTAGTTGGAGGGGGCCTGGGAGTGGAGGAAGAGGAGGTGGTTGTAGGAGGTGTCACTTTAGGTGTTTTGGATGCAGGTGCAGGTACTGGTGGCTGTTGTGAGGTGGATGGATGTTGGGTGTGTGGGTGCTCGCGTTTGTGTACTTTTGGAGGGGGCGTCACAGACACACTGAGAGTGGACACAGGGACGTGTAAATGGTAGTGGAGGTGGTGAGTGCAGGTGAGCGGGGTGTGGTGCTGGGTGTTCTGTTGTAAGTCCTGGTGCCTGTAGATGTAGTGCATGCAGGTGAGAGTGTAGACGACACTGGGAGAGAGGAGGGAGAAGAGGAGGAGGGGGACACAGTGGAGGCAGTGGATGTTGCTGTGTCTGTATGTGGGTGATGCTTGTGTGACTGCCTGTGGTTTTTGTGGTGCCTATGTTTGCTTGAGCTTCCCTTGTGTGTTGACTTGTGTGCATGCTGGTCTGTAGGTGTGCTTGGGATGGGCTGGGGTACAGGGGATTGGGTCTGGGTGGAGGAGGTTGGAGGTTGGAGGGGGGAGGCTAGACACAGGGACAATGGCTGCCATCAGTGCTGAGGCCAGAGATTGCAGGGTTCGCTGAAGGGCAGCCTGACCAGAATGAATGCCCTCCAGGAATGCATTACTGTGTTGCAACTCTCTTTCTACACCCTGGATGGCATTCACAATGGTAGACTGCCCAACAGTGAGTGACCTGAGGAGGTCAATGGCCTCCTCACTCAGGGCAGCAGGGGTGACTGGGGCAGGGCCTGAGGTGCCTGGGGCGAAGGTGATGCCCACCCTCCAGGGTGAGCAGGCACGGGGCGAACGCTGAGGGGCTGCTGGGAGGGCGGTGCTGGTAGGGGAGGTGGCGGCTGTACCTGTAGAAGTGGGGCGCACAGATGGTGCCACCACCACAAGGAAGCTCCCAATCAGCGGACGAGTCTGTGTCGCTGCTTGGTGATCCGTGGCCAACGTGAAGCTCCCCTCGCCCACCGTCCCACTGGTGCATTCTGAGTCCGTGGTGTGGCCCTCCATGGCCATGTGGGATGCAGCTCCCTCGTGCTCCTGTGCCATCCGCCTGATGATGCTGATGCACAAAAGAACAGCGAAAGCACAAAAAGGGGGGGGAAGACAGAAGAAGAACAGGTTGAGTGCATGGCATACCGCTACCGTTGGCGGACAAGACAGAAACAGCAGCCCCCTGCACTACGCCGTGCTCCTGGCCTCTGCAGATGCAATTCCTGGATCTGGCCTACATGGCTATGGTGGACATCTGCACACATGGATGCCAGAGGGGCATATATACCTGTACTTGACACTCTACTGCGGTGGTGTAGAGTGCCACATGGGCTGCATTACAGAGGGGCCTAGTCTACGTATTTCTGGCTGGCCTAGGTACACCCACAGGCCTCCTCCCCACCCAGACCCCTCCACTGCGTGCAAAGTCCGCAGAATGAGGTTGTACTCACCCCCTTGTGTCTGCTGTGATGCCCTCAAGCGCTCATCCAACTCAGGGTAGGCCACCGCCAGGATCCGGAACATCAGGGGGGTCATGGTGCGACGGGCACCCCTCCCACGTTGGGAGGCCATCCCCAGCTGAGCCTCCGCCGTCTTCTTGCTGCAGCGGCGAATATCCTCCCATCTTTTCCGGCAGTGGGTGCCCCGTCTCTGGTGGGCCCCCAGGGTCCGGACATCCTTGGCGATGGCACGCCAAATGTCCCTCTTCTGGTGGGCGCTGACCAACATGACATGCACAAGGGAAGATGAAAAGTCATTACCAACTGCACCGTCGATGTGAGTGGCCCCCCTCTCTACTCTAGCCATGTGGCCCATTCATTCACATGCATTAATGTTCCCTGAACTCTGCCCCCTTCCCTCTTACAACCAGCCCTCTCCACCGAGGCGTAGCCCATACAACGTGCTCCCTGTGTACTAACCTGTTGGTCTGGAGGACCGTAGAGTAGCGTGTACTGGGGGAGGACCCCGTCTACTAGTTTCTCCAACTCCTGAGCAGTGAAGGCAGGGGCCCTTTCCCTAGACGCAGCAGCCATTGTCTCTTCCAGACCGAGGTCACAGCAGCACTTGCAGTGTAGGTCCTCTCCTGTCGAAGATCAGGTATCTAGTGATTGAACAGATAGAAAATGGCAGTGACGTCTGCGGCGGTGACGTCCGCGGCGGTGCGTATCATCACCGCCGGCGCACCTCTTTATTGGCTCCTGGGACCCATAGGGTCCTATGTCAACCAATGCAGCATTGCGCCGCGGTCTACGACCGCCTACCGTGACGGTGTGCAACGCCAACGCAGTTACCCCACTATCCCATTGTCCCAGTTTAGAGGTCAGGCAGCCGCCATTTCAGGGGCCCACATGGCTTCATTTACTTCTGCGTCACACATAGCTAGGCCTACACTCAACACACATACAGGAAGGGTTTTGTGTTTGGTGTCGTCTTCTGTGTAACTGTGGGTACATACCTGGAAAGAAATTGACTTGATCGTCGCTGTTGTCCTTCCTAGGCGCCGTCAGCTGGGACATTTGAGAAGATGTCCGAATCCTCCGGTGTACCGACCGCTGGTGGACCTGTTGACAATGGAGGAGCGACATGTAATCGTCACCTACAGGTTTTACCGTGCCACAATCCAGGAACTATGTACCCAGTTGGAACCAGACCTGATGTCACCAATCCGCCATCCCACTGGAATCCCCCCTGACATGCAGGTGCTGTCAGTGCTCCATTTCCTTGCAAGTGGGTCATTTCAGACAACAGTGGCCATGGCATCAGGGATGACCCAGCCTATGTTTTCCAACGTCTTGTCCAGAGTCTTGTCCTGGGTGCTGAAACACGTAAGGAGATACATCATTTTCCCTGAGGTGGAAGATTTGGCTACAGTGAAAGGTGACTTCTATGCCCTTGGACATATCCCCAACGTCATAGGTGCCATTGATGGGACCCATGTAGCTCTGGTCCCCCCCCACTGGAGTGAACAGGTGTACAGGAACAGGAAGAGTTATCATTCCATGAATGTACAGATGGTCTGTTTGGCAGACCAGTACATCTCCCAGGTTAATGCTATGTTCCCTGGCTCAGTGCATGACGCTTACATCCTGCGGAATAGCAGCATCCCTGATATGATGGGTCACCTCCAGAGGCACCGTGTGTGGCTATTAGGGGACTCTGGTTACCCCAACCTGTCCTGGCTATTGACCCAAGTGAGGAATCCCAGGACCAGGGCAGAGGAACGGTACAATGAGGCCCATGGGCGGACTAGGAGGGTGATCGAACGCACCTTCGGCCTCCTTAAGGCCAGGTTCAGGTGCCTCCATATGACAGGTGGTTCCCTATTCTACTCACCGAAGAAGGTGTGCCAGATCATCATCGCCTGCTCGATGCTTCACAATCTTGCTTTGCGACGCCAGGTGTCTTTTCTGCAGGAGGATGGTCCAGATGACGGTGTTGTGACAGCTGTGGAGCCTGTGGAGCCTGTGGACAGTGATGAGGAGGAAGCTGAGGAAGAAGACAACGACAACAGGGAGTCAGTCATACAGCAATATTTCCAGTGACACACAGGTGAGAACATTTTCATTTTTACCATTACATTCACTGTCACACGTCCTCCTCTATCCTGTGTGTTATTTCATGGGATTATTTGGTAATTGAGTTGTTTCTTTCCATTATGGTTTCACAGGTGTGGTTACCAACGTGTGTCATCTGCTTGCATCCTTCAAGGACTTGTGATGTGTGACATTGGTATGTTGCCTTTACATCTCACAACGCATTTTGACACTGTCATAGATATTAAATTTTACCAAATCATAGACTGACTCCAGATTGTTTTGTGTTTCAAGGGTGTTTATTGAAGTGCTCAGAAATGGAAAGGGGTTGTAAAATGGTGATGGGTGATGGCGGAGGAATGTCCATGGCAGAGTCCAGTCTATTAGTCTCACAGGTGCACCGCCCATATGGGCATAGGAAGTGGAGCTAGGGCAGTTCAAGTATGGACAGGGTAACAAAGTGGGAAAGTGGGGGGACAATCAGGGTGGTCTCATTTCCTGGCGGGGGTCTTGCCATCTTGCTCTGTCCTGTTCCTGGCTCACAGGGACCGCTTGCGTGGTGGTTGTCCGTCTGCAGGGGGTGGGGTGCTGGTGTGGTGGTCCTGTGGCAGGGCGTCCTGTCCACTAGCGCCGGCGGAGGTGGTGGGCAGTTCATCGTCCATGCTAATGTCAGGGGCCCCTTGGAGTGCCACGGTGTCCCTCAGGGTCTGCTGTATGTCCTTCAGCACCCCTACGATGGTGCCCAAGGAGGAGCTGATGGTCCTGTGCTCCTCCCTGAACCCCAAATACTGGTCCTTGGTCTCCTGAAACTTGACCAGGACCATCGCCATCGTCTCCTGGGAGTGGTGGTATGCTCCCATGATGGAGGATAGGGCCTCGTGGAGAGTGGGTTCCCTTGGCCTGTCCGCCCCCTGTCGCACAGCAGCCCTCCCAGTTCCCCTGTGTTCCTGTGCCTCCGTCCCCTGGAACGTGTGCCCACTACCACTGCCCTCAGGTCCCTGTTGCTGTTGGGGTGGTGGGTTACCCTGGGTTCTGTGTAGTGGTGGACACACCGCTGATTGACCTGTCCTGGGTGCGGAGGTTTGGGCCCGCTGCGTGGGTGCTGTGCTGGTGTTACCAGAGGGTGGAAGGTCAGTGTTGGGCTGTGCCTGTGCAAGGGGAACCGACTGTCCCGAGGCCCATGATGGTCCGGGCTGGTCATCAGGCTCCAGTAGGGCAGAGCTGCTATCGTCACTGTGGGCCTCTTCTGTAGGTGGAGTGGAGTTGTCTGGACCCTCTGGTGTGGTGACAGTCCTTCGTGATCCTGCAGGGGCATAAGAGCATGATTATTGCATGTGTGTGTGTGTGATGGTGTGCAATGGGTGGGTGTTTGTGTACCCCAGTGCAAGCATTCCTGTGTGGGGGCTTGTGTGATGATGGTTAGGGGGTATTTCTGGGTATGTGCAGTGGGCATGCTTAGGTGATGGGTGTCCATGCTTAGTTGTGTCATGCAGGGCTAGGTGTTGGGATGTGTAGTTTGTGTTATTAGTACATTAGGGAGGAGTTGGGGTGATAGGGGAGGGTGTGAGGGTGGGGGGGTGTGGTAGCATGCAGGTAGGGTGGGGGATATGATAGTTAAGATTTGACTTACCAGTGTCCATTCCTCCACCGACTCCTCCGAGGCCCTCAGGATGCATGATGGTCAAGACTTGCTCCTCCCATGTTGTTAGTTGTGGGGGAGGAGGTGGGGGTCCGCCACCAGTCCGCTGAACTGCGATGTTGTGCCTGAAGACCGTTGAACGCACCTTCCCCCGTAGGTCGTTCCACCTCTTCCTGATGTCCTCCCGATTTCTTGGGTGCTGTCCCACAGCGTTTACCCTGTCCACTATTCTTCGCCATAGCTCCATCTTCCTGGCTATGGATGTGTGCTGCACCTGTGAGCCAAATAGCTGTGGCTCTACCCAGACAATTTCCTCCACCATAACCCGGAGCTCCTCCTCGAAAAAGCGGGGGTGTCTTTGGTGTGCCATGGGGTGGGGTGTGTGATGTGTGGGGCGGTGTGAGTGTTGATGTGTGTGGTGTTGTGTAGTGGTGTGTGGTGTTTTGTGCGTGGATGTTGTGTGGGTGATGGTATTGTGTGCCTCTGTATGGTGGGGTTGTCTTTGCTGTGCTGTTTCTCTGGCCTTCGTTCGTGAATTCTGGTCGTAGGGGTTTGTGGGTGATGTGGGTGTGTGTTTTATAATGTATTGGATGTGTGGGAGTGGTGTTTGTATGTGTATCAGGTGTGTGTAATTGTAATTGTCCAATGTGGCAGTGTTTTGGAGATGTGTGTGTATTTTGAGCGCGGCAGTGTGTACCGCCAATGGAATACCGTGGTTGAAAGACCACCGCATGGATTCGTGGGTCATAATAGCATGGGCGTGTTTCTGTTGGCGTGGAGGTTTTGTTTTCGCCATTTTAACACTGACCTTTGGTGTGGTGGAGTTGTGTGGGTGTCTGAGTTTCGGCGGATTCCGAGATGTGTGTCATAATAGCTGTGGCGGAATTCCGCGACGCGGCGGTGTATTGGCGGTCTTCTGCATGGCGGTAAGCAGCTTTTACCGCCAATGTTGTAATGACCACCATAATCCCTACCAGTAAATACAATGTGTGACTCCTACACCTTGCAACCCTCATCGTCTCTATTAACATCCTAAGCTTGTCTCCAAATCATAGCTTGTCCAGAGTATTTGTGAAGTGATTATAAACTGTGTGTCTTTGTTTCCCTTCCATTGCGATGTTGTCTAGGTGTTAGGCTTGAGGCAGTTCCCCGCCAGACTCATACTCGAACAAAAGGAGGGCTGATGGTCTTTTAAATCCAGCCTTTGTTTTGAGTGCCACTGAAATGTTAAATAAACCCCCACTTGTGTCTGCACATTGCTATTCTGAACAGAAAGCAGACAACACCGAAGCACTGCTGAATTGTGCCGCAGTGTTGGCAAATTACTGAGGAACAAATTCAGCATATTTCACTGCGACCAGACATACCCCCCACCTGGGAGGCTCAATAATAGCTGCCAGATCAGGATCCGGCTGGATCCCTCTTCATTACAGCACTGGTCATGTAGAATGTTGTAGTTGTTATAACTTAATTGTAGAAGACAGATTCGTTGGGAGCTGCCAATGTTTGCAGGTGGAGTCCTAGCTTCTGGTGAGAATAAAGCAAAGCAAATGGGATCTTATTTTGCTGTGATTATTGAAAACACACTACACAGCTTTATAGCATGAGACATTGCCCTGGATGGGAACAAGAGTGCAGGCACATTTCTTTATCCAAATGAAAAATACATTGTAAAGTTCTGATAGACACAACAGCAGTATTGGTAAAAGGCACAGGTTTTAAGCTGACTGTGGAGATTTTAGAATAATCACAGCAAGTGGATAATCTGTGAAAGAGATTGTTATGAAGAGGAATCGTCAAGTTCATCTCTTTTTGAGTTAGAAAAATGGTATTTGATTTCAAACAAATTCAAGAAACAGATCTTACCCAAGTAGCATAGTAACTGTATCTTAAACCTATTGCGGGTAAGAGAGCGTATCAGCAGGTGTATCTGAAATAAGTGATTTTTGTTTTCAGATTTAGGGAGGTGAGGATATCAATCAAACTGGACCATCAGCCTAAAAAAAGTCATCATGATAATAACATGTTACACGATGCTGGCAAATACATTGGGGTATGTTCACAAGCCCCTTGTGCCACATTAGCGTCATTATGTTTTTACACTAATGTGGTGTTAGGTAGGCATTTCCAATGCACCATATTTACAAAGTGGTGCAATGCTTGCATTGTGCCACGTTGTAACCCCTTACACCACATTATGCCTACGCCACACATAATGTATGCAAGGGGGGCATTCCGGCGCTGGGAGGCCTGAAAACAATTGTGCAGTAAAATTTACATGTCACTGCACCATTTTTTGCTTCATTTTTAACAGCTGCTCAGAGCAGGTGTTAAAGTGAAATACCCATTATGTTCAATGGGCCTCCCTGTGCTTTGCAGGGTGGTGTAAAAAAAGTGGTGCATCATTTATGATTGACCACTTTCTTGTAAAGATGCCCCATAGCAAGTTAATTGAACGTAAGTAAGAATGCTGAACTCTAAACTCGGGGTGGGGGAGGGTGATATACCAATACCACAGTGAGGGCACATTTACAGATGGACAAATCTACACTACCAGTCTCTTCATCTCAGATAAAACTGATATGGGGGCATTAGTGCCACCAATCTAGATTTATTTATGGAAGCGCTCCACTGTCTTTTGGCTAGGTTTGCTACATACAAATATCACATACATACACATACATCTTCAACCTCCTCTTTAATTGATGGGAGCATTGGTACACACAATGCAAACACCAAGATCTCTGTAACCAGGATAATTGACACAGGCAAATTTATTTTTGTGTTCTATCGTCATTACCGTAGTTAGTCAATGATATTACAGACTCTTCCCTCCTCCATCCCCCATTTACTCATTCCAAGTCTCATCCTATTACTATAAACTCCCAATTAACACTTCTGGTTTCTTTCCTCCTCTACCCCTCCATTACTACGGTCAATCCAACTAACAAACTCACATATCCGCGGCTCAAATTAACTCATAATAATACTAAAACTGTATTCATATTTCCCTATACTAACCCACCTCTAATTCCTTTCGGGTTCCGGGGTAGCCTGCTATTTGCCGAAAAGTGCTTCGTCGCCTCGTCAGGCGTAGTAAGCACTATATAAACACTATTACACTATTACAGTACAATACAATACTTTTGGAGAGGAGAGGCTAAAATGGGTTTTGCGATCACGGACTTCATTGCTTAACGGGCTGTGATGATGCTACTGCAGGAGAAATTAATGTAGCCAAGAAGAAGAGATGAAGTAACTCCAGACAACTATATGCAGTGCTTCATTTGTAAATAAAACCATGCCGGTGCCTAAAGCTCACCTCTGAAACACAGGGCCGCTGCAATTAAATGTGCAAGCACTGATTACTGAGGCAGCTAATCCTAAAGCCATCTCGGGCCTCTTTAATCCATTTACAGACATTCGCTGCCCCTTCAACTCACTCTTGCAGCTTTCTGCTTTTTCCCTTTGTGGCGCTTTTTCGTTTTTTTTCTTTCTCCATCTTTCCCATATGCGTATTTTGCTCACAGTAAATGCTTGAGGCAGAACAATAACTGCCAGCCCTAAAAAAATTAGTGCTGGTGCCCCTCACCGGAACCACCGGCTCAAATTAAGCACTGGTTATATGTAGTTGTGTGCCTGTTAACTGGGGTTGTATAACTGTTGGACTCAAACTAGGCTGGTCATTCTTGCCTTAGCTCAGCCTTTCACACACCACCCGCTGGGTCGAAATTGGCCTAAAATGAACTGCCATTAATTATCACTTGTACTCAATCCATTTTAGATCTTTGTCAGTCACTACACAGCATCCGATGCACTTTTGATTCTTGATTGTGAAGACAATATCAAACGAATTTACACACATTTACATGTCCATATTATGTTTAGATCTCACAACCATAGCTGCTGACAGCAGCTATGGTTGTGAGATCTGAACATAATATGGTTTTGAGATCTAAACATAATATGGAGATGTAAATTTGTGTAAATTCATTTGATATTGTTGATATAGGCACCTTTTCCGATGTCCTGAGGAGGCCATAAGATGTAAGGCCGAAACGCGTCAACCATAATACCGAGGAGTACAATGTTAATTATTGAATCCAAAAAGAAGAATACAACAGTGCCACACACAAACAACAGGAAGTAATACCCTACCAAAGTTGGTACATAAATAGGACTACCTCAATCCAAAGACTGTTTCCTGAAGAAAAGGTTTAGCTGCGGATCTGTTTAGGAATGGTTGAAAAGGAGAATTTGGTGCAATGGACTATTTTTAATTGTTTGATCAAATATATGTAATAGTATATGTGGAAATGGTTTTTGTAGATGGTATGTAAATAAGGGAATTGGTGTGTCCTTTTATGTTGTATGGGAGTAATACAAAAAGAGACATATATTTAGTAAATAAAAGAGCTACACCCACCCTGATGACAGACTGTTAGAAAGGGAGCTTAATAGATTGAGAGTGGAAGAATCCAGACTGAAGCTCAAGAAGCAACAGCTGGATTTAGATAAGCAGTCCTTTGATTTAGAAAGAGAAAGACAGAGGTTGGGGTTAGGACCCCATGGTGGCAGCAGCAGTATTCCAAATAGTCATCCTGCAAAAGAGCATGATTCTAGGAATCTGCACAAGATAGTTCCCCCTTACAAGGAGGGGGATGACATTAACAAGTGGTTTGCTGCACTTGAGAGGGCTTGTGTTGTACAGGAGGTCCCTCAAAGGCAGTGGGCTGCTATCCTATGGCTATCTTTCAGTGGAACGGGTAGGGATAGGCTCCTTACTGTTAAAGAAAGTGATGCCAATAATTTTACAGTTCTTAAGAAAGCACTCCTTGATGGTTATGGCTTAACCACTGAACAGTACAGGATGAAGTTCAGAGAAACCAAAAAGGAGTCTTCACAAGACTGGGTAGACTTTGTTGACCATTCAGTGAAGGCCTTGGAGGGGTGGTTATATGGCAGTAAAGTTTCTGACTATGAAAGCCTGTATAACTTAATCCTGAGAGAGCATATTCTTAATAATTGTGTGTCTGATTTGTTACACCAGTACCTGGTAGACTCTGATCTGACCTCTCCCCAAGAATTGGGAAAGAAGGCAGACAAATGGGTCAGAACAAGGGTGAACAGAAAAGTTCATACAGGGGGTGACAAGGATGGCAAGAAGAAGGATGGTAAGTCTTCTGACAAGCGTGGGGACAAATCTAAAAATGAGTCTTCATCAGGCCCACAAGAACACTCTGGTGGGGGTGGTGGGCCCAAATCTTCTTCAAATCAAAACAAAGAAAAGAAACCATGGTGCTATTTATGTAAAATAAAAGGCCATTGGACAACAGATCCCAGTTGTCCAAAGAAAAGCACCAAGCCTCCTACCACTACAACCCCTGCTGCTACACCTAGTGCCCCTAGTAATAGCAGAGGTGGTGGGAGCAAACCTACTAATAGCCAATCCAAGGGAGTAGCTGGGCTCACTTTTGGTAACTTAGTTGGGGTTGGTCTGATTAGGGAGACCACAGAGGCTGTGTTAGTCTCTGAGGGGGCCATTGATTTGGCCACCTTGGTTGCTTGTCCCCTTAACATGGATAAGTACAAGCAACTACCCCTAATAAATGGTGTTGAGGTTCAGGCCTACAGGGACACAGGTGCCAGTGTTACAATGGTAATAGAGAAACTGGTCCACCCTGAACAACACCTACTTGGTCACCAGTAGCAAGTAACTGATGCTCATAACAACACTCTTAGCCACCCCATGGCTGTTGTGAATCTCAACTGGGGGGGGGGGGGTTACTGGTCCAAAGAAAGTTGTGGTTGCCTCAGATTTACCTGTATACTGTCTACTAGGGAACGATTTAGAGACATCAGCTTGGGCAGAAGTGGAGTTGGAGGCTCATGCAGCAATGCTGGGCATTCCAGGGCATATTTTTGCTTTAACCAGGGCTCAGGCCAAAAAGCAAAAAGGACAGGGTGACTTGGATCCTGGAAGAATGGACCAAGTGCTCCCTAAAGCTAGGGAGCTTAGTAAAGGTAAAAAACTACCTACTATCCCTCCCTCTACAGTGGATTCAACTTCTGAGGAAGAAGAATTTCCACCCTGTGCAGAACCTATCCCAGAGGAGCTGGAAGCAGACACTGCTGAGCTTTTGGGTGAAGTGGGGCCTGCCAGGGAGGAGCTGAGTGTGGCACAGCATACCTGTCCCACACTAGAGGGTCTAAGGCAGCAAGCTGTCAAACAAGCAAATGGGGATGTCATTGACTCTCACAGAGATTACTGGGAGGATAACCTTTTGTATACTGAAGCAAGGGATCCAAAACCTGGAGCTGCCAGGACATTGGTGATTCCTCAGGAATGCAGAAAGTTCCTCCTAACTCTAGCCCACGACATTCCCTGAGCTGGACATTTGGGCCTTTTGAAAACTTGGGACAGGCTTGTCCCCTTGTTTCATTGGCCTAGAATGTCAGAGGACACAAAGGAATTTTGTAAGTCCTGTGAAACCTGTCAAGCCAGTGGCAAGACAGGTGGCACCCCAAAGGCACCCCTTATTCCACTACCTGTGGTTGGGGTTCCCTTTGAAAGGGTAGGGGTTGACATAGTTGGCCCCCTTGACCCTCCTACTGCTTCAGGCAATAGGTTTATCATGGTGGTAGTGGACCATGCCACCAGATATCCTGAAGCAATTCCTCTAAGGACCACTACAGCTCCTGCAATGGCAAAGGCCCTCCTGGGAATATTTTCCAGGGTGGGCTTCCCAAAAGAGGTGGTATCAGACAGGGGAAGCAATTTCATGTCTGCTTACTTAAAGGCCATGTGGAAGGAATGTGGTGTGACATACAAGTTCACCACACCCTATCATCCACAAACAAATGGAATGGTTGAGAGGTTTAATAAAACTCTCAAAGGAATGATAATGGGACTCCCTGACAAATTACGCAGGAGATGGGATGTCCTGTTACCTTGCCTCCTTTTTGCTTACAGGGAGGTACCCCAAAAAGGAGTGGGCTTCAGCCCATTTGAACTTCTATATGGACACCCTGTAAGAGGTCCTCTAACACTTGTGAAGGAGGGTTGGGAACAACCGTTAAAAGCTCCAAAGCAAGACATAGTGGACTGGGTGCTTGGCCTAAGATCTAGGATGGCTGAGTACATGAAAAAGGCCAGTAAAAACCTTCAGGCCAGCCAAGAGCTCCAAAAGCAATGGCATGACCAGAAGGCTGTTTTGGTTCAGTACCAACCAGGGCAGAAAGTGTGGGTCTTGGAGCCTGTGGCCCCAAGAGCACTCCAAGACAAATGGAGTGGACCCCACATTATTGTTGAGAAAAAGGGTGAAGTCACCTACTTAGTTGACTTAGGCACTGCCAGGAGTACCCTTAGGGTGCTCCATGTCAATCGCCTGAAACCCTACTATGACAGGGCTGATCTCACCCTGCTCATGGCAACAGATGAGGGACAGGAAGAAGAGAGTGACCCTCTCCCTGATCTCTTCTCTTCCACAGAACAATATGCTCTAGTGGAAGGTGTAGTACTGGCAGATTGTCTTACTGCTGAGCAGAAAGACCACTGAATAAATCTCATGGGTCAGTTTTCTGAACTCTTCTCTACTGTGCCAGGCACCACTTCTTGGTGTGAGCACACTATAGATACTGGAGACAGCTTGCCTGTCAAAAGTAAGATCTATAGGCAGCCTGACCATGTCAGAGACTGCATAAAGCAAGAAGTGCAGAAAATGCTTGAACTGGGAGCGGTTGAGCACTCTGAAAGTCCATGGGCCTCTCC
Source organism: Pleurodeles waltl (assembly GCF_031143425.1). Taxonomy (NCBI): domain Eukaryota; kingdom Metazoa; phylum Chordata; class Amphibia; order Caudata; family Salamandridae; genus Pleurodeles; species Pleurodeles waltl. The sequence continues at coordinate 1,234,555,961 of NC_090437.1, forward strand.
TGTGGTACTTGTACCAAAACCTCATTCCAAAGATGGTAAAAGGGAAATTAGATTTTGTGTTGACTACAGAGGTCTCAACCAGGTAACCAAAACTGATGCTCACCCTATACCCAGGGCAGATGAGCTAATAGATACACTGGCATCTGCCAAGTATCTAAGCACCTTTGATTTGACTGCAGGGTATTGGCAGATCAAGTTATCAGAGGATGCAAAAGCATTTTCAACCATTGGAGGCCATTACCAATTCACAGTAATGCCTTTTGGATTGAAAAATGCACCTGCCACTTTTCAAAGGTTGGTGAACATAGTCCTGCAAGGGCTGGAAGCTTTTAGTGCAGCATATCTAGATGATATAGCTGTCTTTAGCTCCAGCTGGGATGATCACCTGGTCCACCTATGGAAAGTTTTGGAGGCCCTGCAAAAGGCAGGCCTCACTATGAAGGCTTCAAAGTGCCAGATAGGGCAGGGGAAAGTGGTTTATCTGGGACACCTGGTAGGTGGAGAACAGATTGCACCACTTCAGGGGAAAATCCAAACTATTATAGATTGGGTTCCCCCTACAACTCAGACTCAGGTGAGAGCCTTTTTAGGCCTCACTGGGTATTACAGGAGGTTCATAAAGAACTATGGCTCCATTGCTGCCCCTCTTAATGACCTCACATCAAAGAAAATGCCTAAGAAGGTATTATGGACAGCAAACTGTCAGAAAGCTTTTGAGGAGCTGAAGCAGGCCATGTGTTCTGCACCTGTCCTGAAAAGCCCCTGTTACTCCAAAAAATTCATTGTCCAAACTGATGCATCTAAATTAGGTGTAGGGGCAGTCTTATCACAACTTAATTCTGAGGGCCAGGATCAACCTGTTGCTTTTATCAGCAGGAGGTTGACCCCTAGAGAAAAGCGTTGGTCTGCCTTAGAGAGGGAGGCCTTTGCTGTGGTCTGGGCACTGAAGAAGTTGAGGCCATACCTGTTTGGCACTCACTTCATTGTTCAGACAGACCACAAACCTCTACTTTGGCTAAAACAAATGAAACGTGAAAACCCTAAATTGTTGAGGTGGTCCATAGCTCTACAGGGAATGGACTATACAGTGGAACATAGACCTGGGAGTACCCACTCCAATGCAGATGGACTCTCCAGATATTTCCACTTAGACAATGAAGACTCATCAGGTCATGGCTAGTCTTATTGTCCTTCGTTTGGGGGGGGTTGTGTAGGAAAGTACCATCTTGCCTGGCATGTTACCCCCATATTTCACTGTATATATGTTGTTTTAGTTGTATGTGTCACTGGGACCCTGCCAGCCGGGGCCCCAGTGCTCATAAGTGCGCCCTGTATGTGTTACCTGTGTTATGACTAACTGTCTCACTGAGGCTCTGCTATCCAGAACCTCAGTGGTTATGCTCTCTCATTTCTTTCCAAATTGTCACTAACAGGCTAGTGACCAATTTCACCAATTTACATTGGCATACTGGAACACCCTTATAATTCCCTAGTATATGGTACTGAGGTACCCAGGGTATTGGGGTTCCAGGAGATCCCTATGGGCTGCAGCATTTTTTGTGCCACCCATAGGGAGATCTAACAATTCTTACACAGGCCTGCCAGTGCAGCCTGAGTGAAGTAACGTCCACGTTATTTCACAGCCATTTACCACTGCACTTAAGTAACTTATAAGTCACCTATATGTCTAACCTTTACCTGGTAAAGGTTGGGTGCTAAGTTACTTAGGGGGTCATTCCGACCCTGGCGGCCGGTGGTATGTTGGCGGTAACACCGCCAACAGGCTGGTGGTGTTCCGCCAGCAATTATGACCGTGGCGGAAATGCCACGGTCATACCGCCGGCCCCTCCACTTTCCCGCCAGGCTTCCGCCTGGCGGGCATTATCCCCAGGGCAGCGGTGCAAGCACCGCTGCCCTGGGGATTATGAGTCCCCAACCGCCAGCCTGTCCGTGGCAGTAGACACCGCCATGGAAAGGCTGGCGGTAAGGGGACGCACGGGGCCCCTGGGGGCCCCTGCACTGCCCATGCACTTGGCATGGGCAGTGCAGGGGCCCCCAGGCGTAGCCCCGTCGCGCATTTCACTGCCCAATTTTCGGGCAGTGAAATGCGTGACAGGTGCTACTGCACCCGCTGCACATCAACATTGCCGCCGGCTCTATTACGAGCCGGCGGCAATATTGATGTGCCATTTCCGCTGGGCCAGCGGACGGTAACGCTGTTACCATCCGCTGGGCCAGCGGAAATGTCAGAATAGGGAGGCATGAATACCGCCGGCAATGGCGGTATTCTGTCTCCCCCGGCCTCGGCGGTCTGGAAAAAAGACCGCTGAGGTCGGAATGACCACCTTAGTGTGTGGGCACCCTGGCACTAGCCAAGGTGCTCCCACATTGTTAAGGGCAAATTCCCCGGACTTTGTGAGTGCGGGGACACCATTACACGCGTGCACTATACATATGTCACGACATATGTATAGCGTCACAATGGTAACTCCGAACATGGCCATGTAACATGTCTAAGATCATGGAATTGTCACCCCAATGCCATCCTCGCATTGGGGAGACAATTCCATGATCCCATGAGTCTCTAGCTCAGACCCGGGTACTGCCAAACTACCTTTCCCGGGGTTTCACTGCAGCTGCTGCTGCTGCCAACCCCTCAGACAGGTTTCTGCCCTCCTGGGGTCCAGCCAGGCTTGGCCCAGGAAGGCAGAACAAAGGACTTCCTCAGAGAGAGGGTGTTACACCCTCTCCCTTTGGAAAAAGGTGTCAGGGCTGGGGAGGAGTAGCCTCCCCCAGCCTCTGGAAATGCTTTGATGGGCACAGATGGTGCCCATCTCTGCATAAGCCAGTCTGCACCGGTTCAGGGATCCCTCAGCCCTGCTCTGGTGCAAAACTGGACAAAGGAAAGGGGAGTGACCACTCCCCTGACCTGCACCTCCCCCGGGAGGTGCCCAGAGCTCCTCCAGTGTGCTCCAGACCTCTGCCATCTTGGAAACAGAGGTGCTGCTGGCACACTGGACTGCTCTGAGTGGCCAGTGCCAGCAGGTGACGTCAGAGACTCCTTCTGATAGGCTCCTTCAGGTGTTGCTAGCCTATCCTCTCTCCTAAGTAGCCAAACCTCCTTTTCTGGCTATATAGGGTCTCTGCTTTGGGGAATTCCTTAGATAACGAATGCAAGAGCTCATCAGAGTTCCTCTGCATCTCTCTCTTCACCTTCTGCCAAGGAATCGACTGCTGACCGCGCTGGAAGCCTGCAAAACTGCAACAAAGTAGCAAAGACGCCTACTGCGACCTTGTAACGCTGATCCTGCCGCCTTCTCGACTGTTTTCCTGGTGGTGCATGCTGTGGGGGTAGTCTGCCTCCTCTCTGCACTAGAAGCTCCGAAGAAATCTCCTGTGGGTCGACGGAATCTTCCCCCTGCAACCGCAGGCACCAAAGAACTGCATCACGGGTCCTCTGGGTCTCCTCTCAGCACAACGAGCGAGGTCCCTTGAACTCAGCAACTCTGTCCAAGTGACTCCCACAGTCCAGTGACTCTTCAGTCCAAGTTTGGTGGAGGTAAGTCCTTGCCTCCCCACGCTAGACTGCATTACTGGGAACCGCGTGTTTTGCAGCTACTCCGGCTCCTGTGCACTCTTCCAGCATTTCCTTTGTGCACAGCCAAGCCTGGGTCCCCGGCACTCTAACCTGCATTGCACGACCTCCTGAGTTGTCCTCCGGCTTCGTGGGACCCTCTTGTGCAACTTCGGGTGAGCTCCGGTTCACTCCACTTCATAGTGCCAGTTCCGGCACTTCTGAGGGTGCTGCTTGCTTCTGAGTGGGCTCTTTGTCTTGCTGGACGCCCCCTCTGTCTCCTCACGCAATTGGCGACATCCTGGTCCCTCCTGGGCCACAGCAGCATCCAAAAACCCTAACTGCAACCTTTGCAGCTAGCAAGGCTTGTTGGTGGTCTTTCTGCACGGAAACACCTCTGCACGACTCTTCACGACGTGGGACATCCATCTACCAAAGGGGAAGTTTCTAGCCCTTGTCGTTCTTGCAGAATCTACAGCTTCTACCATCAGGTGGCAGCTTCTTTGCACCCACAGCTGGCATTTCCTGGGCATCTGCCCACTCCCAACTTGATCGTGACTTTTGGACTTGGTCCCCTTGTTCCACAGGTACTCTCGTCTGGAAATCCATCGTTGTTGCATTGCTGCTGTTGGTCTTTCCTGCAGAATTCCCCTATCACGACTTCTGTGCTCTTTGGGGAACTTAGGTGCACTCTGCACCCACTTTTCAGGGTCGTGGGGTGGGCTATTTTTCTAACCCTCACTGTTTTCTTACAGTCCCAGCGACCCTCTACAAGGTCACATAGGTTTGGGGTCCATTCGTGGTTCGCATTCCACTTCTAGAGTATATGGTTTGTGTTGCCCCTATCCCTATGTGCCCCCATTGCATTATATTGTGACTATACATTGTTTGCACTGTTTTCTATTGCTAATACTGCATATTTTGGTATTGTGTACATATATCTTGTGTATATTTGCTATCCTCATACTGAGGGTACTCACTGAGATACTTTGGCATATTGTCATAAAAATAAAGTACCTTTATTTTTAGTATAACTGTGTATTGTGTTTTCTTATGATATTGTGCATATGACACTAGTGGTACTGTAGGAGCTTCACTCGTCTCCTAGTTCAGCCTAAGCTGCTCTGCTAAGCTACCTTTTCTATCAGCCTAAGCTGCTAGACACCCCTCTACACTAATAAGGGATACCTGGGCCTGGTGCAAGGTGTAAGTACCCCTTGGTACTCACTACAAGCCAGTCCAGCCTGTCAACAGACCATACAAAACGCAGTTATTGAACCTAAAGGGTGTAAAAATCAGTCGAATTTGTCAAACGATTTTGTTCATGTTGGGCCTCCCAGCTGAGAGGTCTCAAAGTTGGCTACTATGGTTCAATAATTGACTGATATGGTTAATTTAAATGACACTGATGAGGCATATAAAACCAACGATGATGATGCAAACGATTCACATAATATCTTTTTGTTTGTCCTCCAAAACATTAGTGCAAAACCCTTTTAGCTGACCAACTTCAAACGATTTTTTGGAAATGTCTAAGTTCTAAGATCCAACCTCAGTTCATCACCCTGACTGCACTGAATGGGTACCCTCCACAAGGCCGGACTGGCCGTACCGGACATCAGGCGTTTCCCTGGGAGACTGGAATGGCAGGGGCCTCTTTTGTTACTTGGGGAGAGGGGGGTGAGCAGTTTTGTAACAGTGCAACTGTTTTTAAAACATTGCAGAATTTCTTGTATAGCCAACCATTTTCAGGCAACAATGAAAGGGCCAAGAGAACTCTGGTGAAAAACGTATCTGCTGGAGAGAGATCGGAGTTTTGTCCAGTGGCAGTTTTGATTCATCTAAGGTGGCACAGAGGGTTAATATGCCTGCTGCGGAGAACGTATACTATGCAGATCACAGAACAGTATTTTATGTGCATAGCTCTGTGGTATACTGCTTTTGTCACTGTGCTCCTTTTGTTACTGTGCAGTTCATAAATTACAATCATAATCTAGCACAGTGAGCTATAAACTGCCATCAAAGAGCTGTGTGCAATCTGCATGGTGCAAGATAGAAAGTTATGCTTTCCCAGTCTTTAGTTTTTTTGCTAAAAAAGGATTTGTTTGGGTACAAATAAACTGTTATTAGTAAAATCAACCTTAACCACTGTGTTACAGTTTGAAGCCTGAGTTTAAGCTTCACCAGACCAAGCAAAAAATGCCAACTAGTATAGATGACATGTGAATCCTACACCTTGTAGTCCCATTTGTTTTATGTAACATTTTCTTTACACTGGTTTACACACATATGATTCAATGTCTCTGCATGTGTGTGATGTAAAGTGCTCCAACACCCTATGCTGGTAAGAGAGATGCTATAAAAAAGAGACATTTGTAAGAGAGGGGCTATGAAGAGATGAGAGTCACTGTTAGAGGGTGATGGTGAGGGAATCTTTGAAGAGGCACACTAAAGACTGCTGTATCCTGGTGCACCGTAAGGTCATCATTTACTATGCTTTGCTTTATAAACTAGTACATTTGAATATATAATGAAAATGTTTTGTAGAATTCTCTGTTGTTGCCATTTTTCCCAAATTTTCTTGAAGGGGGGAGAACCTCCTCAGTCCGATTGTAGTGGTGAGGCTCGTTCATACGCTATGGAGGCTGCATTTGGGTACCCAGTCCGGCCATGACCCTCCAACCATATTTCTTATTGCATTTCAAGTAAGTTGCACCTAGCCTTAGAAAAATAAACAGGTTGTATTTAGTGTGTCCTCATAAACTTCACCTGCTGCCGCTCCTGCCGTAGACACAAATATGCTACCTTTCTTTCTTTAATTTGGCAAGGGTCCCAAAAGGTGGATAGATCTTGTCTGGACAACCTGTGAGGACAAATTGCTCTCTTTCTAGGTTTCTAGATAATGCTTAGAAGGCAAGACTGGAAACTCAGATTTTGACCCTAACAAACTAAATATTTCTGTACTTTCAGTCACTCAATAAATCCCACTTTTCTATCAAAAACATTATTGGGGCATAACAGAATTTGGAAAGAGGCCAGAACTACTTGCAGGCTGTAAGGAAATGCCTCCTTGGCATGGTTACCCCCTGACTTTTTGCCTTTGCTGATGCTATGTTTTGAATTGAAAGTGTGCTGAGGCCTGCTAACCAGGCCCCAGCACCAGTGTTCTTTCCCTAACATGTACTTTTGATTCCACAATTGGCACACCCTGGCATCCAGGTAAGTCCCTTGTAACTGGTACCCCTGGTACCAAGGGCCCTGATGCCAGGGAAGGTCTCTAAGGGCTGCAGCATATCTTATGCCACCCTGGGGACCCCTCACTCAGCACAGACACACTGCTTACCAGCTTGTGTGTGCTGGTGAGGACAAAACGAGTAAGTCGACATGGCACTCCCCTCAGGGTGCCATGCCAACCTCACACTACCTATGCAGTATAGATAAGCCACCCCTCTAGTAGGCCTTACAGCCCTAAGGCAGGGTGCACTATACCATAGGTGAGGGCACCAGTACATGAGTACTGTGCCCCTACAGTGTCTAAGCCAAACCTTAGACATTGTAAGTGCAGGGTAGCCATAAGAGTATATGGTCTGGGAGTCTGTCAAACACGGACTCCACAGCACCATAATGGCTACACTGAAAACTGGGAAGTTTGGTATCAAACTTCTCAGCACAATAAATGCACACTGATGCCAGTGTACATTTTATTGTGAAATACACCCCAGAGGGCACCTTAGAGGTGCCCCCTGAAACCTTAACTGACTATCTGTGTAGGCTGACTGGTTCCAGCAGCCTGCCACAACCGAGACATGTTGCTGGCCCCATGGGGAGAGTGCCTTTGTCACTCTGAGGCCAGTAACAAAGCCTGCACTGGGTGGAGATGCTAACACCTCCCCCAGGCAGGAGCTGTAACACCTGGCGGTGAGCCTCAAAGGCTCACCCCTTTGTTCCAGCACCGCAGGACACTCCAGCTAGTGGAGTTGCCCGCCCCCTCCGGCCACGGCCCCCACTTTTGGCGGCAAGGCCGGAAGAAATAATGAGAATAACAAGGAGGAGCCACTGGCCAGTCAGGACAGCCCCTAAGGTGTCCTGAGCTGAAGTGACTCTAACTTTTAGAAATCCTCCATCTTGCAGATGGAGGATTCCCCAATAGGATTAGGGATGTGACCCCCTCCCTCTGGGAGGAGGCACAAAGAGGGTGTACCCACCCTCAGGGCTAGTAGCCATTGGCTACTAACCCCCCAGACCTAAACACGCCCTTAAATTTAGTATTTAAGGGCTCCCCTGAACCTAAAGATTTAGATTCCTGAAACTACAATAAGAAGAAGACTGCTGAGCTGAAAAACCCCTGCAGAGGAAGAACAGAAGACACCAACTGCTTTGGCCCCAGTCCTACCGGCCTGTCTCCTGCCTTCCAAAGAAACCTGCTCCAGCGACGCTTTCCAAAGGACCAGCGACCTCTGAATCCTCAGAGGACTGCCCTGCTTCAAGAAAGACAAGAAACTCCTGAGGACAGCGGCCCTGCTCCAAAAGGCTGCAACTTTGTTTCAAAGGAGCAGATTTAAAGACCCCTGCAACTCCCCGCAAGAAGCGTGAGACTTGCAACACTGCACCCGGCGACCCCGACTCGACTGGTGGAGAACCAACACCTCAGGGAGGACCCTCCGGCGACTCCGAGACCGTGAGTAACCAAAGTTGTCCCCCCTGAGCCCCCACAGCGACGCCTGCAGAGGGAATCCCGAGGCTCCCCATGACCGCGACTGCCTGAACCTAAAGTCCCGACGGCTGGAAAAGACCCTGCACCCGCAGCCCCCAGCACCTGAAGGAATGGAACTTCTGTGCAGGAGTGACCCCCAGGAGGCCCTCTCCCTTGCCCAGGTGGTGGCTACCCCGAGGAGCCCCCCCCTTGCCTGCCTGCACCGCTGAAGAGATCCCTTGGTCTCTCATTGAAAACCATTGAAAACCCGACGCGTGTTTGCACACTGCACCCGGCCGCCCCCGCGCTGCTGAGGGTGTACTTTTTGTGCTGACTTGTGTCCCCCCCGGTGCCCTACAAAACCCCCCTGGTCTGCCCTCCGAAGACGCGGGTACTTACCTGCTGGCAGACTGGAACCGGGGCACCCCATTCTCTCCATTGAAGCCTATGTGTTTTGGGCACCTCTTTGACCTCTGCACCTGACCGGCCCTGAGCTGCTGGTGTGGTAACTTTGGGGTCGCTCTGAACCCCCAACGGTGGGCTACCTTGGACCCAAACCTGAGACTTGTAAGTGATTTACTTACCTGCTAAAACTAACTATAACTTACCTCCCCCAGGAACTGTTAAAATTGCACTGTGTCCACTTTTAAAACAGCTATATGTGTTTTATGTGAAAAGTATATATGCTACTGTAATTATTAAAAGTTCCAAAAGTACTTACCTGCAATACCTTTCAAATGAGATATTACATGTAGAATTTGAACCTGTGGTTCTTAAAACAAACTAAGAAAAGATATTTTTCTATAACAAAACTATTGGCTGGATTTGTCTCTGAGTGTGTGTTCCTCATTTATTGCCTGTGTGTATGTACAACAAATGCTTAACACTACTCCTTGGATAAGCCTACTGCTCGACCACACTACCACAAAATAGAGCATTAGTATTATCTCTTTTTGCCACTATCTTACCTCTAAGGGGAACCCTTGGACTCTGTGCATACTATTCCTTACTTTGAAATAGTACATACAGAGCCAACTTCCTACACAGGCTATTACCCAAAGTTCAATTCAAACCTCATATGTTCCCATAACGCGAGATTCAAACGGCATTTCTTCCTCCAAAGGGACAAAGGACCCTGTGTTTAAAAAGGAAGTATTTCATCAGCCGAATCCCTTCTGATTCTGGCCCTCCTACTATAGAGGGAGTCTTTGCTCATTTTTCTTCTAGCATGGCAACACACGCAGCAGATCCTTGCCTACTAAACACAGTTAAAACTCATTGCATTGAGCTTTATGATTCTATTTGAGAACTCCCAACCAAAACTCTTTGTATTTCTTTGATAAACATGAAATGCTTCAGTCTACAGTAATTCATTGTCTTCTCCAAAACAGGGCACCTCACTTCGACTCCACAGGCTTCTTAAGAATCCTTATCATAGGCTAGAAAAATAACAAGAAACTTTGTCTGGTAGAAAATCTCAGATCATTCACTCATTTCATAGTCTATCATCATTTCAAGATAAAAACAATAATTTACGTCAGGGACTCCCTTTTTATAGGAGACTGGATGGCTCACCTAAACCTCCAAGAATCGTATTTCACAATCTCAAAAGATGAAAGGTGCAGAAAGTTCCTAGAGTAACTGTGGAGCAAGAAACTTATATGTTCATGCTTCTCCTTCGGTTCATATGCTTCCCCTTCGTCCTTTCATCAGTACTGTGGTGGTTTGGGAAGGTCATGACACCAGTGACATCAGTTCTTCCACAAGGCATCAGATTAATAGCATATCTAGACAACATTGATTTCCTATCTCAAACCAGGCATTACTCCAGCAACATTTAACAACAGCAATACAGGTAACTCAGAGCCTTGCTTTTCTTAAGTGTGGTTCCATCCAAATAAATGGAATTTCTGTGTTTTCTAATTTACCTCAGAGAAATCCATCCTACAATTGCCGCCATCCAATGTATTATTACGAAAGGGGAGATTCTCGAAACTCTCCACAAGTCCACAATATAGTTAAAACTTCTACCTCAAAGTGTAGATCTGCAAGCTTCTTCTTTTCCATTTTCCCCAGGCCCTTTGCGTTATTGAATGATTCAGAGATTGAAGATCCATCCTTTACAGCCGTGCCTATTTTGCTTGCACATCATCCCTCCAGATCAAGACTCCCCCATTGGCCCTTCAGTAGTGATTAGATCGAATAGTCCCCTGGAACAGAAATTTAGTTTTTATGTCCAAAATTATTTTTTGAACAGACAATTTGAGAGCTGTCAGATATATCAAACATTTATGGAAAACAAAATGCAGAGTTTTGGCAGAAATGGCAAAGAGTTTCTGGTAGTTGTGTCTACAAAAGAAACTTTCTGTCTAAGAAGCGTATTTCCCAGGCAATCTCAACACTATTGCAGGCTGGTGTTAAAGACATCTCCAAGATTAAAGCAAATGACATATGCACCCTTCAGAAGATTTTATTTTCCCAATTGGAAGTTTGTTGATAGATCTGTTCAATCCTGTTTGAATTCTCACCTTCCTTCTTTCTTCAGTTGGAGACCAGATCCCCAAGCTACTGCTACAAATGCATTTTGTAGGACTGGCCTCAGCATTTGAGTCATATCTTTCCTTCCTTTATGATGATCGTCACAGTCATTGCCCAGGTTCAAGACAAGGAGCATTTCTTGACTTTTTTGGTAATCTAAATGTTTTTACTCAATTGTGTTCGAGCTGGCATTGGGCTCTCTGATTCAAAGTCCTTCCTTTTCAAATTTTCTTATTAATCCACGAGGCCAGTGTGACTATCTGATCCTCAACCATTCCTTTTTATTGATAGCTTGGAAATGTAATGTCGTCTAGAGAACCTCTGGTGTGTAAACAAAAGCTACAAAGTTCATTGGCCTATCTTGGAATCCAGGTCCCTCCAAGGCTGACTGATCTCCATGGCCCATCTGGGTTAGATGGTGTGTAGACAAATGCATTGATGCCTTTTTAGCAGATATAATCCTAATTGTGATTTTTTTAATCTGTAGCCAGCAGAAAAAAAGCCTACAGAACAAATAAAATGTTTTTTTACAATACATTTGGACAGCTGTGGCTGATACCCTTTGAAAGTGGTGGGGCAAGTGAAGTGCCCCACATCTTCCCCAAAATCCCCGCCCTCCCCTCCAAAACCCCAAAGTAAACCACTCCTCCCTCCAAAACTCCAAACCATAACTCTAAGTACAAAATAAACACAACCACTGCAGTTGCATGCATTACACACTTACATGCATTACACATTTGAAATAAAATAAAACAACACTTACCCACAGGCTGCACATCCTTCTGCTGTCCTACAGAGTAAGAGCTCCCCTAACCAATCCAGACACTGCTCTCATGCTGTAAACCAGCATGAGAGAAGCGCTTGGATTGCGTGGAGCTGGCTGGCTGGATGCTCCTTCAGGCTGTGCTGTGTCTCCACCCAGCTGTCTTAAGACAGCTGAGCGGAAAGCTTCAAAGTGTGCAGGTCACTTTGGAGCGTCCAGTCAAGCCAGTGCTCAAGTCCTCTGCTGTCAATCGGCAGCAGAGGAAATTCCCAGCATGCCACTGGGCTGGTCCACACTGCGCCGGCAAAAATAAAATGGCAATGAAAGCTTTTCATTGCCATTTCATTTTTGCCTGTGTGGCTTGTCGTGGGGTGGGGGTGGGGAACGATGCTCCCCCGCCGTCGAGAAGAAGCCACTGCTGCCTGTGGAACATGTTTGCGTGTGTGGAAGACCCAATGAAGAACCTTCATGTTTGTCGGGCACGTTTTTCTAATAACTGAGCCCCAAATTACAGTCTGTTTTGTGATTTTAATTTAGATTTCAATATATTTACTTATGGGGTTGATGATGCTGTTCTACATTTAAAAAAGTTATCTGTAAAGCATAAAATGTTTACTTTGTTTAGTATCAATCAAACGTTTGTCTGCTGTTAAGTCTCTAGATGTTTATTCATGGCAATATTTGCCATCTGGCTTTTGTTTTATTATGTTTAGAAACATTAAGACAAATATAACAATTATTTTTACCCAATCCTTTTTTCTGCAACCACAGTTATATGTGAGTTATAGTCTCAAACTTTATGAAGAGAAGATTGTAAACCTGAGAACATCTTTATTTTCTTAGCTATAAATATATTTTAGGAGAACCATTACCCAGTTTCTCGTAGTATATTAGCTTGTTGGATTAGTTGGGCTATGAGCCTTGGATCTCAATATTTTTTTTGCTACATCCACTAGAGGTACCATGGGTTCAAATGTTTCAAAAGCTTTTTTGGTTGGAAGTTAGCCTTAAAGAGATTCTCAGATTAGCAGACTGGTACTGTTGTGTATCCATTTTCGCTAAAAGCTTTATGCACGTTATTTTAGCATACTAGGCCTGCCGCTGTACACTTTAACCTAGATATGTTTTATTCAGCTTTGTTTTTATTATTTTAACAATAGCTACATTTGAGGTCTTGTTTTATTTTCTCTATCGAGCTGTTTTTAGCCTAGGTCAACACTGCGTTCTTAAACAAGACATTTCTTTCACTCTGTGCTTTTCTCAAGGCTGCAGTAAGATGGGTTGCCGGCAAAAGTGGTATGCTTTGTCTCCAATGTTCACAGAAATATTCACACTCTTACGTGGGGATCCTTTCTTGGAACATTAGCTGTTTTATTATAAAAAAACAACTTTGACCCATGTAGGTTAGAGGGAGATTCCAGCCAGATGACCACGACTGTATGCTGATTGCTGAGTGCTTCGCTGCAGCTGCTGATGTAGACTTCAGGCCTCTTGCTCAGGTATGAGGGATTATGTCTGCCCAGGGGGAACCTGAAGGGCAGAATTAGAGCTTAACATGCTGTGCTCTAACATAGCCTAGGTAGGAAGTATTCTTAAAAACCGTAGTGACAACATGGTAGCGCTATTTTTGTGTTTTACTCTCCTTGTCACAATCTTAATCCTATTGTGCTTCATTGTCCTAGTTATTGCAACTCATGCTTTATTATCTAAGATACAGTTACTTCAATAAAACCTTATTGAACTCTACTCTGCCTCTGATTGTCTTTGCATACATGAGACTAATGTAACTGAGAGAAACGAATGACATCTGAGTGACCACGATTCCCCTGAGGAGTCATTTGTGTCATGCACCCGGTTGCCCAATCATCACTGCCGATGGGTAGAGATGAGGCACTGCTAGTTAGCCGGAACAAAACCCGGATTAGGCCGACAGGTGTCACCTGGTGTAGGATCAGACTCAGTCCCCCGCAATACAAGTGATTCTCCCGCCCGAATCCAGTAGTCTCATTAGGATAAAGAGATCCTACGTGACAGTACAATTTATTGTAACTTTTACTGCAAATAGGGCCAGCTTTAGGGCAGTGTAAGTGGTGCAGCCACACCGGGTGCTGACCTGGATTGGGCGGTGCTGACCTCAGGGGGTGCTGTGTTTAGCAATAACTTAGGAAACTTGCGATTTAAAAGCACCTGCTGAAAAGCTCCTTCTGGTCCAGTCTTCAGGAATCAATTAAAATGTCAAGGTAACTTTTGTGATTAATGTTCCTACTAGGGAGAGAGGTAGGAGCTTTGTCTAGCGGCAGAGGTAGCGTACAGAGTTAATATGCCTGCTGCAAAGAACAGAATTAGATTTATCTGGATAGCGGAGTGGATTAGTAACACCAGCCTTTACAAGCGCTTTAAAACAAATTAATGTATGTGAACGGGGGGCTTTGGAGAGATGAGGGGCACATTTGCAGGATGTGTAGTGAGGGAATCCGAGGAGGTAGTCATGGGGTTGGGGACACCAAGACAGACTGTCGCACAGGGTGCCGCCAGCTCTAAAGCCGGCCCTGACTACAAACGTATGCCTTGCTTTGCTACTAATGATGTTGATGTGCTTTAAAAAAAGCATAATAGGAGTTTACAGTTTATCATACAACGCAGAATTTCATAGCACTACGTTAGGCAACTTTCCACACAAATCATGATTTGCATTGAAAAGTAAATATCACCACAACACTTTTGGCGGGGTTTCCCTCACTTTTTGTTACGCAAATTTGGGCACTGTATCTTTTAACAATCCAAGGGTATGTGCAACAGCAAAGGGACCAACTGCCTTTGCTCTTGGGCATAGAGGTCCATAGGCCAAACCTTCCAAGGCCGCCACAGGTTCTGAATCTCCTGAAAGGCAACAAATACTACCAATGTACGAGCCCCATGTCAGAAATTATTAAATCACGACGGAAGCCGGCTGCCCTAACCGCACGGCTCCATGTTATTTACCTGGACGCAGTGTGAAAGTCCTAGATGAGGTAAAATGTGGTGTATGGTTCATATGGTGAAGAAGGCACTTTTACTTACTTGATTTTCTTGTGGCACCGAGGTCACACTGGTCAGTGTGGGGCATATTTACAGGGAACTGGCCTAGAACACCACCGCAGGTCCTCTTGCTGTGTTACCATATGCCAATGTGAAAGGGTAGGAATGCACAGTATTTTTAAATATGGTGCATTTCTGTCCATTCCCCCTTCGCTGGCGCACGATGGGCTGCCAAGCACCAATACAGGCACATATGCACATGGGTGCAAGGGTGTCTGTGTTGCATGCAGGATTGCTTTTGTGCAGGAAGGGGCACAAGGAAAGAAGTAGAAGAAATTAAAACATTTCTCCTCATTAAGCCTGCTCTGGGAGGAGTAAGGTTTTGCGGCTGCCCCAGGGTTACTTGATAAGTAACTTTGAAGCAGTCAAAATCCATGGGGGTTGCATGGGAAAACCCATTGCAGTGCCCATGGCATGCCTCCCAGGCATGCCTCCCTGGCAGAGTAAGGCAGAGCAGCAACTTTTTCTGTGTTGTCTTACTACATATCTATGGGGGCCATTCCAAGCCACGCAAAGTCGCTTTGCGTGTCATCGTAGATATGGTTGAGAGGCTTGTGCCGCCAAAGCGTGGAAAAAAGTGGTTTCCGTTGCGTCTTAACTTTGCTGGGGTCTGACAACCAGAGATGTCCTCAGCCTACAGACATTAATGGATGGGAAACACCCGATCGTCTCTTTAGGATTGGAATAAAATCCCCGGTGTTTTGAACGGCCGTCTATATGTTTGTTCCGGGAATGCCAACGAGGGCTTCTGTTCCCTCAAAGTCTCAGGCTGTGACAAATTTAGCTACCATTAAAATCGAGTTTCCCTGCACTTTTGCGCATGCGCACCAGGCACGAAAAAAATTATGACGTCCATAAACTGTAGGTCTGAAACTAGAGTATTAAACAGTCCGGTCGGATACTAATTTGGGGGGTAAATTGCGTTTCACATCAGTAAGGGGATAAATGCAACGGGACTGACTATTAGCAAACTACTTCTCTATTGAGCCCATGCCTTCCTGGGGGCTGGATTTAATGGGGAGCACGTTTGAATAAACCTGGCTCTGCTACGCAAAGAGCTATCCTTGGCAGCACAGTGGACCGATCCTCCATTCATCCATCTCCTATGTTCCACGTCCGCGCATGCGCAAGTGCGTCGTCCCTGATTTAACTCGCTCAGCGGGGAAACTAGACGTTGATGAGAACAATAACAAAACATTTTATGTAAAATATGATATTAATAATTGTATCGACTCTCACCTAAATTTGTCCCGTTAACCCATGCTGGGCCCTTTTCACTTGTATAGAAAACTGTTCATAGGACACGCGACTTAAAATATTGCTGCATTTTTATTCCATTCGCTGAATTTTCGTTTTCTAGTAACCAAAACTGTTAAAATAAGAACAAACGTGAGTCGAGCGGATGCGTGTGTGATGTTGCACAGTACAACGTTCGTACTCGTTCTGCACCATATTTAATGTTATTGCTACTGTTCTCTGGTGGGGGGTGAGGGGTCTGTAAATAAACCAAGAACCGCTCGTTTTACACACTAACCACTTATCTATGGGGACATTCATCTGGCACAAGAATCATCCATACCTAAAAATAAGTGGCGGCGCGTACAAGTGTGTGGAAGTCTGCGTGTGCCAGAGGTAAGCGCGTTATTCGAGCGCCTTCCACCCTTCCTCGAGTCCCGAGGCGCTAATGTTGAAATGCTGTAATCTAAACGCTCACCGTTTTGGTATTGGTTTGTTTTATAACTCATTTGGGAAGCGTTTATAACAATACGAAGAAGCTGTTCCCTGTGTATAAACGGCAATGTGAATAAAAAAACAGCACTTTTTCGCTCTTACTAAAACAGCACTGAAGCCGAAGGTATTCGAATTGTTGCATACATGTATATTTATATTTCGATACATCTGTATAGATCTGTTGCTCTAAAATAAACTTTTGCAATGTTATATATATATATTTGCAAACAAGTAATCTAATCATGTGTGTGTTTGGTAATAAAGATTTCTATAGTTACACCGGCGTTAGAAATGTGTCTGCTTAGGCTATGCGTTTTTACATGCCTGCACTATATGTTTTTGTTAATGTTTGAGCATCCGTGCCGAGACGTCCACACGTAGAAGCGAATAGAAACATCGGCCGTACACCGTGCCTTTTATCGCACATTTATCGGTTTCTCTTGCCGCAAAGGTGTTAATGACATGTACAAGTCGACGCGTATTGCACATCTTTAGGTACAATACAAATACAGATTTACATATATACTCAACATAGATGAATGCATACATACGAATATATAAGATTCAGATACATGAAAGTACACACATATATATATATATATATATATAGAGAGAGAGAGAGAGAGAAAGAGAGAGAGAGAGAGAGACAAGCAGCCACGACACATTTAATGGAACATATTTACATGTACACATATGTGACAGCTATATGTGCATCCGTACAAACAGTTGGGCGACATAAAAAATACAATGCATGTATTCATAAATACACTTCTATACATAGCAGAGACGCACCTACCCATGTAACATATTTAGACAACATGTATGTACCTAAAACATAGATGTATTCGTGCGTACATCTAATAAAGTACGTTAATGGGTTCACATATACATACGGCTACACATAAATGGGTACAGAGATGCATTCACATACACACATCTACACTTATAGCATGGATATATAGATACACAGCTTCACCCCTATGTAAAACATAGGTACATTGCTGCACACATTAAAGGGGACCTAGATGCGCGATGCACACATGTCCTGCACATATGGCATAGACTGTTCGGTGCATGCGGTTGACTCACTCGTGTACTCAGGTGCACATGTTCAGAGGCATGTGCGACTCCCCGGGGTCAGTTACAATGGCATAACGAAACTGGATGGAGGCCCCTGCACAGAACATGGAGGGGACCCCCTCCGGACTCACTCAGGCCAGGTGCGGTGCTGAGGGGGGGGCCCTGGAACTCGATCACCCACCCCCCATCCAACCGCGGGGGCTGCGGGGGCCTTTGTTACGCACCTAGTCAGTTACCCGGCTGTATCTCGGGGTGTCCCCAGAAGTCACTGGTGATGCCCTGGTCCTGACAGCAGGTCCCCACCGCGTCCCATCCCCTCACACTGGCGCCCCCTGCTCCTCACGCCCCAGGGCCGCCGGTGCACGGGCTCCTCGAGGCTCAGACAGTCTGGGGGCCGCCGGCCCATCAATGCCCTCTAATGGCGGCACTTAAGACCCCGCTTTTGTCATTATAAGGCCCCCTCATTAGGGGCTCATCAGCGACGCCCAGGCCATCAGGCGCTGGAGGTGTCAGGGGCTGCGGCTAATTAAAGGTGAGAGCGCTCATCACAAAGGCCATCGGGACCTGCATATAGGGGCGAGCTCCCCGGGGGTGGAGGGAGCCGGAGACCCCGACCCTTTGTAAGGCTCTCCCACCAGGCCTCGGCTGTCTCCTTCCACCGCATGTGTCAGGGGCGAGCGAGGAGGAGGAAAGAAATTCCAGACGCTCCCTCCTCACGCCGGTTTACCCCACCCCGCATGGGGATGGAGATATTCATGTATGTGCCACACAAAGTCCCTGATTTATACTGTTTTACGCCGCATGCAAATGCGGCGCAAACATAAAAAACAATTGTATTTTGTAAATTTGTACTGCTTTGGCCTCAAAAAATGACGCAAATGCGGCGCAAAAAAAGTATATATCAGGGCCAAAGTGTGTCCAGCACCGCATACCTTGGGGGCAAGCACCGCATGCCTTGGGGGCAAGCACCGCATACCTTGGGGGCAAGCACCGGACAGCCCGTTTCACCCGCGAATGGCGGAAATGCAGGGCTAACAACTTTTGATGCAATAAGATCAATAAAAGAAAAACGCGACACTTATCTGGCGGCAATAAATACAAATACACACATAGATGATCTCTTGCAACAATGGTTAATGGTTAATATTTCGCTCAATTTATCTAGTAACTGCGCGTGTTGTTAATAGAACAATCTCCCATTCCCTCCTCGCTGGCTCAGAACATTTAGAGAATCGGAACATTTATGTCATTTAGTCGCAACAAATTATAAGGAACGAAATAAAACGCCAGGATGCAGCTTTCGGTGAACTAAAAGCAGATAGTTCATTAAATAGCGTTGATTAAAATATTTCCATCAGCCAGGCTGCAACAAATATGGAATCTACTAACACATAATTAATTGTCTTGTAGAAAACAAGCAGGTTGGTTATTAAAGATACACTGTTGTATCTGGTTCAACAAGTGTTATTGATGAGGACAATTTAGAGTAATATTATTTCATGCATGAAAGAGGCAATAATTGCATGAAATTGCGTTTGTTGTCCGTCCGCCTCCAGCCCACAAACAGACTCAAAGAAATATAAACAATCCATTCTTTATCATGCTTATCACGACACATAGCTGAGCGCACTGAAGGACTCTAGTGGCACGTGGCGCTACAATAAGTCGCATAAACAAACAAACACTCGCACGACTGGCCGGTAGTTAGTGCGGAGGCGCGTTTCGCTTTTAAGCGCCTTTTTTACTGGCGATATCAAGCATGGCTTCCTTTCTACCCTTCTTGGAATGCGGAATCATTCTGCCACGGATCATCTCGATGTGAGGACGTGCTCAAGCTTATAGGTATGCAGCTATTTATTATTGGGCTGTATGTTATTTGGACGCAGTGTAGCTCCTAGCGCTACCGTCCTTTCCATTCCCCCGTAGACCGGAGAAGGAGCCCGGTGAACGCACCAGTAGACAGACACCGTAGTGTTTGTATTCTTGTCTGTGCGCGGCAATAGACGGCGTCCCCGCGTAAAAGCTCACGCGCGATCCGTGACACATATCATGAGTCCAAGCTTGGAGTCTGACGCCTGAACCCCCACGCGAGAAGGGCTCTAAAAGCGAACCCTGCAGTGTCTCTTCAACGAGAAAGATGGAATATTCCTGAAATATTCTCAGTATGCACCTTCAGACACATGGGTTGTGGTGTGGATTAGTAGTTTAAGCCACCACTCCCTTGCCCTCCTGAACACCCCGGCCCCTTCCGCCCAGAGATCCCCTATCTGTCAGACAACAATAGAGGGCTCTCTGTCTAATCCTAAACTGGGGGTCCTGGAACAGGAGCTGGGCCAAGGATGGCTCGCGGCTCACCCGGGGGCACGACGGACATCTGCCGCGCGCACAGGACCATCCCATGACCTGGGGTCCGCGCTGGTCGCATCTACCACTCAAACACGTGGCTTCTATGACTTGCGTCCTGCACGCACCAGTGCTTAATTTGTGCTTGTTGTTTCCGATGCGGAGCACGGGCACTTATTTCTGAGGCTTAGTTTTCTATCTCAAGCATTTACTGCGAGCAAAAGACACGTGGGAAAGAGAGAGGAAGAGAAAAACGAAAAGCGTCATAAAGGGGAAAAGCAGAAAGCTGCAAGAGTGGATTGAAGGGGCAGGGAGTGGCTGTAAATGGATTAAAGAGGCTGGAGATGGCTTCAGGTTTACCCTGCCTCAGTATTCGGTGCTCCCACTTTTAATTGCAGCAGCCGTGTGTTTAAGAGGAGAGCTTTGAGCACTGGCACCTTTTTATTTACAAATTAAGCACTGTCAGGCGCAAACACCTGCACCCTGAGGGGGCGGCAGAAAAGTCACAGCTGCCACCAAATGGGTCTGTGCCAGTCACATCTATCCAGAGCCTTTTAGTGCTGCGCCCAGTGCGACAGCCTTCCTCCCCCCACCCCCAGGGGTCCAGTCTCCATGCCCTCCTTCTCCAGAAGTGCCCCTCATCACTCCATAGCCCCTCTCTGACATACATTTCATGTTCTATAGTGCACCTCCCAGTTCACTCACACTGAGTCCTGAGATCTGCGTGGCACACTATCTGCAGCAGGCACATTAACACTCTGTGCTACTGTGATGAATCAAAACTTGCTCCATAGAAAGTTCAGACCTCTCACCAGCAGGAACATTAATCACCAGAGTTATTATGACATTTTTTTTGTTGCCTCAAAACCCCAGGAAGCTCAAGGACGTGCACATGCGTTTAAAGTCCTTAAGTTATTTTTAACTAATAGCGCCCCCAGCAAAGTCAGCGCCACGTGCGGCTGCACCGGTCGCAGCGCCCTAAAGCCGGCCCTGCATCTATCACACAATCACACGGCTTCTATGACTGACTTAAAACACACAAACCTGATGGGCCTGCATGAACCACAGGGTCACACGGGCACCCCTGGGCCTGTAGGACACACAGGCGCGCGCGAACTGCGCGGACCACATCTGCAGCCCCACCCTTACCTGCGCACCTGTTCACCCACAGCCTCTGCACATGACACATGTATGACATACACACGATCTGCACGGGCACGTCAGGCACACTAACACTCTCATGCATTAGGATGTCCACGCGTCCGGCTCTGCCCGAAGCGCCTTGGTGGTCTCTTGTGGGAGCATCACGATGTGCCCGGGTGTGTGTGTGTGTGAGGGGGGAGGGGGGGAGGGAGGCAGGGGGGACGCATGTAGCCGGCCTGGGAGAATGGGGGTTCTTGTGTTAGAGCCAAGCTCCCCAAAGTGTTATATGGGGTTCGTTCACTGCAGGACAGCGAGTGGGCGTCCGTACCGACCCCAAGCCGCAGGTTGAAGGGCTGCAGGCACAATACAAACTCTTCTTGTGGTTTTATTTCTTCGATAATTATTGGAGTTTGACTGGGACAGGGTTTATTTGCAAAGTTCGGTGCAGTGTCCATGTAATCCTTAAATATGTTTCAATTTCAGAATACAATTTTGCATTTGATACTTGGGCCCAGAGTTATTGCCTGAAATAGATGTGATGACCCAGATTTCCTGTGCAGTCAGGGCTCAAGGCACCCTTACCGGATCTGCGGCCTCTCGGCACACGCGGTATCACTCACGGCAGAGAGACCGGGACGGGGTAAACCACTCATGGGTGTGGGGGTCATCCTTGCACCCAGATAGGGTACAGCAAGCCGACACACAAGCCTTGTGGTACGGACCATTGATCATTCCTTCATCTCCTGATAGTCACGTTTTGCTCGGACTGACACCCCTCTACCTCACCTCCCGAGAGGATCACTGACTTCAGTTTGTACCAGAGATACCCCTGGAAGTGGTAAACACCAGTGTAACATACTACAGTCTACAACTACATCTCATTAGAACACCCCCTTCTGTGTGACTGTTCACCACAGGCCTCCACAGTCAAGATCACACGACATCTATGATGGACTGTACCAACTCTATGTAAAGGGTGTGGGGGCCAGTCTATTCCAATGCCAAATATCCATCCCCACACTTAGGCCCAGGGATCACATCTCGCCAAGGAGCGTGTGTTAGTAAAACACACTCACCTGCTAGAATCAAAGCACGTGCATCACATAAACACGTGCACAATACCCATACTGCACAGGGACTCATATCAGGGTAGATGTGAACAAAACGCACAACGTCCGCTCCCCCTTGTAAAGTCCTAGAGGTCGGGGAAACGAAGTCACCGGAAACATGTTGAAAGCGCCTTTTTTGCACCCGGAGAAATCCTCTTGGCACTTATACGGAAGTGCAAAGCATGCAAAAACACACGTCTCAATTAAACGAATCTGCTGAACAGACGCACATTGAGGCCATGTGCAAATACCAGAAGCATTTTTTTCATTTTCAATTTTGTTAGTTTTTTAAAGGGCTATGAGGCAACTTGATAACAAGACATGAGAATTAAGAGATACAAAGGGTAATTTTAAAGTGAGTTTAGCTGTGGGTGAGGGACGAGTTACGACTAATCATTTAATACAAAATATACAAGTTCTCAGACCCCAATCCACCTAAACAGTTAAATAAAAGTTTAATAATAAATTGAATTTACCAATTGGCGGAAACCAGTTTATGAAATGTCTTATTTACGAAAGCATTCTATACTGGGGATACGATTTCTAAATACTTCATTAGTAATTTGGTTAAAGCTTTTTGATAAATCTAAATTTCGAATAATTTGGTTTTCCTCCAAATGGATTTTCGATTATATGGGTTCCCAGAAAATTGTTTTTAACTTTTTATTTGTCTATGACTTTACATGCTACAGTTACCGTTTACTCAGCTTGTGAATGAGGCCTGATTAATGGACCTGCTGAAGAGAGTTTCTGCAAACTACAGCTAATGCGAGCTGCCTGTGCAGTGCACTGGTAAATGCATCCAGCCTTCCATACTTCTGAAGGGGAAGAATGCCTACGTGTGGGTTGTTGCAATAGTTGCTTTGGACTAGTTCTGCTGAATGGTTAATTTTTTATTAAGGTCACTTGCTGTCTCTGCAAACAGACTGTGGTATAAGTCTGTTTGCAGTGAGGAATGCTTGTTTTTTTAAATCTCTATAGCAAAACGTACTAGATATAAACTCTTAAATCGGTTATTAACATTGGATTTTGCAGTGGCTTTGCATTCCACCATATTTAGCTTGCTTTAAATGTGGACCACATAACCAGTACTGCAAGGCGTACTGAAGAACAGTCATATCGTACAATAAACTAGCATTGGCAAAGCCAACGGGTTGGGTGCAGGAAGCTTTATTTTTTTATTTCGTATTGCATTTGCGTACACACAAATAAAAAGTGTGATATAAAAATTGTAAATTAAACATGTTTTAGCCATCACGTATTATTTTGATAGCCCAGAACAGGTCCTTCCTAGCAGTCAGGTGTACCTAGTAGTGTCTATAAAGCATGTTTAGTTTTAATGTGTAGCGCATGAAATATGATTTTTATTGTTATAAAGAAAAAGTATTGTTGGTACTTAATTGATGTAAACTGAAGACATTGTTTACACACACAACAATGCCTAAAAAGTTAAAGAATGAAAAGAAACAAATCAAAAGCAAAGCATGAAGTTGCCTACCAGCCTTGGCACTGAGGTGTACCTCTTTAGGTAGAGGTGCACATGTGATCATACAGAATGCTGTCACTCACAGTGCCAGAGAGCCAATAGCTGAATGGGGCTGACCCGCTGTCCTATGCTGTGGCAGGCAGACGCATCATAAGAGTGACAACAGAACAGACCAATTAATGAAGAGTCCTGAACCAACATGACCACAGATATGTGTAAATCTATTTTTTTATTCTTTTTTTTTTTTTATTAGGGAAGGATAGTGCTGCAGCTATAATAGTTTCGAGCCCTGACCTAAAAAGAGATGTGTAATACATATTGTAGACAGACGCACAGGTGTGTACAAATCATTATTATATATTAATAAACTCTAGCATCATAAAAGGTTATTGTTGCAAAGAGCTTCTATTTGTGACTTTTAGTCAAATGTCACTTTTAATCATATCGATTCATATTATGCTCTCAGCTTACAGCTTGTGAGCAGCCAGGACTGATCATTGATAAGATAATATTAATAAATGGCTCTGTCTGTCTTGGAGTGAAGGACAATTTCCGCTTCCACTGCACACAGGTGTGTGCTTGTGGACACACACAGAACACTGCAGGGCCTAACACCACAGGAGGCAGCTACACACAGGACAACGTGCAGACGTCTCTGCTGAGTTTGGACAAATCGCTTTATCTCTCCCAATTAGCTTCGAAATGTAAATATGGTCATTTTAATTGGGCTTTTAAAGTGCACCAGTTTGTCGTTAAGTGGTCTCCAGGAGCTACAGGGAAATATATAACTTAAAACTGTTTAACAATAGGCTAAAGTTATGATGAGAAAAATATAGAACGTTTTTAATTCCCCAAAACGTGACTGATGTAGGCGTATTACAGTTATATTTACATGCGTCCAAAGGCCTGATTTATTTAGCTTAATCACAAAGAAACCGGCTTCTATGTACGTCACCGCATGTTCAGATGCTCCTGTCCCATTAAGAATGTTCTATTTGAGGCGCTACACTGACGCTATATTAAATCCATAAAAACATATTACCAACACTCCAGGACAGAGAACTTTAAAAACACACTAAGTCTGGAATGGAGACAAAAATCCGCCCTGTATAAAAGTTTAAAGCAGCCTCACCCTACAGGAAGCGTGACTATAAGGGGTCAGGGGACATGGTTAGCACATCCAGCTCTGAAAGCTGCCCCTAGAGTAACTGGGAAATGCCACTGTGGCTGAATGTCTGCTCTGGCCCTGCAGATACTCTGGTCACCTGTCCTAAAAGGAAACAAGACATGGAGATTTGTAATTTTCGGTCAAGAGTAACATCGCTAGAAATGTTTCTCTCCTGAAACTCGGCTGGCCCTTTCCAAATGGCTTCTACTAAATCAAGGTTAGCAGTAAAGTATTTAGGCCAATGGGTCAGTGTATCCAAGAGTAACACCAATGGCACTCGCTCTGCTTATAGGAAAATGTCAATCCATCTTGTGGGTTTAATTAGACACGTAATTATGAATGCAATGGCAATGACACGTCCCAAGAAGCAGCTGGCAATGTTCACGCTGCTGTGCGCCAGGTGCTCATAAATCAGTCAGATCTTGAATGCAGTACAAACCATTTGCAACTGGTCAACAGAATATTCCCCCAGGGTCCACCTCATTCGGGTTACACTCGTCCACCGCTCAGGGACGTTGAACCTCAAATAAAAATAGGGCCAGAGGTGCTGCCATATTTGGACAAGCGGCCTGTTCACAAAATGGCGGATACACGCAGCGCCGGGGATCTACTCGGATCATACCAAGGGAATCAGTGAGGACATACATGAGCGCGTGAGATGTGCTGGAGAAACCAACAGGTCCACTGCAGATCCATAAACCGTGGTAGCAACCAATCCCGGCTTCTAGTGGTTGCGAAAACAAGTGACCCTTGGCAAGTCACTTCACCTCTCTGCGCTTCTTGTGCAGCAAGAACTGGGGCCTGAGAAACGAGGATTCACAACATGAGCCTGTCTTGCCTAAACATACCAAATACACTTGGCATTATAATGAAGTGTTCGTGATATTGCAGTGATGTGTTTGCCATCGGAAGGACAGGTGTGCCACGGTGAAGTGAGGTGTGCTGGGAGGGTGATGGTGGCTCATGTTTCATACGGAGTAACAATCCGTTGCTTATATTCTGTTTCACGGGACGTTTTCAGAGTTGTCAGACTCCATTTGCCAAAGAGAAACAGCCGCCGCTATGCCAGCCGGGTGCGCTTTGATAAATCCAGCTTGAGTCTTAATTAAAAACTAAGGTGCCATGAAGCCTGTGAAGCAGATGCGTAGCCCTGCAATTACACAGAGGCCCGCCATGAAACGAGCCCGAGCCACTGTGGTGGGATTAGGCCCTCGCTTAGTGACATCCGCCAGCGCCCTCCCCTGCCTTTCATGTCTGATATCACACACCGCGCCCTTCCCCAGCGTGGCGCTGGCACATCACTGCCATGGTCTGTGCTGGTTTGGGGTGTTTGATGTTTGGAACGTGTATCATTCGGAGTGATTCTCTGAAATGGCACCTGTAACACTACCAGCCAGGAGGGAGCCTGTTTATAGCGGTGCACGGGGCGTACTTGCCACACTCACATCCCTGGTATAAGCGCTTTATACTAACAAACGGATCGCCAGATGGATCACTGGTAAAGACACTTCACACAAAAAGGTGTTTATAAAATATTTGCAACTCTCATGAGGATCAAAGCAGGAGTCAGATCAATGATGCATAAAATGCAAGTCTGGAATAGCCAAGACACACATTTGAATAGAGGCGGGACAGAACCCCCCCCCCCCCCCACCTTTTTAAGGAATATGAAAGGCACACTATAAAGCTGGGTATCTTTTAATAACCTCATTTCAAGTCGTAAACAGTTCTACCATACGCTGTTTCGTGTTTGCATTGCCTTACAAATAACTACAGGGTCAACCGCGTGCACCTTACATCCGTGGCTATGTGGTATTGTGCAATATGTTCAAATAAGTTTTGAATGAACAAAGAAACAAGAACGTAACAAATCATATCGAATATTTATTCCAAAATATACGAAGCATTCACAGTTCTTCCCAGCGTTAAAATTTTACAACACCCTCGAACATGGGCCGCGGTTCCAATTTTTCATAAATAAAAGCTTCGAGGGCATAATTTACAAAAGTACAAAAACGAAGTAACAAAATATATTTACAGAATGTCCCAAGGCATACAAATATATAAAAAAAAACAGGCACGGGGTCCCATGCCCCGATTAAAACATAGAAGTCATTAATTCAAGTCTTTGGCGTGCTTTGATTATGACAAAATAAATAAGCAGGGATTGGTCCCTCCGGCAGCAGTTTTTTATGTCGCAAGGCACTTCATTTGAAACCGCACCTGCACACTTGTAAACAGGTCCCAAGTGCGCAAATCAGGCTACAGGTAGGTGTGAAATTAACAGTGATCACTTCTGTCACAGTCTGAGCCGGTGTCAAGGCTGTCCTGGTTCTTGATAAGAATTCGGGGCCTAGGTCTTCCGAGGCGCAGGCTGCCATATAGCTTATGTATGTACCATAGCTCATTGAAGCCGTTCGAGTGCACAGATAGGAACAGAGAGGTCTTCTGGCAGATTGAAGGTCCAGGATAGGAGTGTTTAGCATCCAGTGCAATTCTACTCTAAGACTAGGCGGTTAAGGCTAGGGTCTCAAACAGATCTAGAAGTGTTTGTGTGTGTGGGGGGGGGGGGAAGGGGGGGTGGACTGTGGTGTCAGGATGAAGTCGCGGCATGGTTTGCACGTTTCCTAGGGCCATCCTAAAGCTGGTGTAGGCTTGGGAGAAGCTGTCACTCCTCCTTCGACCTGCACATGTCCTATCCCAAGGTTGCTAAATATCCGTTTTCTCGCCCTCCATAAGGGCCATCGGGCTATAAGCACAGTACCCTGGCAAGAGTACTCTGAGTTTGGAGGGGGGGGGGGTCTATATACTTTGCAGTGGCCCCCTTCCTTCAACTTTTGTTACGCCACTGGCTATAAAGGTACTCTTTCAACGGTTTCTGGCGGTCTGCCCCGCCACCCACCCCAGTTCTCAGTGGGCTGACCCATCACCCCGGTCAGTCTAACTAATAGCGAGTGCGGCGTTCAGACCCGGAGTCTTGGGACGGGCTGGCTTCTCCTGTGTGACCCCCCATTTATGCCACTCCTCAAACCTCCCCGTGTACTCTTCCTCCGTGACTGCCCTTTTCATAGTGAATACTTCCAGTCCCCTCTCGCGATAGACGGCGAAGTGAACAGTTGTTCTGAACGGCTAAAGGGCCAGAGACTCATGTTCCAGTAGTGCGCGCAGCAAGGTGTGGGCGTTGACACTGAGGCTGCTGACATGTTTGGTTGACTTCCCTCTGACACCCCCCCACCCATTAAGGGCCATGAGTGATATACATGAGCCTAGACCTCCACTCTGGGTTTCAGTGCCCCTGCCCTCGGCTAGCAGCCGTCAAGTCATTCTCCATCTGTCCTTAACCTCCCAAAGGCCGTTACCCTAATTGTGCAGTCAGTGTCTCCCTTCTCCCTGTGCCCCCAATCTCTCAAGGCCTGCACTCTCTCCATGAAGCACAGTCCATCTTGTGCCCTCTGTCGCCATGGGTCTACCCTCCCTCTGTCTGTCTGTTTTCCTCACATGTGCACCAGTGTACGGGGGGGCTGCCTGTTACCCTTATTGTGCAGTCACTGTGTCCCTTCTCCGTGTGCTCCCAGTCACTCAAGGCCTGGACTCTCGTCATGAAGCAAAGTCCACCTTGTGCCCTCTCTCTGTCCTTAACCTCTCATGGTCTGATTTCCTCATCGTTGCATCAGTGCCTGGGGGCTGCCTTGTTCTCTCAGGGCTGCCCGTCTCTTCACCCATTTCACAGTCTCCTCAGGCCTGCACTCTAGATGAACTTCAGCTCTCCCTGTGCCCTACGCCGCCATGGGTCTACCCTCCTTCTGCGTCCTTAATCTCGTATGGGGAGGAGCCACCAGTCTCTGAGGGGCTACCCTCCCTCCTGTGTCCAGGTCTCTAGGGGTTTTCCTCCCCAGCCTGTCCTCAGACCTCAGTGCCCTCCCGCGGGTAGATGAGGCTGTTGACACTGAAGCTGTTGTAGAAGTGTCCGCTGTACTGGTTGGCCTGGTTGGCGCTAGAGAAGGAGCTATAATAGGAGGGAGCGCGGTTGAGGTGCAGGCCGCTCTCCTGCATCTCGGGCTCCTGCGGGGGGCTGGCCGAGAAGCCCCCCAGCCCTGTGATGTTCCTTTGGGACAGTTCGTTCACCAGCCCCAGGCCGGGCCTGCCGGCCGGGCCCAGCGCGGCCACGCTGCCGAAGAAGCTGTTGAGGCAGGGGGTGGAGGAGAGGGCCTGCGGGGAGGCGCTCTTCCTGCCCTCCGAGGGGGGCTCCAGCTCCGGGGGGGAGGAGGCGGGCGCCAGGGGCGGACTGTCCACGGCCTTCATGGAGCGCGCCTCGTCCTCCACCTTGACGTTGACGCCGACGTTGGCCTCTGACCTCCTCTTCCGCTTCCGGCGGAAGTTTCCGTTGTCGAACATCTTCTCACAGTTGGGATCCAAAGTCCAGTAGTTTCCTTTCCCTGGAGGGAAAAAAAAATGAAAGCAAAATGTTAGTTGTGGATTTAGGAAAAGACAATAAACCATAAGAACAGTGGTGGGTCATGGTCCTGGTGCAAAAAATACATGGGCCTATGGCACCTGTCTAAATTATAAAATACAGCAATAATCAGAATACCAGTGGCCTCCCAGGCCCGTGAGCCCCGGTTAACTACACCCGATGAAGTTAAATAAAGTTAAAACTAAATATTTACTTCAAAAATCGGTGGTCTTTCGCCTAGACCCAAGAGTGTTCGTGTGCATATACACTTCCTAAAAAACGGCCTTACGTCCCATGGGTTATAGTGGGCTTAAGACCCTCTACACATCAAGAGTTGGGATATACTCCCGGGAGAGAGTGCATCTTAAAATCAAGTGTCCCCTTTTAATGAAACTGGACAGGGTGATGGAAGCTTGACAGTTATGTGGTGAAAATCACGCATTTACCACAGATCTGGGTCTAACTGGCACCTGTGCAGCCCTTCAATATCTGTCATATATAAATGGAGAGTAACAAAACCTAATACAACACCCTCACCATACATTGGGTCATTCGCCTCATGTAGCATATCATTATGCTCCTAACCATCAGCCAGGAATTAGCTACGGCTGTCGGATCGACAACTGTGGAGATATTCTTCTAGATTCTTATGCTGTATTTGAAACCATACTGATTTCCCCACTTGGCAATGTGTGACCCTGGACATTTCACAAGACCCGCCCTTGCCGTAACTGTTGCAAGTCGCAATGATTCGACAATACCGTAAAACTTAGAGCACTGCCTATGAAAATACAATCCGGTTCAAAACCTCCTTTTAAATATTGCTTTCTGTATCTCATAGCACTATAAGACAACACGTGCAGAAGAGTCAGATGTCTTTATGCCTGAGTGTTCATAGCAATGTCCACAAGGTTTTGCATGCATCTGTGTTGATTTATTTGTAAAAAATGCCAACATTGCTGCTTCCAAAAGTAATCCGAATCCCCCTGGCACACCTCAAAGTGACTTTAAACTTTTCGGGTAAAGAAACTATCTTTCGGGAAAATATGTTTGGGGGGTGGCATGCAAAAAGATAGTTTTGTATATACAGTTTACAATAGCACTCGCAATTGGGATTTCGCTGTCCTGCTAATGACCCTAAGACAACAGAGACGTTGACCCCACTCAGTTATTTCAAATTCGTTAAGGATGCTTAAGTCCTATTTTAATTAAAAAAATCGAGCACTTCTACTACTATTAACATGCAGGGCACGTGCTGCATAAAACGTCAGTGTCAAACAATTGCAAAGAACGATTTCGACTTCTGAAGTGTAGGTTAAAGTCAGAAGTAATTCACACCTACGCCTTTGCTCATTACTTCGCCGGGGCGCACCTGGCTGGGGTATTTACGGCCGTTATTTGACAGGTATTCCAGACAGAGCGCCCACCAAAGGCCTTCAGGGCACTCCACGGACGCAGCGCTCACCTGGATCGTCCTCGTCCCGAGGCACTTTCTTGAAGCAGTCGTTGAGGGACAGGTTGTGGCGGATGGAGTTCTGCCAGCCCGCCTTGCTCTTCTTGTAGAAGGGGAAGTTGTCGGCCACGTACTGGTAGATCTGCGCCAGGGTGAGCTTGCGCTCCGGCGCGCTCTGGATGGCCATGGCGATGAGCGCCGAGTAGGAGTAGGGCGGCCGCACCAGCTTCAGCAGCTCCTCCTGGGAGGCCAGCGAGAGCCAGCCCAGCTCGGCCCCGCCGAAGGAGCCCCCCTGGGAGCCGGGCAGCAGCTGCCGCTGCGAGCTGTAGGAGGGCGGCCCCCCGTAGGAGCCCGGGCCGCCCCCGGGCAGGTAGGCGGAGGCGGTGCCGCCCGCTCCGCCGCCGTTCAGCCACAGGTAGGGGTTCGCGGAACCGCCGTAGTCCGCGAACCCGTAGTTCGCGCTCCGCTGCGCAGAATGCAGGCCCTGCTGGTGGTACATGCTGAAGCTGTCGCAATAGACGGCCATGTCGGGCGCTTCCGGGGCGCTCTTGAAGTGCTGCTGGCTGCCGGTGTGGTGTCCCTGTAGGTGCATGGAGTTCATACTCTCCCGCGAAGGCCCATGCACGCTGGTGTCAGGTGCCCGCAGCCGGCCTGGCCCCTTTATAGCTCATTAGCTGCCAGGGGCTGGGGGTGTGCCCGTGGGAGGGACTCCCCGCCGAGGAGGGCTGTCCGGACAGCGCACCCCAGAGAGGCGCCAGGGAGAACAATCCCTCTTTCTCATTCATGGGCCCTGATCGGTGTCTGCCTTCAGGTGGGGGAGCCGTGGGGCCAGGGTGTTAAAAGAGACTCCGCGGTCCCAGACCTGCTGCATGCATAATGGGGCAGTTAGTGGCCCCCGCCGCCCCCGCACCCCCGTGTACCGAGCTCCCTCTGCACTGAAAGGGAACATTTGCAGGCCATGCTGTTAATGACCAGCCGCCGCAGGGGCCCTTACCCAGGCTGGTCAAGCACCTCGTTAGCAAAGGGAGCGCCAGAGAGCTATCAGCATCATCATTAATTATTCTGAATTTGTGCCGCTTTCTATAGCACTGGTCGTGCACATAGTATGGGTATCGCTAGGCATACCTATTTTTTTTACCCCGCAAGAACGACATGGTATCACATAAACCGAGTATTTGTTTTTTCTTCTATGATGCATTGCATTCGTGCAGTTCTGTAGTTCGTTGTTTTATGAGAGTTTGTTTTATTTTATTGATAATTAACATGTACTTATTATTATTACGATTATGCTGCGACATAAACAGTTGCACGTCTGTTGTGTTTTATTGTTATTTGTTTTAAAGAGCGCTTTGAGGTGTGACATGCACCTGATGCTGCCCAAGGCCCCCTCTTCTCAGGTCTGTCGCACGCACAGACTGAGAGCAATGCTGCGAGATGATGTAGCGCCTTGGATTGATACATAGCTCCTGCGGCTTTCCACGCGTTCGCGCTCTGGGTTCTACTGGTTCTGGCAGTTACATTTCACTGAACACGTAACCAGCGCTTTACTGGGCCGCACTCTGGCCTGTGACAGATGCTTCCATCTCTGAAGGAGCGCTATATGCGGAATATGCGGTTTGGCACCTTCCTTCTGCACAGAGGGACACGCCCCGCGCACTGACTCTCCTGTCTGGAAGTCCTACCAGATCAGAATGCTTTTGTATGGCACAAAACCTTCGCGTGTATTCTCGTGTGGGGGTGTGACTCCTCCTTTTATCACCTCCTCACCACATACCTTACGTTTCATACCCGTCGTTCTCTCTCATGGGACAGCCTTTCCTCATCACACGCTTGTGTGTTTCTTCCCTGTGAGTACCCTGTCCTGGGGCAGCCGCAGTACCTACTTTTATCACCTCCTCACCGCATACCTCATGTGTCGTACCTGTCCGTGCACTCCCAAGGGACAGAGGCTCATCCTGTTATCTCTTCCTCGCCACATAAAATGTTTTATACACGTTTGTACCCCCTTACGGTGCAGCCGCGGCTCCTTCTTTTATCATTTCACCGCTGCTTGCCTTAACTTTCACACCCCTTCTTACCTACTTATGCGGCATGCGCGGCTCCTACTTTTACCGCCCGTGCCTTTTTTCACACCCTCCAGTACCCTGTCACGGGGCAGTATTGCTCCTTCTTTTATCACTCCATCCCGACATGCCTTAACTTTCATACCCGCTGTAGCCTCCTTATGCGGCAGCCGCGGCTCCTCCTTTTGTCACCTCCTCACCACATGCCCTGTTTCATACCCGCTCTTGATCCTCACGGGACAGCTCCGCCTCCTTCATTTATCCCTTTATCACCACATGCCCACTGCCTTATGGTTCATACCCGCTTTTGCTCTTTATGATGCACCCACGGCTCCTCCTTTCATCACCTCTCTGCCTCGTCTTGTTTCATACGCGTTCGTTAAATACATTTACTCCCTTTATACAACGGCAGAGGCGTTTTACCCGTAGGCGGCCTGCCCTCGCGCCACCTCCCTTGCCGCCTGCCTGTGATGCTATTGTTGCGCTGCTCTCGGTGCACACAGTGACCTTCGCGTACACTATACCCGTGTGCACCCTTCCAGGCTTTGGCCATTCCAGGACTGTGTGTCCTGTGTGTTGCTGTCAGCCCACTGCAGGGCTGCGTGTCTTGTGTGTTGCTGTCAGCCCACTGCAGGGCTGTGTGTCTTGTGTGTTGCTGTCAGCCCACTGCAGGGCTGTGTGTCTTGTGTGTTGTTGTCAGCCCATTCCAGGGCTGTGTGTCTTGTTGTCAGCCCACTGCAGGGCTGTGTGTCTTGTGTGTTGCTGTCAGCCCACTGCAGGGCTGTGTGTCCTGTGTGTTGTTGTCAGCCCACTGCAGGGCTGTGTGTCCTGTGTGTTGCTGTCAGCCCACTGCAGGGCTGTGTGTCCTGTGTGTTGCTGTCAGCCCACTGCAGGGCTGTGTGTCCTGTGTGTTGCTGTCAGCCCACTGCAGGGCTGCGTGTCTTGTGTGTTGTTGTCAGCCCACTCCAGGGCTGTGTGTCTTGTGCGTTGCTGTCAGCCCACTGCAGGGCTGCGTGTCTTGTGTGTTGCTGTCAGCCCACTGCAGGGCTGCGTGTCCTGTGTGTTGTTGTCAGCCCACTGCAGGGCTGCGTGTCCTGTGCGTTGTTGTCAGCCCACTTCAGGGCTGTGTGTCTTGTGTATTGTTGTCAGCCCATTCCAGGGCTGTGTGTCCTGTGTGTTGCTATCAGCCCACTGCAGGGCTGTGTGTCTTGTGTGTTGCTGTCAGCCCACTGCAGGGCTGTGTGTCCTGTGTGTTGCTGTAAGCCCACTGCAAGGCTGTGTGTCCTGTGTGTTGCTGTCAGCCCACTTCAGGGCTGTGTGTCTTGTGTGTTGTTGTCAGCCCATTCCAGGGCTGTGTGTCTTGTGTGTTGTTGTCAGCCCACTGCAGGGCTGTGTGTCCTGTGTGTTGTTGTCAGCCCTCTCCAAAGCTGTGTCTCGTGTATCCTGTAAAGAGCTCATTCAAGGTCTTTGTCCTGTTGTCATCCTAATTCAGGGTTTATATATCTATATCTTGTTTCCACCACACCCCAGGTGTGTATTTGTGTCACCCCGCTATATGGCTGTGTATGTGTGTTTTGTTGTCACCCACTATAGAGCTGTGTAATTTGTCTTTTTGTTACCCTACTCTATGGCTGTGTATGTGTGTCTTGTTGCAACCCCACCCTGCGACTGTATAATTGTGTCTTGCTGCCAGCCCAATCCAGGGCTATGTATGCGTGTCTTGTCACTCCACTCTAGGACTGTGTATGCGTGTCTAGTTGTCACTCCGGGGGTCTGCACCTGTGTGCTGTTCTCACCCCACTCCAAACCTGTTTAGTTGTTGTCATCCCAATCTAGGGCTGTGATTCTTGTCTGTTGTTAAGAACATTATCCAGGGTGTGTGTTTGTGTAGTGTCAGTCCACTCCAAAGCTCCACATTGGCTTCCTACTGTGGGCCGACTCCGGGGCTGGAGTACTGCGTGTTATTTTAAGCCCTCTTCGGGGCTGTGTGTCTTGTTGCGTGTTGTTAACAGACCACTCCGAGGCTGGGTGTCCTGTGTTTTATTGTAAGCCCTTTCAAGGGCTGTGTCTGTGCCATCTGCTGTTGTCAGTCCACACTGGGGTCTTGTCTTGTGTGGTGTTGGCAGCATATCCAGAGACTCCGGTTGTTGTGTTGTTGTGAGCCCACTCTAGGGCTGGCTGCCTATGTTCTCTTGAGCCCATTCCTGGGTGGTGTGCCTTTCCCGTTGTTATCAGCTCACACCGGGGCCGTGTCTTGTGTGTTAGCCCACCCCATGACTGTGGTTTGTTGTGAGTCCACGCTAGGGCGCAGGGTCCGTGTTATTATTTTGAGCCCCCTCCTGGGCGGTGTGCCTTGCATGTTGTTATCAGCTCACTCCAGGGCTGTGCCATTTGTGTTATCAGCCCTCTCGGGGCTGGTGCCGCGTGTGTTGTGGCCAGCACAGTTCAATCACGGCTATCTGAAGTGACGGAACTTTGGGCAAACAGCCACATACAGAAATGACACAAAACACGGACAGAACAGCGGCGGAGACCCAATCACTCCAGCCTTCTGAAGCCTGGCACACCAGCGCGCCGATAACAGGGTGTGAAGTGTTTATTTCCAAACTAGGGGCAATTATCGATGTCACTGCACAGAGGGCCGGCTTCTGCTGGCCTGGGGTGCAGCGCGTCACGTGTCAGGCTTATTAAACGAATAATAAGAAACAAAAAAAGTCTCGGCGCTCTGTTGGTAACAGGAGTTGTTTATGTTGCTTTGTACGAAATCAGCTCCGAACTCAAGCGCTGAATCGTTTTGAGGCACTATATGGAACCAGGATGTCCAAGTTTTGTATCTACTGACCCGAGAAGAAGTGCGGGGATTCCAATGACATATCGATGCACATCCTAGAATTCCAGTTGTGCTGGCAGAAGTTATTGTAACATCACATAAAATATAATGCATGTGATTACCACAAACATCAGATGCAGAAATGCGATTACCAATTTGGGCCGTTCTTAATAATTAGCAATGTTTTCCCTTTGCCACAAGATTAGTCATTGTTTTTTTTTTTTTTTTTCAAGTCAAGCTTTATTCGGTCAATTAACCATGAAAGCATCACATACATTAAAAGAAAAATTTCATCTCATTTTATAATCTGTACAATGATTTAATAATTTTATAAAAAAAAAAAAAAAAAAAAAAAAAAAACACATAAATAAATACATACATGTGATATCAGAGTATTCATCTAAAATCCTGCCTGGGCACGCTTCGTGGGTCCTTGATTGAAATGGTGATCACGTATATGCCATGCTGCCACTAAAAACTTGCTGACTGCTAAAATTAGTTAATTTGATCTATGGCTTTTTTAAAACCCTTATTGCTATACTGCAGTTTTCCAGCCCCATTTCCCTACAGGTTTTTCGAATCCATATTGACTGTGGAAAAAAAATATGTTGGGCAAAAAAACATAAAATATTCAACTGTTTCCGGGGCACCGCCAGAAGCCGGACATATATCTGAAGTAGTGATTGGCCCCCAGTTGCAAGTTAAAGACAACATTGGTAAGGACCCAAAACGGAATCTAGCACATAAACCTTTGCCCTGTAGATCTAGTATAATATCTTAATAGGATTCATACTGCGGAAACCACTTAAAATCAGTAAAAAGATTAGATAATCGACCATGAGTTTTACAACAAATATAATTGTTCCATACATTGGACCAGTAAGCTGATTTCAAAGCAGTTTTATGGGATTTCACTAATTTTTGGGGATTCTCCCAATAATCTCCAAACCCCAAGATACAAAACCAATTGGACACATATTTAATCCAAGGAATAATAGCTGCATTTGGTCTCTTTAGCAGGTCAAGCAATGATGCTTTGTATAAATCCAATTCAGGGTGGTCCAAATCCTTATCCAATATAATAGAGGTCATAGGGAAATTAAATCAGCTACTTGGTTTAGCCCCAAATCAAGAAACATTGGGATCAGTGGTGTACTTCGGGGGCACACTATCAAAGCCCTCGCAAAATTGTTTTCTCCCACAGTTATATTTGTACATACATAGCTTTATTGGTTACTTTCAACCCTAAAAGCAAAACAACCACCGGTAGAAAGATAAAAGATAAGTAAAAATTATGTTAAAAAGGAAATAAGAGGAATAAAAAAGAACATCCTTTACGGCCTTAAAACACATAAAAACCAAACACCTAATCTCCTACTGACTGTCATTTAAATCAATCATGGGGTATTGTTCCAGTCTAGGTGTGTGGTTAAAATTTGATGACTAAAACATTCCATTGTCAGTTTTTCATGTTGTCCTTATTTGGAAGTAAGTTCCGCATCAGCAACTTTCCCCAAGTGATAAGTACGTACATGCCAGGCAGCTGTAATGTACCTACTAACCGCACAGGGCAAGGGGGGGGAACTTTCCCTCATCAGAATTCTTAAGGCAACAATACAATGTCTTACCCCCACATTCCTACACACTGGCCGTAACCACTTTCGACGCGCAATCAAATAGGCAGGACATAAAAACATAAAATGTACAATGGATTCTGGATTAAGAGTACAGCTCGGACATAAATCAGATCTTGTAGTTGCACTCCAGTCATTGTTTTGTTTAAAGCCACCTATAAGTAGATAACATCTTAGATTAAAACTACATGAAATCGATTCACTGGAGTATGCATTATGCTGGAATAAGAAAAACCGTCCTAGTAAAAGTTGCCAAATTGGTCTTCTAAAACCAGCGTCTCGGGATAATTTCTTCACAGTTTTCCCGGGCATAAAACACCCGAGCGTGCAAAATGTACGGCCTGGTTTTAAAGAATTTGCACCTAAGATGTGACCAGGGGTTACCACTACGCTTGACTGGCCAAACATTCATAAATATTAACAGCATGGGGCTATTTCTGACTGACAAAAGCAATAAATGTCCCTGTTGCACATAGTTCTGTGATCCTTAGAATTCAGAAGAGGCCGTTGTCCTTTAGATGTTGCGAAAGGTAGGCTTCTTTGATTTCTTTTGCATTTAGTTTGAAGGTTATTTTATTGCGTCTTTCGGAAGTGTCCCTGTACAAGTGACTAGCAATCTTCTAAATTCTATTATATCAAATCTTCCCGGACACACTGTTAGAATTTAATGTCTTTTTGTTTATGGATAATCAAATGCATGTTTAATGCTTCAACCTGAGTAGTTTTATAACAAGGGCTTGTTTCACTCAGTTCTCAACCTTTGCTTGGCATCTGCCACTGCAGATTTTCCCAACCTTGTGTCTCGAGAAATCTTCTAGAGTAAAACGATTAACACCTGACTAAATTTCTTTTTTGGCCTTAAATTTAGTATTTTTTGGCCTTATACTTAGGTTTATTACCAAAAACGTCTTTGTGAATCGGGCCCACATAGGGGTATCAACTCACGATGTTTTTGAACAAGTGAATGGATGGAACTTGTTGAAAAATACGGCATGTAGGAGAAATTTCCTGATCCTCATTCACAAAATCACAGCGCTCTCTAGTTTCCAGATCACTAGCTCGAGTGGTTCATTCACATTGTGCTTTCATTCAGGATTCTGGGGCGGAAGCGGAAGCTCTGCCTCGCGCTGTGCCGGGGGCGCGGCAGGAGCCACACGAGGCAGGCCCAAGTGTGAGGGAAATGCGAGGAACGTGGACGAGACGGGGTCATGGCGGGTGCAAACGGGGGCAGAAGCGGGTGTGCTTGTCTGTCTTCCTCCGAGGCCGGTCCTGAAGCACTGAAGGAGGCCGGGGAGGCCCGAGGAGAGGAGGGAAGTCACTGTTCGCGATGTGCGGAGATGTCGGGGCCGTGTGGAGTCCGTGTTTGTGTGAGCCCTGCTCCCCATGGGTTGAGACACGTTTACAGGACGTGCAGGAAGGACTTGCAGCCTTGCCCTCCTTGCTTTGCCCTTTCCTGCACCTACAGCTGGCGGTCTGCCGCGCCGCCTTGCATCCCTGGGAGTGCCCTGGGGTTGAAACCGTCTGGCTTTCTGCTCTGCCATTTGCCACCTGTTATCACTAGATTACTACATTAATCCAACGGAGCTCACAGAGAGTGTGACAGTGGTTGGACTGCATTATTTTTGCCACCAATTTTGCCATCGATTATTGTGCTGTCTTCCTCGGGGCATTTGGACTGGTGCCACACTCCGAATAATTCCTCCCAGGCAGTGCTTAATTTGTAAATAAAAAACGTGCTGGTGCCCAAAGCTCTCCTCTGAAACACGCGGCTGCTATCATTAATTGTGCAAGCATGGACTATGGAGGCAGGTAATCCTGAAGCCATCTCGGGCCTCTTTAATCCATTTACAGCCACTCCCTGCCCTTCAGCTCACTCTTGCAGCCTTCTGCATCCTTTTGTGAACCTTTTTCGTCTTTCTCTTACTCCATCTTTCCCATATGTGTCTTTTGCTCACAATAAATGCTCGAGGCAAAAAAAAAAAAGTGCAGGCCCTTAAAAATAAGTGCTGGTTCCCCACACTGGAAACCAGCAGCTCAAATTAAGCACTGCTCCCGGGCCATTGTGGTCTAACTAACTGGGGGTAGCAGTTGGCAGAAGGTGGAGGAAATCCAAGGAGCTTGCAGCTTGCCCTCCAGTAAGGGGAGTTGTGTCAGGGGGTAAAGGGAGAGGGGCAGCAAAAGTAGCCAAGCTAGGTTTCAGTGTGACTTGCAGCCCCGCCCACTCCTAACCAGTGTATCCCCTCTTTGTGGCTCATCAGTTCTGCAGCAAAGTACTTGGAAAAACACTGCTAGGAGAGGTTGTTGTAGTCATCATTTTTCTCTGTAAAAAGGAGTGTGACTTAATATTTAAGCTCCGCCCAGAGTTACTCATCAGTGTGACCAACCTTGCCAACTTTATCAGGCTAAGTTCATAGGCTTTGGGGAGAAGAAATAAAATGACGGCACATACATTGAGATGTGGGCGCCTGATAATAGGGATGGCTTGCACTAAAACCAAATCTAATCCATTGCGGAATAGAGCTCCTCATATTAATGCACTGAAAGACAAGAACCAGATCTTCCCCCTCTGGGGCCAAAAAAAATGAGCCAATATGATTTGAATGATGGTGCAAATCCTTCTTTGGGTCATGCCGCAGATAATACTGAGGTGCAGCTTCACCCTCAAAGCCACTATGTTGATAATATAGCAGTAATACAAAACAAGGTACGCTGTTCTGAAACAAGAGGGATTAATTAGACCCTATTACTAAACACAGGACAACTATGCACTTCTATAATTAGAAGCAAGAGCCCTCACACACCCATATAGGTGTCATGCTTCATCATTGGGCCTGCTTTTCAATGGGCCGGTGCTGCAATGCCTGATGGGCCCCTCAGGCAGGCTCCTTGCCGGAGATCTTTTGATAAGTGGTGTTGTTGGTAGCAGGAATAGGCTCAAACCTACAAGTGAGGGGAGTGAAAGACTGGTAATACTGTATTAAATGTTAAAATTGAATATAGGCCTTAAAACATACGTGTTTATTAACTCCTACAGGGTCTATGTCAAGGTTAAAAACATACAGAGGGAGTGACAAAGGAAATAATGTTCCCGCACTCGACAAAAGAGAAAAAGATGGGGGAAAAGTTAAAATATTCCTTTAACCCAGAATATTGGTCGAAATGTTTCACGCCTATGTTGTCCCTAAAAGATCAGTTGGCATTTCTTCAGGACCAAAAAACAAACAAAAATCCTGGGCCTCACTTGAGAAAGCCTAAGTGTATCTGCAATGTGTAGACATATTAAGGAAAAGGCTTAGATATAAGTCTAGATGCCCTAAATTTAGGTTGACCCTCCTATATTAAGGAAAGGGCCCCTTGGGAACATGTGAGCCGTAGGACTACTGCAATAGTTTTGCAAGTATAGTCTGTTCCTCGTAACGTACCCAGTGGAATGTGGCAGGGATAAAGAAAAGCTAAGAGAAGTTGCAATTCTTAAACACTTTAAACACTGATATGATCTGTGTCCAGGAGTCCTGAAGTGCTCCAGTGTGATGATTTCTTTGTTTTAGAGTTCAAAGCCATTCCAACCAGGAAAGGGCATGCAAAAGGGATGAGGAGGCAGTAATTGTTCTGACCAACAAAATTAACTGGAAATACATATGTTATAGGACCCCCTCTAACCTTTTTTTAGCAGCAGTATTGTTTCCTAATGTAGGAGGGGAAGTATCAGAAAGCATCAGAGCCAATTGTATTGGTAAATGCCCATTTTCCCCCTGTCACTTTGTTTGAGGTGCTTGTGCACAATGTTTTCACATTCACTAAAAGTATTTTAAATAAGGAACAGGTTTCACATGTTTTTTTAGTAGGAGACTTAAACAGCAAAATCTCCAATCATGCTTTTGATATATTTTGTGAGCTAGAAAAAGAGGAGGCATTACACATTCCTCCTATTGCTTTTCCCCCCAAATCGAGAACCAATAAGAGGGAGGCTCCTCCTCGACAACTGAGAAGTAATGAATGTTTAATAGCACATGGGAGATTGCCATGAGATTCCACCACACAGAATACCCACAAGTCTCCGAAGGGGAGGCTATTTTCGATTATTTGGTTGTTGGATCATCTTCATCCTACCTGTTGGGTGATCTAAAAATAATTGACTCCACGTACAGCGATTATCATCTGCCGGTTTTTACTCTGGGCATAAATACTACTTCTGTTAGTTCCTGGAAATTTGAGGAGGTTTCATAAAAATT
Source organism: Pleurodeles waltl (assembly GCF_031143425.1). Classification (NCBI taxonomy): domain Eukaryota; kingdom Metazoa; phylum Chordata; class Amphibia; order Caudata; family Salamandridae; genus Pleurodeles; species Pleurodeles waltl. The sequence continues at coordinate 1,234,597,332 of NC_090437.1, forward strand.
TGATAAAAAATAGGAACCCAGTGGGTCGACCCCTGAATGATCGCTGTCCTAAAGGTTCAGTTAGAAAATGCGGCCATCAATGTAGGCTCTTGGGAGACTGACTTTCTGCACTGTTTATGGAGTAGGTTGTAACTGACTCCATCCAAAGATACCCTAAAGCTACTTCTAAGTGCATTCCTTTTCCAAATCTCCAATTAAACAGGGAAATAAATGGTTTAGTTAGGAATCAATTTTTGTAATATTTGGCTGAGAGGAATAGTCACTTGTCCCTATTGAAAAGGTGTATGTGCCGTTTAAAGGCACGCATAAAAAATAAAGCTAGTGATTGGTGTAAGGAAATGCCTCCTTGGCATGGTTACCCCCTGACTTTTTGCCTTTGCTGATGCTATGTTTTGAATTGAAAGTGTGCTGAGGCCTGCTAACCAGGCCCCAGCACCAGTGTTCTTTCCCTAACCTGTACTTTTGATTCCACAATTGGCACACCCTGGCACCCAGATAAGTCCCTTGTAACTGGTACCTCTGGTACCAAGGGCCCTGATGCCAGGGAAGGTCTCTAAGGGCTGCAGCATGTATTATGCCACCCTAGAGACCCCTCACCCAGCACAGACACACTGCTTACCAGCTTGTGTGTGCTAGTGAGAACAAAATGAGTAAGTCGACATGGCACTCCCCTCAGGGTGCCATGCCAGCCTCTCACTGCCTATGCAGTATAGGTAAGACACCCCTCTAGCAGGCCTTACAGCCCTAAGGCAGGGTGCACTATACCATAGGTGAGGGTACCAGTGCATGAGCACTGTGCCCCTACAGTGTCTAAGCAAAACCTTAGACATTGTAAGTGCAGGGTAGCCATAAGAGTATATGGTCTGGGAGTCTGTTTTACACGAACTCCACAGCACCATAATTGCTACACTGAAAACTGGGAAGTTTGGTATCAAACTTCTCAGCACAATAAATGCACACTGATGCCAGTTTACATTTTATTGTAAAATACACCACAGAGGGCACCTTAGAGGTGCCCCCTGAAACTTAACCGACCATCTGTGTAGGCTGACTGGTCCCAGCAGCCTGCCACACTAGAGACATGTTGCTGGCCCCATGGGGAGACTGCCTTTGTCAGTCTGAGGCCAGTAACAAAGCCTGCACTGGGTGGAGATGCTAACACCTCCCCCAGGCAGGAGCTGGAACACCTGGCGGTGAGCCTCAAAGGCTCACCCCTTTGTCACAGCACCGCAGGACACTCCAGCTAGTGGAGTTGCCCGCCCCCTCCGGCCCCGGCCCCCACTTTTGGCGGCAAGGCCGGAGAAAATAATGAGAATAACAAGGAGGAGTCACTGGCCAGTCAGGACAGCCCCTAAGGTGTCCTGAGCTGAGGTGACTCTAACTTTTAGAAATCGATTCCCCCAATAGGATTAGGGATGTGACCCCCTCCCCTTGGGAGGAGGCACAAAGAGGGTATACTCACCCTCAGGGCTAGTAGCCATTGGCTACTAACCCCCCAGACCTAAACACGCCCTTAAATTTAGTATTTAAGGGCTCTCCCTGAACCTAGAAACTAGATTCCTGCAACAAGAAGAAGAAGGACTGCCTAGCTGAAAACCCCTGCAGAGGAAGACCAGAAGACAACAACTGCCTTGGCTCCAGAAACTCACCGGCCTGTCCCCTGCCTTCCAAAGAACTCTGCTCCAGCGACGCCTCACAAAGGGACCAGCGACCTCTGAATCCTCTGAGGACTGCCCTGCTTCGACGACTACAAGAAACTCCAGAGGACAGCGGACCTGCTCCAAAAAGACTGCAACTTTATCCAAAGGAGCAGCTTTAAAGAACCCTGCAATCTCCCCGCAAGAAGCGTGAGACTTGCAACACTGCACCCGGCGACCCCGACTCGGCTGGTGGAGAACCAACACCTCAGGGAGGACCCCCGGACTACTCTACGACTGTGAGTACCAAAACCTGTCCCCCCTGAGCCCCCACAGCGCCGCCTGCAGAGGGAATCCCGAGGCTTCCCCTGACCGCGACTCTCTGAAACCTAAGTCCCGACGCCTGGAAAAGACCCTGCACCCGCAGCCCCCAGGACCTGAAGGACCGGACTTTCACTGCAGAAGTGACCCCCAGGAGTCCCTCTCCCTTGCCCAAGTGGAGGTTTCCCCGAGGAAGCCCCCCCCTTTCCTGCCTGCAGCGCTGAAGAGATCCCTTGATCTCTCATTGACTTCCATTGCGAACCCGACGCTTGTTCTAACACTGCACCCGGCCGCTCCCGCGCCGCTGAGGGTGAAATTTCTGTGTGGGCTTGTGTCCCCCCCGGTGCCCTACAAAACGCCCCTGGTCTGCCCTCCGAAGACGCGGGTACTTACCTGCTGGCAGACTGGAACCGGGGCACCCCCTTCTCTCCATTGAAGCCTATGCGTTTTGGGCACCACTTTGAACTCTGCACCTGACCGGCCCTGAGCTGCTGGTGTGGTAACTTTGGGGTTGCTCTGAACCCCCAACGGTGGGCTACCTTGGACCAAGAACTGAACCCTGTAAGTGTCTTACTTACCTGGTAAAACTAACAAAAACATACCTCCCCCAGGAACTGTGAAAATTGCACTGTGTCCACTTTTAAAATAGCTATTTGTGAATAACTTGAAAAGTATACATGCAATTGAAATGATTCAAAGTTCCTAATGTACTTACCTGCAATACCTTTCAAACAAGATATTACATGTTAAATTTGAACCTGTGGTTCTTAAAATAAACTAAGAAAATATATTTTTCTATACAAAACCTATTGGCTGGATTTGTCTCTGAGTGTGTGTACCTCATTTATTGTCTATGTGTATGTACAACAAATGCTTAACACTACTCCTTGGATAAGCCTACTGCTCGACCACACTACCACAAAATAGAGCATTAGTATTAACTCTTTTTACCACTATTTTACCTCTAAAGGGAACCCTTGCACTCTGTGCATGCTATTCCTTACTTTGAAATAGCACATACAGAGCCAACTTCCTACATTGGTGGATCAGCGGTGGGGTACAAGACTTTGCATTTGCTGGACTACTCAGCCAATACCTGATCACACGACAAATTCCAAAATTGTCATTAGAAATTGATTTTTGCAATTTGAAAAGTTTTCTAAATTCTTAAAAGTCCTGCTAGGGCCTTGTGTTAGTCCCTGTTAGCATTTTCTTTTAGAGTTTAAAAGTTTGGTAAAAGTTTGAATTAGATTCTAGAACTAGTTTTAGTTTCTTAAAAAGTATTCCAACTTTTAGAAGCATAATGTCTAATACAGATGTGAATGTGGTGGAACTCGACACCACACCTTACCTCCATCTACAGATGAGAGAGCTAAGGTCACTCTGTAAACTAAAGAAAATAGCAATGGGCTCCAGACCTTCCAAACTACAGCTCCAGGAGCTGTTGGCAGAGTTTGAAAGAGCCAACCCCTCTGAGGATGGCAACACAGAGGATGATGATAGTGACTTGGAGGGTGATTTCCCCCCCACCAGTCCTATCTAGGGAGAACAGGGCTTCTCAAGCCCTGACTCCACAAATAATAGTCAGAGATGCTGGTTCCCTCACAGGAGGGACCAACAACTCTGAAATCACTGAGGATAACTCCAGTGAAGAGGACATCCAGTTAGCCAGGATGGCCAAAAGATTGGCTTTGGAAAGACAGATCCTAGCCATAGAAAGGGAAAGACAAGAGATGGGCCTAGGACCCATCAATGGTGGCAGCAACATAACTAGGGTCAGAGATTCTCCTGACATGTTGAAAATCCCCAAAGGGATTGTAACTAAATATGAAGATGGTGATGACATCACCAAATGGTTCACAGCTTTTGAGAGGGCTTGTGAAACCAGAAAAGTGAACAAATCTCACTGGGGTGCTCTCCTTTGGGAAATGTTCACAGGAAAGTGTAGGGATAGACTCCTCACACTCTCTAAAAAAGATGCAGAATCTTATGACCTCATGAAGGGTACCCTGATTGAGGGCTTTGGATTCTACACTGAGGAGTATAGGATTAGATTCAGGGGGGCTCAAAAATCCTCGAGCCAGACCTGGGTTGACTTTGTAGACTACTCAGTAAAAACACTAGATGGTTGGATTCAAGGAAATGGTGTAAATGATTATGATGGGCTGTACAATTTATTTGTGAAAGAACACCTATTAAGTAATTGTTTCAATGATAAACTGCATCAGCATCTGGTGGACCTAGGACCAGTTTCTCCCCAAGAATTGGGAAAGAAGGCGGACCATTGGGTCAAGACTAGGGTGTCCAAAACTTCCACAGGGGGTGACCAAAAGAAAGGGGTCACAAAACCTCCCCAGGGGAAAGGTGGTGAGACAGCCAAAAATAAAAATAGTAAAGAGTCTTCTACAGGCCCCCAAAAACCTGCACAGGAGGGTGGGCCCAGAGCCTCTTCACAAAACAATCCTGGGTACAAGGGTAAAAACTTTGATCCCAAAAAGGCCTGGTGTCGAAACTGTAGTCAGTCTGGACACCAAACTGGAGACAAGGCCTGTCCCAAGAAAGATACCACTTCTAACTCCCATCCAGCTAAAACTGGAATGGCCAGTCTCCAAGTGGGATCAACAGTGTGCCCAGAGCAAATCAGGTGTCACACTGAAGCTACATTAGTCTCTGAGGGTGGGGTGGATTTAGCCACACTGGCTGCCTGGCCCCCTAACATGCAAAAATACAGGCAGCAGCTCTTAATTAATGGGACAAGTGTAGAGGGCCTGAGGGATACAGGTGGCAGTGTCACTATGGTGACAGAGAAACTGGTTTCCCCTGGCCAATACCTGACTGGACAAACTTATCCAGTCACCAACGCTGACAATCAGACTAAAGTACATCCCATGGCTATGGTAACTTTAGAGTGGGGAGGGGTCAATGGCTTGAAACAGGTGGTGGTCTCCTCAAATATCCCAGTAGACTGTTTGCTTGGAAATGACCTGGAGTCCTCAGCATGGGCTGAGGTAGAACTGAAAACCCATACAGCCATGCTGGGTATCCCTGAACTGGTGTGTGTCAAGACTAGGGCACAGTGCAAGGCACAGGGTGAAAAAGTAGAGCTGGAGTCTGGAAAAATGGCCCAGCCTACCAAGAGACAAGGAAAGTCAGCTGGGAAACCAGCTGCAACACAACACCAAAAAGAGAACCTCTCTTCTCAGGAAGAAGGTCTGCCCTCTGAGGGAACTGAGCCTATGGAGCTGGAACCTTATCAGGTTGAGCTCTTGGGCCCAGGGGGACCCTCAAGGGAAGAGTTGTGTAAGGGACAAGAAACCTGTCCCTCTCTTGAAGGCCTTAGGCAGCAAGCTGCTGAAGAGTCCAAAGGCAAGAAAAATGGAACACATAGGGTCTATTGGGAGGATGGACTCCTGTACACTGAGGCAAGAGATCCCAAACCTGGTGCCACTAGGAGAGTGGTAGTGCCTCAAGGTTTCAGAGAGTTTATTCTGACCTTAGCCCATGATATTCCCCTTGCTGGGCATTTGGGACAAACCAAGACGTGGGAGAGGTTAGTCAACCACTTCTACTGGCCCAATATGTCCCAGAAGGTTAAGGAGTTTTGCCTCTCCTGCCCCACCTGTCAAGCCAGTGGTAAGACAGGTGGGCATCCAAAGGCCCCCCTCATTCCACTTCCAGTGGTGGGGGTCCCCTTTGAAAGAGTGGGTGTGGACATAGTTGGTCCACTAGAACCTCCCACAGCCTCAGGAAATATGTACATCCTAGTAGTAGTGGATCATGCTACTAGGTATCCTGAAGCTATTCCCCTTAGGTCGACTACTGCCCCTGCAGTAGCCAAGGTCCTCATTGGTATCTTTACCAGAGTGGGTTTCCCTAAGGAGGTGGTTTCTGACAGAGGTACCAACTTCATGTCAGCTTACCTAAAACACATGTGGAATGAGTGTGGAGTGACTTATAAATTCACTACACCATATCATCCACAAACTAATGGCCTTGTTGAGAGATTCAACAAGACATTAAAGGGCATGATCATGGGGCTCCCAGAAAAACTCAAAAGGAGATGGGATGTCCTCCTGCCATGTCTGCTTTTCGCTTACAGAGAGGTGCCTCAGAAGGGAGTAGGATTCTCACCCTTTGAACTTCTGTTTGGCCACCCTGTAAGGGGACCACTTGCTCTTGTTAAAGAAGGCTGGGAGAGACCTCTTCATGAGCCTAAACAAGACATAGTGGACTATGTACTTGGCCTTCGCTCAAGGATGGCAGAGTACATGGAAAAGGCAAGTAAAAACCTTGAGGCCAGCCAACAACTCCAGAAGTTGTGGTATGACCAAAAGGCTGCACTGGTTGAATTTCAACCAGGGCAGAAAGTCTGGGTTCTGGAGCCTGTGGCTCCCAGGGCACTCCAGGACAAATGGAGTGGCCCTTACCCAGTACTAGAAAGGAAGAGTCAGGTCACCTACCTGGTGGACCTGGGCACAAGCAGGAGCCCCAAGAGGGTGATCCATGTGAACCGCCTTAAGCTCTTCCATGACAGGGCTGATGTAAATCTGTTGATGGTAACAGATGAGGACCAGGAAGCTGAGAGTGAACCTCTCCCTGATCTCCTCTCATCAGACCCTAAAGATGGCTCAGTAGATGGAGTGATCTACTCAGACACCCTCTCTAGCCAGCAGCAGTCTGACTGCAGGAAGGTCCTGCAACAGTTTGCTGAACTCTTTTCCCTAACCCCTGGTCAGACACACCTGTGTACCCATGATGTGGACACAGGAGACAGCATGCCTGTCAAAAACAAAATATTTAGACAGTCTGACCAAGTTAAGGAAAGCATCAAGGTGGAAGTCCACAAGATGCTGGAATTGGGAGTAATTGAGTACTCTGACAGCCCCTGGGCTAGCCCAGTGGTCTTAGTCCCCAAACCTCACACCAAAGAAGGAAAGAGAGAGATGAGGTTTTGTGTGGACTACAGAGGTCTCAACTCTGTCACCAAGACAGATGCTCATCCCATTCCTAGAGCTGATGAGCTAATAGACAAATTAGGGGCTGCCAAATTCTTAAGTACCTTTGACTTAACAGCAGGGTACTGGCAAATCAAAATGGCCCCTGGAGCAAAAGAAAAGACAGCATTCTCCACACCTGATGGGCATTATCAGTTCACTGTTATGCCCTTTGGTTTAAAGAATGCCCCTGCCACCTTCCAAAGGTTGGTGAATCAAGTCCTTGCTGGGCTGGAATCCTTTAGTGCAGCTTATCTTGATGATATTGCTGTCTTCAGCTCCACCTGGCAGGATCACCTGGTCCACCTGAAGAAGGTTTTGAAGGCTCTGCAATCTGCAGGCCTCTCTATCAAGGCATCCAAATGCCAGATAGGGCAGGGAACTGTGGTTTACTTGGGACACCTTGTAGGTGGAGGCCAAGTTCAGCCACTCCAGCCTAAGATCCAGACTATTCTGGACTGGGCAGCTCCAAAAACCCAGACTCAAGTCAGGGCATTCCTTGGCTTGACTGGGTACTACAGGAGGTTTGTGAAGGGATATGGATCCATTGTGACAGCCCTCACAGAACTCACCTCCAGGAAAATGCCCAAGAAAGTAAACTGGACTGTAGAATGCCAACAGGCCTTTGACACCCTGAAACAAGCTATGTGCACAGCACCAGTTCTAAAAGCTCCAGATTACTCCAAGCAGTTCATTGTGCAAACAGATGCCTCTGAACATGGGATAGGGGCAGTTTTGTCCCAAACAAATTATGATGGCCTTGACCAGCCTGTTGCTTTCATTAGCAGGAGGTTACTCCCCAGGGAGCAGCGTTGGAGTGCCATTGAGAGGGAGGCCTTTGCTGTGGTTTGGTCCCTGAAGAAGCTGAGACCATATCTCTTTGGTACTCACTTCCTAGTTCAGACTGACCACAGACCTCTCAGATGGCTGATGCAAATGAACGGTGAAAATCCAAAACTGTTGAGGTGGTCCATCTCCCTACAGGGAATGGACTTTGTAGTGGAACACAGACCTGGGACTGCCCATGCCAATGCAGATGGCCTTTCCAGGTTCTTCCACTTAGAAAATGAAGACTCTCTTGGGAAAGGTTAGTCTCATCCTCTTTCGTTTGGGGGGGGGGTTGTGTAAGGAAATGCCTCCTTGGCATGGTTACCCCCTGACTTTTTGCCTTTGCTGATGCTATGTTTTGAATTGAAAGTGTGCTGAGGCCTGCTAACCAGGCCCCAGCACCAGTGTTCTTTCCCTAACCTGTACTTTTGATTCCACAATTGGCACACCCTGGCACCCAGATAAGTCCCTTGTAACTGGTACCTCTGGTACCAAGGGCCCTGATGCCAGGGAAGGTCTCTAAGGGCTGCAGCATGTATTATGCCACCCTAGAGACCCCTCACCCAGCACAGACACACTGCTTACCAGCTTGTGTGTGCTAGTGAGAACAAAATGAGTAAGTCGACATGGCACTCCCCTCAGGGTGCCATGCCAGCCTCTCACTGCCTATGCAGTATAGGTAAGACACCCCTCTAGCAGGCCTTACAGCCCTAAGGCAGGGTGCACTATACCATAGGTGAGGGTACCAGTGCATGAGCACTGTGCCCCTACAGTGTCTAAGCAAAACCTTAGACATTGTAAGTGCAGGGTAGCCATAAGAGTATATGGTCTGGGAGTCTGTTTTACACGAACTCCACAGCACCATAATGGCTACACTGAAAACTGGGAAGTTTGGTATCAAACTTCTCAGCACAATAAATGCACACTGTAGGAAGTTGGCTCTGTATGTGCTATTTCAAAGTAAGGAATAGCATGCACAGAGTCCAAGGGTTCCCCTTAGAGGTAAAATAGTGGTAAAAAAGAGATAATACTAATGCTCTATTTTGTGGTAGTGTGGTCGAGCAGTAGGCTTATCCAAGGAGTAGTGTTAAGCATTTGTTGTACATACACATAGACAATAAATGAGGTACACACACTCAGAGACAAATCCAGCCAATAGGTTTTGTTATAGAAAAATATATTTTCTTAGTTTATTTTAAGAACCACAGGTTCAAATTTAACATGTAATATCTTGTTTGAAAGGTATTGCAGGTAAGTACATTAGGAACTTTGAATCATTTCAATTGCATGTATACTTTTCAAGTTATTCACAAATAGCTACTTTAAAAGTGGACACAGTGCAATTTTCACAGTTCCTGGGGGAGGTAAGTTTTTGTTAGTTTTACCAGGTAAGTAAGACACTTACAGGGTTCAGTTCTTGGTCCAAGGTAGCCCACCGTTGGGGGTTCAGAGCAACCCCAAAGTCACCACACCAGCAGCTCAGGGCCGGTCAGGTGCAGAGTTCAAAGTGGTGCCCAAAACGCATAGGCTAGAATGGAGAGAAGGGGGTGCCTCGGTTCCGGTCTGCTTGCAGGTAAGTACCCGCGTCTTCGGAGGGCAGACCAGGGGGGTTTTGTAGGGCACCGGGGGGGACACAAGCCCACACAGAAATTTCACCCTCAGCAGCGCGGGGGCGGCCGGGTGCAGTGTAGAAACAAGCGTCGGGTTTGCAATGTTAGTCTATGAGAGATCAACGGATCTCTTCAGCGCTGCAGGCAGGCAAGGGGGGCTTCCTCGGGGAAACCTCCACTTGGGCAAGGGAGAGGGACTCCTGGGGGTCACTTCTCCAGTGAAAGTCCGGTCCTTCAGGTCCTGGGGGCTGCGGGTGCAGGGTCTTTTCCAGGCGTCGGGACTCAGGTTTCAGAGAGTCGCGGTCAGGGGAAGCCTCGGGATTCCCTCTGCAGGCGGCGCTGTGGGGGCTCAGGGGGGACAGGTTTTGGTACTCACAGTCGTAGAGTAGTCCGGGGGTCCTCCCTGAGGTGTTGGTTCTCCACCAGCCGAGTCGGGGTCGCCGGGTGCAGTGTTGCAAGTCTCACGCTTCTTGCGGGGAGTTGCAGGGTTCTTTAAAGCTGCTTCTTGAAACAAAGTTGCAGTCTTTTTGGAGCAGGTCCGCTGTCCTCGGGAGTTTCTTGTCTTTTTCGAAGCAGGGCAGTCCTCAGAGGATTCAGAGGTCGCTGGTCCCTTGGAAGGCGTCGCTGGAGCAGAGTTCTTTGGAAGGCAGGAGACAGGCCGGTGAGTTTCTGGAGCCAAGGCAGTTGTCGTCTTCTGGTCTTCCTCTGCAGGGGTTTTCAGCTAGGCAGTCCTTCTTCTTGTAGTTTGCAGGAATCTAATTTTCTAGGGTTCAGGGTAGCCCTTAAATACTAAATTTAAGGGCGTGTTTAGGTCTGGGGGGTTAGTAGCCAATGGCTACTAGCCCTGAGGGTGGGTACACCCTCTTTGTGCCTCCTCCCAAGGGGAGGGGGTCACAATCCTAACCCTATTGGGGGAATCCTCCATCTGCAAGATGGAGGATTTCTAAAAGTCAGAGTCACCTCAGCTCGGGACACCTTAGGGGCTGTCCTGACTGGCCAGTGACTCCTCCTTGTTGCTTTCTTTGTTCCCTCCAGCCTTGCCGCCAAAAGTGGGGGCCGTGGCCGGAGGGGGCGGGCAACTCCACTAAGCTGGAGTGCCCTGCTGGGCTGTGACAAAGGGGTGAGCCTTTGAGGCTCACCGCCAGGTGTCACAGCTCCTGCCGGGGGGAGGTGTTAGCATCTCCACCCAGTGCAGGCTTTGTTACTGGCCTCAGAGTGACAAAGGCACTCTCCCCATGGGGCCAGCAACATGTCTCTGGTGTGGCAGGCTGCTGGAACTAGTCAGCCTACACAGACAGTCGGTTAAGTTTCAGGGGGCACCTCTAAGGTGCCCTCTGGGGTGTATTTTGCAATAAAATGTACACTGGCATCAGTGTGCATTTATTGTGCTGAGAAGTTTGATACCAAACTTCCCAGTTTTCAGTGTAGCCATTATGGTGCTGTGGAGTTCGTGTTTGACAGACTCCCAGACCATATACTCTTATGGCTACCCTGCACTTACAATGTCTAAGGTTTTGTTTAGACACTGTAGGGGTACCATGCTCATGCACTGGTACCCTCACCTATGGTATAGTGCACCCTGCCTTAGGGCTGTAAGGCCTGCTAGAGGGGTGTCTTACCTATACTGCATAGGCAGGGAGAGGCTGGCATGGCACCCTGAGGGGAGTGCCATGTCGACTTACTCGTTTTGTCCTCACTAGCACACACAAGCTGGCAAGCAGTGTGTCTGTGCTGAGTGAGAGGTCTCCAGGGTGGCATAAGACATGCTGCAGCCCTTAGAGACCTTCCTTGGCATCAGGGCCCTTGGTACTAGAAGTACCAGTTACAAGGGACTTATCTGGATGCCAGGGTCTGCCAATTGTGGATACAAAAGTACAGGTTAGGGAAAGAACACTGGTTCTGGGGCCTGGTTAGCAGGCCTCAGCACACTTTCAATTGTAAACATAGCATCAGCAAAGGCAAAAAGTCAGGGGGCAACCATGCCAAGGAGGCATTTCCTTACATAACCCCCCCCCAAACGAAAGAGGATGAGACTAACCTTTCCCAAGAGAGTCTTCATTTTCTAAGTGGAAGAACCTGGAAAGGCCATCTGCATTGGCATTGGCAGTCCCAGGTCTGTGTTCCACTATAAAGTCCATTCCCTGTAGGGAGATGGACCACCTCAACAGTTTAGGATTTTCACCTTTCATTTGCATTAGCCATTTGAGAGGTCTGTGGTCGGTTTGAACTAGGAAGTGAGTCCCAAAGAGGTATGGTCTCAGCTTCTTCAGGGACCAAACCACAGCAAAGGCCTCCCTCTCAATGGCACTCCAACGCTGCTCCCTGGGGAGTAACCTCCTGCTAATGAAAGCAACAGGCTGGTCAAGGCCATCATCATTTGTTTGGGACAAAACTGCCCCTATCCCATGTTCAGAGGCATCTGTCTGCACAATGAACTGCTTAGAATAATCTGGAGCTTTTAGGACTGGTGCTGAGCACATTGCTTGTTTCAGGGTGTCAAAGGCCTGTTGGCATTCCACAGTCCAGTTCACTTTCTTGGGCATTTTCTTGGAGGTGAGTTCAGTGAGGGCTGTCACAATGGATCCATATCCCTTCACAAACCTCCTGTAATACCCAGTCAAGCCAAGGAATGCCCTGACTTGAGTCTGAGTTTTTGGAGCTACCCAGTCCAGAATAGTCTGGATCTTGGGTTGGAGTGGCTGAACTTGGCCTCCACCTACAAGGTGGCCCAAGTAAACCACAGTTCCCTGCCCTATCTGGCATTTGGATGCCTTGATAGAGAGGCCTGCAGATTGCAGAGCCTTCAAAACCTTCTTCAGGTGGACCAGGTGATCCTGCCAGGTGGAGCTAAAGACAGCAATATCATCAAGATAAGCTGTGCTAAAGGACTCCAAGCCAGCAAGGACTTGATTCACCAACCTTTGGAAGGTGGCAGGGGCATTCTTTAAACCAAAGGGCATAACAGTAAACTGATAATGCCCATCAGGTGTGGAGAATGCTGTTTTCTCTTTTGCTCCAGGTGCCATTTTTATTTGCCAGTACCCTGCTGTCAAGTCAAAGGTACTTAAGAATTTGGCAGCACCTAATTTATCTATGAGCTCATCAGCTCTAGGAATTGGATGAGCATCTGTCTTGGTGACAGAATTGAGCCCTCTGTAGTCCACACAAAACCTCATCTCTTTCTTTCCATCTTTGGTGTGAGGTTTGGGGACTAAGACCACTGGGCTAGCCCAGGGGCTGTCAGAGCGCTCAATTACTCCCAATTCCAGCATCTTGTGGACTTCCACCTTGATGCTTTCCTTAACATGGTCAGACTGTCTAAAGATTTTGTTTTTGACAGGCATGCTGTCTCCTGTGTCCACATCATGGGTACACAGGTGTGTCTGACCAGGGGTTAAGGAGAAGAGTTCAGGAAACTGTTGTAGGACTCTCCTACAATCAGCTTGCTGTTGGCCAGAGAGGGTGTCTGAGTAGATCACTCCGTCTACTGTGCCATCTTTTGGGTCTGATGACAGAAGATCAGGGAGAGGTTCACTCTCTGCCTCCTGATCCTCATCTGTTACCATCAACAGATTCACATCAGCCCTGTCATGGAAGAGCTTAAGGCGGTTCACATGGATCACTCTCTTGGGGCTCCTGCTTGTGCCCAGGTCCACCAGGTAGGTGACCTGACTCTTCCTTTCTAGCACTGGGTAAGGGCCACTCCATTTGTCCTGGAGTGCCCTGGGAGCCACAGGCTCCAGAACCCAGACTTTCTGCCCTGGTTGGAACTCAACCAGTGCAGCCTTTTGGTCATACCAAAACTTCTGGAGCTGTTGGCTGGCCTCAAGGTTTTTGGTTGCCTTTTCCATGTACTCTGCCATTCTAGAGCGAAGGCCAAGTACATAGTCCACTATGTCTTGTTTAGGCTCATGAAGAGGTCTCTCCCAGCCTTCTTTAACAAGAGCAAGTGGTCCCCTTACAGGATGACCAAACAGAAGTTCAAAGGGTGAGAATCCTACTCCCTTCTGTGGCACCTCTCTGTAAGCAAAAAGCAGACATGGCAAGAGGACATCCCATCTCCTTTTGAGTTTTTCTGGGAGCCCCATGATCATGCCCTTTAATGTCTTGTTGAATCTCTCAACTAAGCCATTAGTTTGTGGATGGTATGGTGTAGTGAATTTGTAAGTCACTCCACACTCATTCCACATGTGTTTTAGGTATGCTGACATGAAGTTGGTACCTCTGTCAGACACCACCTCCTTAGGGAAACCCACTCTGGTAAAGATACCAATGAGGGCCTTGGCTACTGCAGGGGCAGTAGTCGACCTAAGGGGAATAGCTTCAGGATACCTAGTAGCATGATCCACTACTACTAGGATGTACATATTTCCTGAGGCTGTGGGAGGTTCCAGTGGACCAACTATGTCCACACCCACTCTTTCAAAGGGGACCCCCACCACTGGAAGTGGAATGAGGGGGGCCTTTGGGTGCCCACCTGTCTTACCACTGGATTGACAGGTGGGGCAGGAAAGGCAAAACTCCTTAACCTTCTGGGACATATTGGGCCAGTAGAAGTGGTTGACTAACCTCTCCCACGTCTTGGTTTGTCCCAAATGCCCAGCAAGGGGAATATCATGGGCTAAGGTCAGAATAAACTCTCTGAACGACTGAGGCACTACCACTCTCCTAGTGGCACCAGGCTTGGGGTCTCTGGCCTCAGTGTACAGGAGTCCATCTTCCCAATAGACCCTATGTGTTCCATTTTTCTTGCCCTTGGACTCTTCAGCAGCTTGCTGCCTAAGGCCTTCAAGAGAGGGACAGGTTTCTTGTCCCTTACACAGCTCCTCCCTTGAGGGTCCCCCTGGGCCTAAGAGCTCAACCTGATAAGGTTCAAGCTCCAAAGGCTCAGTTCCCTCAGAGGGCAGAACTTCTTCCTGAGAAGAGAGGTTCTCTTTTTCTGACTGTGTTGCAGTTTGTTTCCCAACTGACTTTCCTTTTCTCTTGGTAGGCTGGGCCATTTTTCCAGACTCCAGCTCTACTTTTTCACCCTGTGCCTTGCATTGTGCTCTTGTTTTTACACACACCAGTTCAGGGATACCCAGCATGGCTGCATGGGTTTTTAGTTCTACCTCAGCCCATGCTGAGGACTCCAGGTCATTTCCAAGCAGACATTCTACTGGGATGTTTGAGGAGACCACCACCTGTTTCAGGCCATTGACCCCTCCCCATTCTAAAGTTACCATTGCCATGGGATGTGCTTTAGTTTGATTGTCAGCATTGGTGACTGTATAAGTTTTTCCAGTCAGGTATTGGCCAGGGGAAACCAGTTTCTCTGTCACCATGGTGACACTGGCACCTGTATCCCTCAGGCCCTCTACACTTGTCCCATTAATAAAGAGCTGCTGCCTGTATTTTTGCATGTTAGGGGGCCATGCAGCTAGTGTGGCTAAATCCACCCCACCCTCAGAGACTAGAGTAGCTTCAGTGTGGACCCTGATTTGCTCTGGGCACACTGTTGATCCCACTTGGAGACTAGCCATTCCAGTGTTACCTGGATTGGAGTTTGGAGTGGAACTTTTCTTGGGACAGGCCTTGTCTCCAGTTTGGTGTCCAGACTGACTACAGTTTCGACACCAGGCCTTTTTGGGATCAAAGTTTTTACCCTTGTACCCAGGATTGTTTTGTGAAGAGGCTCTGGGCCCACCCTCCTGTGCAGGTTTTTGGGGGCCTTTAGAAGACTCTTGACTATTTTTATTTTTGGCTGTCTCACCACCTTTCCCCTGGGGAGGTTTTGTGACCCTTTTCTTTTGGTCACCCCCTGTGGAAGTTTTGGACACCCTTGTCTTGACCCAATGGTCCGCCTTCTTTCCCAATTCCTGGGGAGAAATTGGTCCTAGGTCTACCAGATGCTGATGCAGTTTATCATTGAAACAATTACTTAACAGGTGTTCTTTCACAAATAAATTGTACAGCCCATCATAATTACTTACACCACTGCCTTGAATCCAACCATCTAGTGTTTTTACTGAGTAGTCTACAAAGTCAACCCAGGTCTGGCTCGAGGATTTTTGAGCCCCCCTGAATCTAATCCTATACTCCTCAGTGGAGAATCCAAAGCCCTCAATCAGGGTACCCTTCATGAGGTCATAAGATTCTGCATCTTGTCCAGAGAGTGTGAGGAGTCTATCCCTACACTTTCCTGTGAACATTTCCCAAAGGAGAGCACCCCAGTGAGATCTGTTCACTTTTCTGGTTACACAAGCCCTCTCAAAAGCTGTGAACCATTTGGTGATGTCATCACCATCTTCATATTTAGTTACAATCCCTTTAGGGATTTTCAACATGTCAGGAGAATCTCTGACCCTATTTATGTTGCTGCCACCATTGATGGGTCCTAGGCCCATCTCTTGTCTTTCCCTCTCTATGGCTAGGATCTGTCTTTCCAAAGCCAATCTTTTGGCCATCCTGGCTAACTGGATGTCCTCTTCACTGGAGTTATCCTCAGTGATTTCAGAGGTGTTGGTCTCTCCTGTGAGGGAACCAGCATCTCTGACTATTATTTTTGGAGTCAGGGTTTGAGGGACCCTGTTCTCCCTAGATAGGACTGGTAGGGGGGAATTTTCCTCCAAGTCACTATCCTCTTCCTCTGAGTTGCCACCCTCAGAGGGGTTGGCCTTTTCAAACTCTGCCAAAAGCTCCTGGAGCTGTATTTTGGTAGGTTTGGGGCCCATTGTTATTTTCTTTATTTTACAGAGTGACCTTAGCTCCCTCATCTTAAGATGGAGGTAAGGTGTGGTGTCGAGTTCCACCACAGTCACATCTGTGCTAGACATTTTGCTTCTAAAAGTTGGAATACTTTTTAAGAATCTACAACTGGTTCTAGAATCTAATTCAAACTTTTACAAACTTTTAAACTCTAAAAGAAATGCTAAACAGGATCTAACACAAGGCCCTAGCAGGTCTTTTAAGAATTTAGAAAACTTTTCAAATTGCAAAAATCAATTTCTAATGACAATTTTGGAATTTGTCGTGTGATCAGGTATTGGCTGAGTAGTCCAGCAAATGCAAAGTCTTGTACCCCACCGCTGATCCACCAATGTAGGAAGTTGGCTCTGTATGTGCTATTTCAAAGTAAGGAATAGCATGCACAGAGTCCAAGGGTTCCCCTTAGAGGTAAAATAGTGGTAAAAAAGAGATAATACTAATGCTCTATTTTGTGGTAGTGTGGTCAAGCAGTAGGCTTATCCAAGGAGTAGTGTTAAGCATTTGTTGTACATACACATAGACAATAAATGAGGTACACACACTCAGAGACAAATCCAGCCAATAGGTTTTGTTATAGAAAAATATATTTTCTTAGTTTATTTTAAGAACCACAGGTTCAAATTTAACATGTAATATCTTGTTTGAAAGGTATTGCAGGTAAGTACATTAGGAACTTTGAATCATTTCAATTGCATGTATACTTTTCAAGTTATTCACAAATAGCTACTTTAAAAGTGGACACTTAGTGCAATTTTCACAGTTCCTGGGGGAGGTAAGTTTTTGTTAGTTTTACCAGGTAAGTAAGACACTTACAGGGTTCAGTTCTTGGTCCAAGGTAGCCCACCGTTGGGGGTTCAGAGCAACCCCAAAGTCACCACACCAGCAGCTCAGGGCCGGTCAGGTGCAGAGTTCAAAGTGGTGCCCAAAACGCATAGGCTAGAATGGAGAGAAGGGGGTGCCTCGGTTCCGGTCTGCTTGCAGGTAAGTACCCGCGTCTTCGGAGGGCAGACCAGGGGGGTTTTGTAGGGCACCGGGGGGGACACAAGCCCACACAGAAATTTCACCCTCAGCAGCGCGGGGGCGGCCGGGTGCAGTGTAGAAACAAGCGTCGGGTTTGCAATGTTAGTCTATGAGAGATCAACGGATCTCTTCAGCGCTGCAGGCAGGCAAGGGGGGCTTCCTCGGGGAAACCTCCACTTGGGCAAGGGAGAGGGACTCCTGGGGGTCACTTCTCCAGTGAAAGTCCGGTCCTTCAGGTCCTGGGGGCTGCGGGTGCAGGGTCTTTTCCAGGCGTCGGGACTTAGGTTTCAGAGAGTCGCGGTCAGGGGAAGCCTCGGGATTCCCTCTGCAGGCGGCGCTGTGGGGGCTCAGGGGGGACAGGTTTTGGTACTCACAGTCGTAGAGTAGTCCGGGGGTCCTCCCTGAGGTGTTGGTTCTCCACCAGCCGAGTCGGGGTCGCCGGGTGCAGTGTTGCAAGTCTCACGCTTCTTGCGGGGAGTTGCAGGGTTCTTTAAAGCTGCTTCTTGAAACAAAGTTGCAGTCTTTTTGGAGCAGGTCCGCTGTCCTCGGGAGTTTCTTGTCTTTTTCGAAGCAGGGCAGTCCTCAGAGGATTCAGAGGTCGCTGGTCCCTTGGAAGGCGTCGCTGGAGCAGAGTTCTTTGGAAGGCAGGAGACAGGCCGGTGAGTTTCTGGAGCCAAGGCAGTTGTCGTCTTCTGGTCTTCCTCTGCAGGGGTTTTCAGCTAGGCAGTCCTTCTTCTTGTAGTTTGCAGGAATCTAATTTTCTAGGGTTCAGGGTAGCCCTTAAATACTAAATTTAAGGGCGTGTTTAGGTCTGGGGGGTTAGTAGCCAATGGCTACTAGCCCTGAGGGTGGGTACACCCTCTTTGTGCCTCCTCCCAAGGGGAGGGGGTCACAATCCTAACCCTATTGGGGGAATCCTCCATCTGCAAGATGGAGGATTTCTAAAAGTCAGAGTCACCTCAGCTCGGGACACCTTAGGGGCTGTCCTGACTGGCCAGTGACTCCTCCTTGTTGCTTTCTTTGTTCCCTCCAGCCTTGCCGCCAAAAGTGGGGGCCGTGGCCGGAGGGGGCGGGCAACTCCACTAAGCTGGAGTGCCCTGCTGGGCTGTGACAAAGGGGTGAGCCTTTGAGGCTCACCGCCAGGTGTCACAGCTCCTGCCGGGGGGAGGTGTTAGCATCTCCACCCAGTGCAGGCTTTGTTACTGGCCTCAGAGTGACAAAGGCACTCTCCCCATGGGGCCAGCAACATGTCTCTGGTGTGGCAGGCTGCTGGAACTAGTCAGCCTACACAGACAGTCGGTTAAGTTTCAGGGGGCACCTCTAAGGTGCCCTCTGGGGTGTAGTTTGCAATAAAATGTACACTGGCATCAGTGTGCATTTATTGTGCTGAGAAGTTTGATACCAAACTTCCCAGTTTTCAGTGTAGCCATTATGGTGCTGTGGAGTTCGTGTTTGACAGACTCCCAGACCATATACTCTTATGGCTACCCTGCACTTACAATGTCTAATGTTTTGTTTAGACACTGTAGGGGTACCATGCTCATGCACTGGTACCCTCACCTATGGTATAGTGCACCCTGCCTTAGGGCTGTAAGGCCTGCTAGAGGGGTGTCTTACCTATACTGCATAGGCAGTGAGAGGCTGGCATGGCACCCTGAGGGGAGTGCCATGTCGACTTACTCGTTTTGTCCTCACTAGCACACACAAGCTGGCAAGCAGTGTGTCTGTGCTGAGTGAGAGGTCTCCAGGGTGGCATAAGACATGCTGCAGCCCTTAGAGACCTTCCTTGGCATCAGGGCCCTTGGTACTAGAAGTACCAGTTACAAGGGACTTATCTGGATGCCAGGGTCTGCCAATTGTGGATACAAAAGTACAGGTTAGGGAAAGAACACTGGTGCTGTGGCCTGGTTAGCAGGCCTCAGCACACTTTCAATTGTAAACATAGCATCAGCAAAGGCAAAAAGTCAGGGGGCAACCATGCCAAGGAGGCATTTCCTTACACACACTGATGCCAGTGTACATTTTATTGTAAAATACACCACAGAGGGCACCTTAGAGGTGCCCCCTGAAACTTAACCGACTATCTGTGTAGGCTGACTGGTCCCAGCAGCCTGCCACACTAGAGACATGTTGCTGGCCCCATGGGGAGAGTGCCTTTGTCAGTCTGAGGCCAGTAACAAAGCCTGCACTGGGTGGAGATGCTAACACCTCCCCCAGGCAGGAGCTGGAACACCTGGCGGTGAGCCTCAAAGGCTCACCCCTTTGTCACAGCACCGCAGGACACTCCAGCTAGTGGAGTTGCCCGCCCCCTCCGGCCCCGGCACCCACTTTTGGCGGCAAGGCCGGAGAAAATAATGAGAATAACAAGGAGGAGTCACTGGCCAGTCAGGACAGCCCCTAAGGTGTCCTGAGCTGAGGTGACTCTAACTTTTAGAAATCCTCCATCTTGCAGATGGAGGATTCCCCCAATAGGATTAGGGATGTGACCCCCTCCCCTTGGGAGGAGGCACAAAGAGGGTGTACTCACCCTCAGGGCTAGTAGCCATTGGCTACTAACCCCCCAGACCTAAACACGCCCTTAAATTTAGTATTTAAGGGCTCTCCCTGAACCTAGAAACTAGATTCCTGCAACAAGAAGAAGGACTGCCTAGCTGAAAACCCCTGCAGAGGAAGACCAGAAGACAACAACTGCCTTGGCTCCAGAAACTCACCGGCCTGTCCCCTGCCTTCCAAAGAACTCTGCTCCAGCGACGCCTCCCAAAGGGACCAGCGACCTCTGAATCCTCTGAGGACTGCCCTGCTTCGACGACGACAAGAAACTCCCGAGGACAGCGGACCTGCTCCAAAAAGACTGCAACTTTATCCAAAGGAGCAGCTTTAAAGAACCCTGCAATCTCCCCGCAAGAAGCGTGAGACTTGCAACACTGCACCCGGCGACCCCGACTCGGCTGGTGGAGAACCAACACCTCAGGGAGGACCCCCGGACTACTCTACGACTGTGAGTACCAAAACCTGTCCCCCCTGAGCCCCCACAGCGCCGCCTGCAGAGGGAATCCCGAGGCTTCCCCTGACCGCGACTCTCTGAAACCTAAGTCCCGACGCCTGGAAAAGACCCTGCACCCGCAGCCCCCAGGACCTGAAGGACCGGACTTTCACTGCAGAAGTGACCCCCAGGAGTCCCTCTCCCTTGCCCAAGTGGAGGTTTCCCCGAGGAAGCCCCCCCTTTCCTGCCTGCAGCGCTGAAGAGATCCCTTGATCTCTCATTGACTTCCATTGCGAACCCGACGCTTGTTCTAACACTGCACCCGGCCGCCCCCGCGCCGCTGAGGGTGAAATTTCTGTGTGGGCTTGTGTCCCCCCTGGTGCCCTACAAAACCCCCCTGGTCTGCCCTCCGAAGACGCGGGTACTTACCTGCTGGCAGACTGGAACCGGGGCACCCCCTTCTCTCCATTGAAGCCTATGCGTTTTGGGCACCACTTTGAACTCTGCACCTGACCGGCCCTGAGCTGCTGGTGTGGTAACTTTGGGGTTGCTCTGAACCCCCAACGGTGGGCTACCTTGGACCAAGAACTGAACCCTGTAAGTGTCTTACTTACCTGGTAAAACTAACAAAAACTTACCTCCCCCAGGAACTGTGAAAATTGCACTGTGTCCACTTTTAAAGTAGCTATTTGTGAATAACTTGAAAAGTATACATGCAATTGAAATGATTCAAAGTTCCTAATGTACTTACCTGCAATACCTTTCAAACACGATATTACATGTTATATTTGAACCTGTGGTTCTTAAAATAAACTAAGAAAAGATATTTTTCTATACAAAACCTATTGGCTGGATTTGTCTCTGAGTGTGTGTACCTCATTTATTGTCTATGTGTATGTACAACAAATGCTTAACACTACTCCTTGGATAAGCCTACTGCTCGACCACACTACCACAAAATAGAGCATTAGTATTATCTCTTTTTACCACTATTTTACCTCTAAGGGGAACCCTTGGACTCTGTGCATGCTATTCCTTACTTTGAAATAGCACATACAGAGCCAACTTCCTACAATTGGTTATCAATAAACTTAAGAGAAGCTGCCTCTAAGGGGCAGATGAGAAATTTCTGGAAACAAGTAGCAAAAGAGTGTGAGACAAGGGTTAGATCCCCCCCCCCAATTGGTGAAGACAGTTGAATTAACTTCATTTTGGTCATATATGCAAGGAATGGTGAGTCTGAAAAGCCCCCTTTTTTTGGAACTCCTTATATCAACCTATAATCATCCAACAATAAAGGAAATTAAATCAGCTATCCTAGGAATACACTTATCTGCTACGATGGGTCTGGACAAAGTTCCAGTCTCGGTAGTAAAACAGGAAGTTACTCTCTGGGCTAAAGTACTGATCCGGTCTTTAAAAGTTTCTATGAGAGTGGAAGTGCCCTCCCCTCATGGATCGAAAGTATTATTGTCCACCTGTTTAAAAAGGGAGCCCATAAATTACTGGTAAACTACCATCAGATTGCTTTATCAAATGCTGTGGGTAACGTCTTCACAAAATGTTTGTTATCACAGCTAAACTCATGGGCAGAAGATAATAAAATGATTCTGCTTGAGCGGACGGGTTTTAGGAAAAAACATGGAACCATTCCCAATATAGCCGCTCTACAGTTAATTAATGAGAAATATGTGTCTATTGGAGATGGTGTGATTTATGCAATTTTTATAGATTTTTTCCATGGCATTTGATAGAACAGATCAGTCGGTGCCTTGGAAAAAGCTATCGGACTAAAGTATGCCAGGCACCTTATTGCACTTAATTATTGGACTCTGTTCCTCTACCTGGTGCAAGGTATTATTGGGTGGGGATCGTGGCCTTTCTAGGAAAATTCCAACAAAGAATGATCGAAAACAAGGGTGCCTTTTAGCCCCACTCCTTTTATCTATATATATATCGAATTTACCCAGTTACTTATTACAGAAATTGGGGTTATTCCCTATAGGGGGAAGACCAGCTTTATGTCTCCTAAATGCAGATGACATAGTGATCCTAGAACTACCACACATATGCCTTAATAACTAACTTGAGGCTTTGCAACACTTTTCTGAAACAATATATTTAAAGATCAACATCTCTAAAAGTAAAGTACTCTGTTTTCATGCCAAGAAAAAAAACAAATATGCCAACTTTTCTTGGCACTTGGGTGCCAAAAATTAGAAGTGGTGAAGTTGTATACTTTCTCAGGGAAAATAAGGTGTAGTAATTTGAGTGACAAGGATCCTATTTTAAATAATTCATACAAAGCTCAGACTCAGGCCAAGAGTTTGGGTGCATTTTATGAGGCAGACAGAAGGAATTTCTCCCATCTTTTAGAGGTTTATCAGGCTAAAATTCCAGCCACCCTACTCTAGGCAGCGGAGCTTATAGATACCACTAAATGGATAAGTATTAGGAAAACCTATCTCGTGTAATAACTTGATTCCAGCGGCAGTATTAAGGCTGGGAATGGGCATTAAAAGTGCCCTTGTTCAAGGTTCAATGGCGGCCGTTCACTGGGTGTCCTGCCTTGAGAAAAGTGAAGGGGCCACAATAAGATAACTTACAAGAAAGGAAATCCTCACAGACATGATGGAAAGGACACAAGTCTACAGGAATTTCAGGTTTGTTACTGCTCAGTTTGGGCTGGAGCCAAACTTTATATTTTCGCCCTCTGCCCCACAAATAAAAGGCCAGTTTAAACATGTCTGCGGGCCTTAAGCTTTCATCTGGACATCGAGACGTGTATTAAAAAAAAGTTTTAAAAAAATAAAAGACTCCTTTTTAATGAATAAAGGACAACTTTATATTAAATGGAATCTGTCCCATTGAGTCAGGCGATTTTGGATCTTGTTGCGGTTAGATATGCTTCCCTTAAATTGTCTTACGTCCAAATGGTACGGAACTTCTGAAATATGTAATTTCTTGCAGAATGGGATCCAAGATTTAAAGCATGTGTTGTTTGTTTGTCCTGCGCTTCTATTGTATCGCCATAAATGGTTGAGGCCCCTTTTTCTGAAGCTGTCCATACGATCCTCCTACACATTTTTATAGTTACTTATCGACCCCCTAATGAATTGTTTTGTTATCGAAAATGTATCTTTTTTTAAATGCTTTTTGAATTTGTATTGACTTTGATATGTTTTCTGGGCCTAGTCACATGATTCAGTCATAATAAATTTGAGGAATTCTAAGGATTTCTAACATTAGTGGTTGATGTATTTATCTAAATGATGTTGCTTTATGTGTATCTCCTCACAGTTCTGAAATATGAATAGAAATAAACTTGAAGTTGGTACCATGCGTGCCACTTAGCTGATTAACAGAGCTGCACTACATGTACCAGAATGCAAACACCCAAAGAAATGTGTCCACGAGCTATTTACAATGTAAAAACCTGAGTGTTCTGGAATCAGAATCACATCAAACTTCCACCCAGAGAGAGTTCTGCCACTAAGGTTGGAATTTTGATATTTCTACCCACAGAGAGGATTTCTGTGGTTAGGAGTGGAACATTGAATTCCCACCCACAAAGAGTACTGTGGTTAGAGACGAAACATGTATATGATGCAGTGGTGCCTTTAAGTACTGTTAGGGCTGGGATAGAATCTTAACAAAATTCCGGCTCTCCAATTGGCCATGAATATAATGATTATTTTGATACACTGATATATGGAATTATTTCCCTCATCAGGATCTGTTTATTACTAATATCTTCAAACATAAAAAAAAAAATACATAACATAAAAAACTGCTCATAATGGAAAGACTTACAAATGAACAATCAAAGATGGAACTTTCTTATGGAAAATGTTGCCATAAATGAGAAACAAGGCATGGAAGTGCATAGTATCCCCCATGTTAACGTATCATCAATCACCAAGTGCTTCTGCTTCAAAAGATCATTTTAAAACAATTCATATGTACTTTTATTTAATATGTGTTTATCAAAACTTCTCCTACCGCATGTTTTGTAAACTATGCGCTTTTATGATGAAGAAAAGCTTCATTCCAACCCAAGGCTTGTGTTGCTGAAAAAGTAATTAGCAGGTAGTATTTTGTAAGGTTCCTGTCATTAGTTCCAATAACTCCTAGTACCTTAGGCATAATTATATATACAAATGATTTGTAACATTAAGTTGACATGAGAATTCTTCCTGTTCTATCATAGTATGAAACCCCACATTTAAATGCATCAATGCCTCCAGTCTTTAGTAACGCTTAAAGTCAAAAATTCAAAATAGCTGAAAGACCATTTTCCAACATTACTTGATTTTCAAAAGACCTCTCTGCACTCACATCTGACCTTCATCAAACTCTCAAGGAAGCAACATTTTTGCAACAGGAAATCCTGAATCGAAGGTGCAAGGTCCTGGCTGCAACACCATTGTAACATAATTGCCTAGCAAGGGTGGTATGAAACACGAGAAAATTATACCCGGTAATCCAAACTGGCCACCACAGTCTCCAAGCAACATGAGAGTTCAGGGACTGCTTGGAAATTAAGGGGGTCATTCCGACCCTGGCGGTCATGGACCGCCAGGGCCGGGGACGGAGGAAGCACCGCCAACAGGCTGGCGGTGCTTCAGGGGCAATTCTGACCGCGGCGGTAAAGCTGCGGTCAGAAAAGGGAAACCGGTGGTTTCCCGCCGGTTTTCCCCTGCCCCAGGGAATCCTCCACGGCGGCGCTGCAAGCAGCGCCGCCATGGGGATTCCGACCCCCTTCCCGCCAGCCTGTTCCTGGCGGTTTACACCGCCAGGAACAGGCTGGAGGGAACGGGTGTCGTGGGGCCCCCGGGGGCCCCATTAAGATTTTCAGTGTCTGCAAAGCAGACACTGAAAATCGCAACGGGTGCCACTGCACCCGTCGCACACCAGCAACTCCGCCGGCTCCATTCGGAGCCGGCTTCATCGTTGCTGGGGCTTTCCCGCTGGGCGGGCGGGCGGCCTTTTGGCGGTCGCCCGCCCGCCCAGCGGGAAAGTCAAAATGACCACCGCGGTCATTTGACCGCGGTACGGTCTTTTGGCGGTCTCCGCCCAGCGGGCGGCGCCCGCCGCCCACCGGGGTCGGAATGACCCCCTAAGCCCATTATCACACACCATTGTATACTAAATTTTCTGCAATTTGAAGCCTCACACCAGAGAGCACAGGCACCAGCCGATGCGCCCCATCCTAAAGAGCCTCGAGTGGTAAGTGTAAGTAATTGATTTATTGTTTGAGTGCGTGTAAACCCTCCTCAAGCAACAACCACAATCCTTGTCAGGGGACCCACAAAAGTCACTAAACTAACTTGTACTTAACCCTCTGGTAGCTTGACACAAAAGCAGTCAGGCTTAACTTAGAGGCAAATGTAAAGTATTAATGCAACACAAAAAAGTAATTACACGAAGACACAACACAAGAAAAATCCCATACATATTTAGAAAAATAGAATAAAGTTTAATAAATAAAATGAGACCAAAATATCAAAAATCCAATCAGTAGAAACAGCGATATTGAATTTTAAAAGTTTAAGCAACAATAGAGCCAAGAAGTAGAAAGCTGTAACTGTGGGTATCCGGTTGTGCTGGGCTGGCTCAAAGGCTAAAAGAAAAGATGATGGATGGAATGCTGATCAATGCAAACTCACTCCCAGTCACACATATCTGGGTTTAATCTATTGTTTTTTTTGCCCATCACGCCACCCCAGTTTGGACTCGCCATATGCAATATGCAAATAAGTCTTGACCCTGTTCCTCATGGGAACAGACCAGCCCGAACCGCAGGCCAGGTTCTCTCTGAACCAGAAACAAGCATCCTGGGACCAGTTTCAGGGTATCACCCTTCATCAGCCAGACTAGTTTGAATCCAATGATGCAGTGAGCACTGGACCCACGTCTGGGTATACCCTTCCCACATAGGGCAACATTGCAAAAAGAACAGATGATGGACGGAATGCTGAACAATGCAAACATTCACCCACAGTCATAAAGATCTGGGTTTAATCCATTGTTTCTTTGCCCACCATGCCACCCCAGTTTGGACCCAGCCATATGTAACTCAGTCTTGACCCTGTTCCCCATGGTAACAGTCCAGCCCGAGCTGCCAAGCCAGGTCCTCCCTGGCCTAGAAACAAGTATCCTGGAACGGGTTTCAGGGTAACGCCCTTCAGTAGTAGGCTGGCACAAAGTCACAAGTTCAGGATGACCACGATGGAGCACAGTCCGAATACAGGACCGAGTTTGGCCTGCTGGGAATTGCACCTTATGTCCTTGGTGCAAGGTCTGCATAGAATTGCTTTGTGAGGCTTTACATCACTCAGCATCTGTTCCAGTGAAGCTTGCAGCTGTGTGGCGAGGCTTTGAGGGGCACTGCATCGCTCGGTGTCAGTTCAGATGAAGCTTGCAGCTATGCGGTGAGGCATTGTGGGTCTTCGTGTCACTTGGCGTCTGTTAGGATGAAGCTTTTACCTGTGCGGCGAGGTTTTTGTGGGGCTCGGCATCAGTTTTGATGAAGCTTTCATCTGTGCAGGGAGGCTTTGTGGGGCTTTGAGTCGCTTGGGCTCAGCGTCGGTTCTGATGGTTTCAGGTGTGTAGGGAGGCTCTGTAGGGCTTTTCTATCACTTGGCGTCAGTTCAGGCAGGTAGAAGTACACTCTAGACCTCCAGGAACTGGAGAAACACCTCTTGGGAAACAGGGACCCATTCCGGCAGGCCTCAGCCAGGTCCAGTTGCAGGTCGAAGCATGTCCAGTGTGGCAGGCCAGCTGACCAGTTGCAGGGAGGCCACTCAAGATTGTTGTGTCCCTGTAACGCAGGACAGAAGGTCAGCCAACTGACCCTTGGAGTCACTCAGATAACCTGGGATGAAGGGAGCAGGTCCAGTCTTCCTTCTCAGAGAGCAGGGAAGGCCTCAAGAAGCAGGGTAGTAGTCTGAGGAACTATGCAGGCGTCAAGCAGCAGGGACATCATCTGGTAGCAGCAGGCCAGTCCTCTGAGGAACAGGACAGCTCACAAGCAGTAGGGCATTCCTCTGGGGAGCAAGGCAGACCTTTGTCTGTAGTCCACAGGTCCAGGAGTGTACTGAAGTGTTGATTAGAGGGTCCAGTTTTTATAGCTGCTGCCAGCCCTTGAAGTGGGGGAACACCATGGCCTACCCCACATCTGGTTCTGGAAAGTGCCTACCTTCCCCTGCCAATGCTCCAAGCAGTCTAGGGTGACAAAAGAATGGTATTATGTTTCTTTGTGTGTGTTGGAGGCAGCACATATTGAAGTGCAAGTGGGGCATGGAATAGCTCTGCACCCGCTCATCCTTTCGGGATGGAACATCCTACCCACACCTAAGCCCTATTGTGTCAATGTCTGGGAAGAATACACAAAGCCTAATAGCAGGGTCATGTGATTCACGACACTGGCAGCAGGCACCAAATGGGTAGGATGAGAAAATACTAAGTTGCAAAAAGAGACATAAAATCTGACTTTACCAATGAAAAGAGTTTTAACTTATAATTTATTTTAGCCACATATGACATTTGTACCTGTTCCCAATTAAAAGTTATCACTTACAATATATAAGGTGACCCAACTGTATTCTATGGGAGAGAAAGGTCGTACAGTAGATGAAAAAGGAATCTAGGAGATTTGCACTACCAGAACATATAAAACTTTTTAAATACAATGCATTCTACCTTGTGGGCAGTTTAGGGCCTGCCTCATTGGTGACTTACATGTATTAAAAAGGAAGATTTAGGACTGGCAAAAGGTTTATTTTGGCATGTCGAATTGGCAGTTAAAAATGCACTACAAGCTGCAGTGGTAGGCCTGAGAAATGTTCTAAAGTCTGAATTTAGTGGGTGGCACAATGAGCAATGCAGGCCCCCTAATAGCAATTAATTTACAGGCCCTGGGTACAGGAAGCATCACTTTACTAGGGACGTTTAAGTAAATTAAATGCTCCCACTGGGTGTAGGTCATTGATACCATATTTAAAGGAGAGAGCACAGACACTAAGCAGTGGTTGGCAGTGGGAACGTGCACAGAATCTTAATGACAACAAAAACGAAATCCAGATAACAAGAGGGGAACAGGTAAAACATTTCGGGGAAGACCACACCATATATGTCATGGTTAACAGTAAGCAAAACCTCTTTAAATGCCTCCTAACACCAATCCCTTTCCAGGGGCCATTGGTTCAGCAGCGGAGCTCCTGTTTTTTTCAGAAATTAATAAAGAACCTGTCCAAACAAAATTGGCCCATGAAGATTAAAAGCTGGTTCCCACAGTTTCTCTATAGGGCAGAGCACTTTACCATCTACTAGGTACTGCAACTGTTTCCAGCATTCATGTAAACTGGAATACAAGTTGGAGTAAGATGTGGTTGTGCAGAACAAGGGTTGTATAAAGATTTGTGGAGTAACGGATTTATTTTATTAAATGAGGTAATTTCAACTGTATTAAAACTGGATTCACAATCTTATAATTCATAAATGGACCTACACACTATATTGCAATTCAGAAGATTTTTAGATGTAATTTTTGTCTATAACCATGCTTTCTCGCATACAATATATTTGGGTACTGGACTTCAGAACATAATTTAAAACTATTGTTGGTTTTTTCAAAGTTGCTTTGTGCTGATTTCTGATTATCTATTAACTTAGGTAAATGGTCTTGCACCAAAGTTAGGTAGATAGGAATTGATCCAAGGGTAATATGGTGGTACTGTGACCATACATACATAGAACCTAGATGCCTCCAGTAGGCCTCCGCCTCAACACTCGCCAAACATAAACCGACAAAGTCTGGCATTAGAATAATTTTATTTACAAATGTCAATTAAAATCATAAATCATAAAAATATATCCTGTAAGTCAAAATTCAATCCTGTCATAAATCTCATAAATCATGATTACGACACAACCAAGGATCCTCCCGCATCCCGAACACCGTTGGACCCCACAGGTGAACTGTACTTCACCTGAATCCTTGGGGTAGGCGGTTCCCAACACCTCACCGTCCCATGTCCTCGCGCTCCGGGTTACGCCCCCACCACAACACCAAGCTGACGTAGGGGTGCAACGGGGTGGCCAGAAATGGGAGCCCGTGCCCACCCAACGATCTGGGC
This sequence comes from Pleurodeles waltl, assembly GCF_031143425.1. NCBI lineage: Eukaryota > Metazoa > Chordata > Amphibia > Caudata > Salamandridae > Pleurodeles > Pleurodeles waltl. Next base: position 1,234,626,612 of record NC_090437.1, read on the forward strand.
ACCCTAACCCCCAAGCAGGTGTGTACATCCGCCGGTTCATTCAGGCCTGCAGAATCCTACCGTCGGTGTTATCCAGAGTACCCTGCCTTGTGTACCCCTCTGTTGCTTAGGGTGAATTTATTATCTCATCTCATGCCACGAGCGCGACCAGAGTCTGAGAGGTCCTTTGCCCTCCCCACCCACAAACGAACTATGGGAAAAAGGCCCAATCATCCTCAATGTAACAGTCTGTGCCTGCATTGGAGAAATGCACCCTCTTCTTAGCATCTGTCTGCGCCTTCAAAACAGTTTGTATGGGGTATTTCCTGCGCGCCCTGGACCGGGGCACTACTGAGGTTGACTTGCCTCTTCCAGGTCTCCCCTCTCTATGGCAGTGAGGTCCGGGAACAGAAGTCCCCTGCTCCCCTTCACCCTCTGGACCAGTCACTTCGGATGAGTGACTCTCAGACCACCGATCTCACACCACTGGATATGCTGCGAAAATGATGCCGGTTGAGGCTTGCGGAGCGGTGGCAACCTGGAAGCCGCCTGCCGGACAAAGGAGTGACACTGGTCATGCCGCACACGCTGCAGCCATGAAAAAGGCTGAGACCTGATCTAGGAGGCACTGAAATACCCCCCAATGGGTGCGGCCGCGCAGGCGGCGTCCGGAAGTGACGCGCGCGTCCTCCCCCTTAATTCTGTCTCTTCTGCCCTCACCTTGCGTTAGGGCGGAAGCGTCAGGCCAGCAAACGTGGGACCAGCGTACAGGGCTTGGGCCACAGCGGCCCCGGGTCCTAAACGCAGCGCCCCCCCCCCCAATTGTGGAGCCGCTCTGTCAAAAGAATGGTGGCGTTTAAATAAAGGAATGTTCACGATTATTTTACAATAACTGTGACAACGTCTTTGTTACACCCGACAGCCTTAGGGTGGTCACCCTCAACTTTTTGCCCGGCTCCCTCCACTTTTTGACAATGTTTTGCTGGTTTTAGGACTCTGCGCACTTTACCACTGCTAACCAGTGCTAAAGTGCGTATGGTCTCTCCCTTAAAACATGGTAACATTGGCTCATACCCAATTGGCATATTTAACTTACTTGTAAGTCCCTAGTAAAGTGCATGCATGAGCCCAGGGCCTGTAAATTAAATGTTACTAGTGGGCCTGCCACACTGATTATGCCACCCACATAAGTAGCCCCTTAACCATGTCTCAGGCCTGCCATTGCAAGGCCTGTGTGTGCAGTTTCACTGCCACTTCGACTTGGCATTTAAAATTACTTGCAAAGCCTTAAACTCCCCTTTTTCTACATATACGTCATGCCAAAGGTAGCCCTAGGTAACCCAGAGGGCGGGGTGCTGTGTAGTTAAAAAGCAGGACATATATCTGTGTGTTTTATATGTAACGGTAGTGGAAAACTCTTAAATTCGTTTTCCACTGCTAAGAGGCCTGCTCCTTTCATAGGCTAACATTAGGGCTACCCTCATAAACTGTTTGAGTGGTAGATTCTGATCAGAAAGGGGTAAACAGGTCATATTTAGTATGGCCAGAATGGTAATACAAAATCCTGCTTGTTGGTGAAGTTGGATTTTTTATTGCTATTTTAGAAATGCTACTTTAAGAAAGTCAGCATTTCTCTGCACTTAAAATCCTTCTGTGCCTTACAGCCTGCCTCCAATACACATCTGGGCTGGTCTGGTTGACAGCTCCCTTGTGCATTTCACCCAAACAGCCACAAACACAGGATGCTCAGTCACAACTGCCCACATCTGCATACTGAATGGGTCTTCCTGGGCTAAAAGGGTGGAGGGCCTGACACTTACATTTCAAAAGACAGTGTCTTGCCCTCACAGAATGGACTGCCAAACCCCTACTGGGAACCTGGCAGACAGGGTTGTACTGAAAGGGGACATTGTGCACTTCAAGACCACTCTTTGAAGTCTCCCTCACTTCAAAGGCACTTTTGGGTATATAAACTGGGTCCCTGACCCTACCAACTCAGACACTTCTTGGGACAGACACTCTGAACTAGATCCTGCAACCTGCCAAAAGGAGCTGCCTGGCTGCCCAAAGGACTCACCTGGACTGCTTTGCTGTGAAGGAATACTGCCTGGCTGTTGCCCTGCTGCCTTGCTGGCCTCTGGCTCTGTTGAGAAGTGCTCTCCAAGGGCTTGGATTGAACTTGCCTCCTGTTCCTGAAGCCTCAGGGCCAAAAAGACTTCTGTGCAAGTAAATTCCTTGTGTGGCAAAAATCAATGCACAGCCTGCCCAGCGGTGGAAGAATACTGCATTGCCGAGCCGGAACGACGCAGCCCGGCTCCCCGAGTGGAGATTGTTGCAGTGCCACCGTTGCAACTGGAACTTCGACGCACAGCCCACCAGAGCCGGAATGACGCAGCTTGACTCCCTGCGGGAGGAATCGACGCACCTGCTGTGCAACAGAAACTCCGACGCATCACCCACCGGATCGACGCAGTCCCCTGTGACTTCATCCTTCCTGCCCAAGATTTCCACGCATCATCCCTGGGCATCAAAAGACCCTGCGCCGCAAAGAGGATTCAAGCCTGCATGCCGGAATTCGACACAAAGTCCTTTCAGCGTGGAAAAGAATCAACGCATCGCCTGTGTGCTCCCGGAAATCTGATGCACACCCTTCTTTTTCCCCGCATCTCCTCCTCTGTGGTCTCAGAGCGTGTAATTTTGACGCATACCAGGTACTTTGTTCTTGCAAGAGACATTTGCTGATTTCTTAAGACTTAAGACTATTTGTATCATTACAACAGTGATATTTCAACATGTGATTATCAAATCTTGATTGTTTTTACCTTAATTGAATCAGATAAATATATTTTATTTTTCTAAAACTTGTGTGGTGTCTTTTTGCGGTGTTCTCACTATGTTATTGCATGATTTATTGCACAAATACTTTACACATTACCTTCTAAGTTAAGCCTGACTGCTCATTGCTAAGCTACCAAAGGGTGGGCACCGGATAATTTGGATTGGGTGTGACTTACCCTGACTAGGATTGTGGTCCCTACCTTGGACAAGGGTATACACCTCTGCCAACTAGAGACCCCATTTTTAACAATCATACTCCTATCTTTCTCTTGTAACAAAGCTTAAATTACTATGCAACACATTGATTCAGCCTTTCTGTCTGTTTGCCCTTTTTTCAGGATGATAACTGGTGGACATGCATGCTTCCATATTTCGCTATTTACACAAGGCAAACCAAAATTTTGAAACAAAATGAGACCTTTTATCAGAACCTGTGGAACCACATGTAATCAAATTATGTGTTCTACAAAAATGTGAGCCAAAGCTTTGGAATTGGGCAACCCATGCAAGGATATAAATGTCCAATTGTAGTCAAATAATCCAGAACCACTAGAAATACAGAGCAACCTTAACATTTTGTAACTCTGTAACAAACTTCATTGACACTGCATGCCATGGTTGATATAGAACAGTCAAAGGTCTCAATAAACCTATGGGATTGCTCTGAGAATTTTTAATCTGAGCACAGATAGAACATGCACATACATAACTCTTGGCAAAATCAAATAGTTTTGATCACCAACACGTCATGAGTTGATTTTCGCCGTTTGCGACTCGCTAAACCCTTGCTACATCTGGCCCTTAATCCCCTAACGTTTTGCAGCCCTTGCTCAGCCTTCATTTTGTGCCATATTCACGTGGTTTATGCCCATGAAACTTAGGGTAGTTGGTCTATGCAGTATTGCTCTGCTGACAGACACATGGGCGCCCAAACATGTCAGCACATCTTTAACATAAAGTAATATTCTAGGTCATAATCTGAACATTTTATGGGTTCATCGGTAATAATAGAAAGGTTTTGTAACTGTCTCCATAACTAGCATGGCCCTTGATGGATCTGCTGTGGATACTGCAACATTTTAACTGCTTGAAAGAAATGGTAGGATCTTTAAGTTTAGTTTTATATGGCTTCTCAGATACATCATAAAAACAGAGCATGGCCTTACTGAGTATATATAGAGTACTTAGCACTGGGGAACAGGGATATTTCTCACCTGGCATTTAATTTGGAAGGATCTCAACGGGACTTAAATACCAAAGTCCATTGTCCGTGCCCTTCACGGGGGGGTATGGGGGTAGGTCACGCTTTGTAGACAGCTGTAACTGCTTCCAGGATGACACAGGGCGCAAAACCACTGGAATTATGCGATTTTGTGGCAGCAGCGTTGTCCGCATATTTATAGATATGCCACGTTTGCCACATAATCCATCATCAACTGCATAATCTGCAGATTTTAACAAAAAACATTATTTCTATCTCAAAGGGATCAAAATGTACTAAAAACTCACCAACGCGTGTCGCTGCACAATAGAAGCGAGCCCTTTACCTTTCTGTTGCTTATTGCTGTGTTTGTGTGTTAAACCGGTGCTAATGAAAGGGACCCTTTGACCAGAACTGGTAATATACGTAAACATGACAAAATAATGACGTAATGCTGTTACAAAATGCGCGGCATTATGCTACGTACATTGACTTTTCTTGCCACATACTTTAGTCAACTCTGCTGCATAATTTGGTCCTCACTGATGTATAATTCCTGTTGCCCTGCTCAGGGCTGTAAGTGATGTGGATGGTCATGCATCTCTGAAGGGGGAGGGGCTGGGAGCAAAACGTGAAAGCCCACCATGGGGGCCATCCTCCCTCGCCACGCTTCTGCCCGTCCTCCCAGCGGCTTAACGACACTGAAGCCCCCCACCCCCTGCAAAGAGCGTGGTGGGGCCCCTCCAGACTCACTCAGGAAGCTCAGGCTAGAGTGCTGCACTGAGCCCCCCCCCCCCCCCACCCGCCTCCCCTCCCACGGAGCTCGCCCCCCCCCCCCTGCAAAGAGCGTGGTGGGGCCCCTCCAGACTCACTCAGGAACGCTGAGGCTAGAGTACTGCACTGAGGGCCCCCCTGGACCTCGCCACCCCCTCTCCCCCCCCACCGCGGGGCTGGGGGAGCCTTTGTTACGCCAATGCGTCCTCCCCCTCCGCCCCCAGAGACCCAAGACACAAGTGCTGCTTGAAACACTTCTGTTTCCCACCTGCCCAGCCTTTTCACGTGCGTTTGGTCGAGTAGGTGTTTACAGTCTAACAAGGATTAATGTGGTATGAAGTATGTTATACTCGGATAAAACATATACATGGGTGGGCTTGTTTAGCCTTTCATTGTTGGTTTTGCATTTATGGTTCTTGAAGATTTAAACTTGCATAATTGTCCCAGGTGCTAGCCAGGATTGTTGGCGGCTCTTAATTTTTACGATGCACAGTGCTTCTTTCCCTGAATATATCATGACAACAGCCGTCTGATAACCGGAAGAGGGGGTTCTGGGTCAGTACATATAGGATACTTAAATGGCAGTTGCCAAGGAGCGTTCCCCCAAATGCCCAAGAATCTAATGGCCTGGGTGCACCAGCCATTTCCACCTTGCGTTTGTTGGTAATATGTTTTTGCTAACATTAATTCAAATATTTCGATCTGTGCAAATTATTTCCAAAATGTACGTATGCAGAATATTCCCCAATATACATCACTATATTGCAGGAGTCATACATTGCTTTTGGCTTGTAGGCGCTCTGATTTCTCGCCATTCTAAAATATAATCTGACAAGGCAGAGTAAAAAAACGTGTTCCAGGCATGTTGACACCACGTTGACATCAGGCTTTTCATTGAATGGATTGATGAATGAGAGGCAGTTGGGGTGTCAGGGAGGGTGAAAAATGGCACCCAGTTCGCCCCTGTTGAGTGACGGTGCAGGGCAGAATGAGCCCCACAGACCTGAAGATGGCCCATAGCGCTGGACGGCCGGTGATTTCCAGCGCAGACCCCTGTGCCGCTTCGATCCATCACAATTTACTCGCGACTGCTGAGGTGGTCCCAACAGGGCTGCTGACAAGAGCTCCTTATCTTGGGATCAGTGAGGCGGGATCCGCCCTATCTGGGAATCGTGGTTCTCCTTATGTAACCAAGCAAACACCGATAGCATCTAATGGGGCCCGGCCTCCATCAGCCCGTGCATTTAGCAGCCACTGGAGGGTAGAGGGGGGGAAAAGCCTAGAGCGCGAGCGTTTATTTACACTTGAAAGAGTCCCAGGCATACAAAGGACACCTTCGAAAAAAAGCCCAAAGCTTGGGTGCGTCGTGACGTCAGACTTTAAACGCATTCCCACCTCACCAGGGACTCCAGGTGGGAAACTCCAAAGCTCAGCTAAATATGTACCCGGAACTTTAATACTGTTCTCATCAAACCATCAAACAACCGTGGGGGAAAAACACAGCTATGAACATACTTCCAAAAACCAAGAATATAGGCCTGGCTTACATTTTGAGTCATGACTAACATGTTTTTTAAAACGTCTGCTGCTTTACAAAAATGCTGTCTGTATACAATGTACCGATGCGATAAACAATTTATGATGTAATAAATCAGTGTACTTTTGAGATGGAAAATAGCCCCACATACATTGCAATACAAGGACCTTATAGTAGTTGGGATGGTACATCAACCAACATCAAGAGGCAACAGAAGAGAACTTCTCTGGGTGGCGCCAAACCTTCCTTTATCTATACTTTAAGAATTAGTAACTATAGGTCTTGGAGACAGCTGCACAGTAAAGTTAGATAAAAAAAACCAAATCTTCGGCTAAACCAATCACAGATCACAAGCATCTCAGAATTTAAAAAGACACCTACCACTGAGGCGAAAATGTTCTCTCAGCTGGTAAATTATGTTGATTTATGTGGTATTTCTTTAGAGCTTTCCATTCTCATAGCCAGACTGATGTCCTATTGTAAGTTAACCAGATCGAAGGTCGCCATGTGAGGTGGGAGCCTTCAACCTTTCCCTGGCATGACTCCAGCGTGGCTATGAGATGAGGGTTTCCCTGTGGTGGTGTGGTGAGGGTAGAGACTGATCTCACCACATTTAAACTTAACCCAAATGAGTCAGAGTTATGCTCATGGGTTATTCTTGTGGGTTCTCTGCAGAGGGGTTGTCTTAAACTCTCCGCCTAACCTCTCTCAGTGGTATCATGTAGGGGCAGTGCAGCTTGTGCCCTTTAACACGAGCTAGGTGGTTGCATACCTGGGTCTTTCTAGGGTGGTGTTTGAGGAGCTTTGTTTCGCATCTTGAGTGTATTGTTGTGGATCTAGGTCCTATTGGAAACTTCTATAATAATGTTCGTCTGGGTACTTTACTACAGTTAATAAAAATACTGCTCTCTAATCCTGCCTGCCGCTGTCCCGCCGGGAATCTCCACCAGGTCCACAGGACATACATTTATGTTCCCTTTTATATTATCAATTCCCTTTAATACATAGCAATAAATGTCCTCTCTAAAGGGCAGTTATTGATGGATAAATCCAGTTAGTATAATCATTTTAATCAGCAGTTCCCTTTATTCTTGAGCCTTCGGTATCACTTATCCGTTATGAGTGTTGGATTTCCAACATCGAGAGCCAGTGGCCAAACAGCAACACAAGGCTTACGGCGGCTCAGATGCCATGGATTCACTTAACAGACATTAGACTCATGTGTTGTTATCGAGTTTAACAATAATGTCATCATTCATTTAACTGTAATCATTCCAGGTCCATTGGTCTATTTGAATAAATTGACAAAGCATTTTTTTGATTCTATCCTCGGGGCTATTGCCACTTTTTTAAAATGCTGTGTTATTGGACATTTTAATGAGCAGCACCCAATATCCCTCTCCCCTTTTCCAAAAGCCCATCCTTCCTCCACCATCACTTGCTCCTTCTTTTACCACCCCGTCCTCAAAGTGGGAACATTCCATTCCACCTCTTTCCTTTTAAATGTAACACCCTCTCCAATTTTCCCTTTCTCTTTCAAATATGGTGGTTGTTGGGGTAGCTTCCTATCTGAAGCAGATCAGTCTGTGCATCTGGGCAAAGGTTCTTGCTGTGCTTCAGGTTGGTGTTTTTTATGTTTGAAGACTTGCCTAAATTTGTACGTTTAGATGCTGTAGTGATACTGTGCATATTCATTCATGCTCAAAGGAAAAGAGATGCCCTCATGTGCCCCAGTCTCTCCCTCATGAAAATGAGGGAACACCTAGTAGATGAATGGTTTCTAACTTTCAACAACACATAAACACCTACACAGTCGTCATGAGAAATAGTGCAGCTCAAACATCTGCTCCCCCTTCTGTAGTATCAAAATCTCCCAAACAATCAAGTTAGCCTTGCCTGAATATAGAAATGCAACTCAGCCAATAAAAGGTAAGTTCTTTATCCGTCTTATGGGCACATCACTAGGACTGCAAAGTAATAGCCACACTTTGATCAAAAACATTTTAAAACTGTGTAATCTGTGATTTAAAATGATTAGACTTGAGATCAACAAGTGACAAGTTGCGACATAAAGCAGGACCCTGAAGCTGCAGCAATGGGGGGTTCCCCAACCATACGGGGAGGGGACCCAACTCTTCAGGGGTACCCAATTCAGCCCAAGGCAAATGAATATCTGTGAGATATGGGAGGCTCAGGGGACTCTCATCACATTCTGCAAGGGGGGGAGCGCATCATTTTGCACTACATCACCAGGACAGGGGAACAAGGGAAAAGGATATAGAAGATATAAAAGTAATAAACATCATAATAGGGTAAATAAAGATACAATTAACTTCCAACTTCTAAGGTGCTTTGTCTTTCACCTAAAACCCCCGCACTGCTTTACAGTTCTTTAATATCCAAGTTTCAATTTGTATTCAAGGTGCACTAGGACCTGACGGGGACGTCACCATTCGGTCCGCAGCTACAAAAAAAACGCTCTTGCTCTGCACTGCGGTGTAAATAGAATTAATTGGATGCAAGCTCTAAACTGATCCATAGCCTTCTTAAGCTACTTCCTAGATGGGCAGCTTTCTGACAATATATTTACAATAATAAGTACTTTTATAACATATCATACTTTATTGGTTGGGACATGTCGAGGCCCTCATTTACCTAGTTACAAAATACACAAGATTCATTACCAACAATCACCCCCCAAACCCATCTAGATAATGTCAGTATGAGACCACACACTTTGGTTTTGGTTAGAGATATTATAATCTCAGGCCACTTACAAACAGAGTAAGAACTGACTATACACCGCAAAATATTTACAAGATTTTTACACAGATCCCTAGTGTTTAACATAGTCAGCTAGACTTCCAATCACCCATACCCACTACTTCCCCATGCAGAACATTCACTGAGGCTCATGGTTGGTCTGCAACTCGGTCCCCCTTGACACTTCTGCATCTTTGGGTGAGTAGCCCTCTAAAGAATCCAGCCCCCAAGCACAACTCTGAAATATTGCTCTTACACAGAAATCATTGCTCTCCTATCTCTACGAGCAGACAATCCCATCTTGTGTGAAGTCTTACTTTGTAAATCCATGCAGAAGGACTTCTCACCCTGGAGCACCAATACACATGCATAGAGGTGGGTAAAGGGCTGTGTAGAGCAAGTTTCCAAACCCCCACTAATTGCAGCTTCTATAATGGATGATGCAAGCGCCTCCTTTGAAGTTCCAATGGTACTGCTATTGTATGTGTACTACTTCTGTGAAATACCAAGGGTGACCCTGACGTTTCCGAGTCAACACTGAATTCACCACCCCCCCACAGTAAAGCATGGTTCACTAACCATCTGGACTCACAACCAGCTGCATGTGATATTGGCATGCGAATGAGAAGAGGTTATTTCTGAAAAGAACGTTCTCCTCTGCATCCCATTGTGTAGAAAAAACCCTCCCTTCTTGGGATCACCATGGGTGGGATCCAGTCCAATCTAGGCGACTTCAGGAGCCACAAGAGCCTTCTGTTCAAGTGCATGGCAAATTTGTTTAAAACCCACACAGAAAGCCGTCCACACCAGACCTGTCTTGGCACAATTTGTGACCATGCAATCATAGATACTAGGAAATGTTTAGCTAGCTAGAAACTAGTGCCTCAAACAACTCTCTATGTCCCATATCGACTAAGGTGTTACTGCAGAGATGTAAGATGACCAAAATTGGTGGTGGAAGCCCCCTTGGTACCAGTTTATCGACCACTGCCCTGAGATCCTTGACTCTGAGTCCTCTTTGACTATACTACTTCATGTTGAATCTGTAAGCGTTGGCACGCCCCATGAAACTGCCTGTTCGATAAACCTTATGAGCCCTCCCAGATAAAAGGATGACTCAACACCAACACTTCTCTTCGAATATAGCACCAGCAGTGGCTGGTAATATATGAAAGTGGTGGGGCAAGCAAAGTACCCTACTGCATCCCAAAGCAGTGAAAACAGTGCACAAACATAACACAAGCATGCACAATAAAAACACTTGCATGCATTATATTAAAATTTAAAATAAATAAATGTACTTTCCGGGGCTGTGTCCTCTGTGTCTTTTGCAATCTCTAACCGGCACAAGCGGAAGAGGAAACTTCCCTAAGCAATCCTAGCGTTGGGCTCATGCTGATAACCAGCATGACAGCAGCACCAGGATTGGATGACTAAACACTCTTTCAGGTCCTTTACACCTGTGCTTGGCCTCCACCCAGCTGTTAAAGGCAGCCGGGTAGAGAGCTTCAAAGTGTGCACAAGTCTGTCGGCCAAACTGACATGCACACTTTGCAGTGTCTGCCAGCACTGCTCTAGTCCTCTGTTCAAAAGAGGGCATGCCCCTTATTTCTCCTGGTTCCGCGGCAGGCTGACAGCTGAGGCATGCCTTGTGAAAAATAAAATGGCAATGAAATTATTTAATTGCCATTTTATTGTTCATGTTTAGCACAGCTTGGAGCAGGTGGTGGGGGGGGGGGTCATGCTCCCCCGCTCTCAAGGAGAAACCACTGCTGTATAGCACCTGATGAACAAACAATATGGGAGGAAAAGCATAATGTTAGACAGACTGCTCCTTAGACTATATGCAAGCACACACATCCCTTATAGAACTCCAAACTTCATCTCAAGATCTTCTGCACCATATGTCCATCCACACCTGCTCTCGTTGCATGTGTGGCCATCCTTGTGCAGAACTGGTGGGCACTTAAATTAGATGGTTCCACCCCTTTCCCCCTGCTGCCAGAGACATTCTTAACACCCTTGAAAACTGGAATCTAGTGAGAGGGGAGCCAACCGAGCATAAGAACAGGGCCCCAGCCAGCTCTTGTGGATGGACAACAACGTAATTGAGAAGGTACTGGACTGGAAAAAACTGAGAGCCTAGTGCTCTAAGATGAAAAAATATGCTGTCCTCAACACTGCTGGTCAGTCTTGGAAAAGGGCAATGTCACTACCAATAACCCACTAGACCAGCTCCTTTCCTCTAATAGCAGGCTGTTAGAGGAAAGGAGTTTTTTTTTTATTGTGCCAATAACTCCCCACCTAGAAAGCCCTGTGGTATGCTAAGCAGAAGGAGGCTCTGAACAGCTGGACCTCAAGCTTAGAGACAACAGTAGTTAATCTCTGTACACGTAGTTGTCTTTTTGAGTCATGGTGCCTCCCTTGCAGTGTCTGCCAACTCTTCAAAGGCATCCTACAACAAAAAGATTTAGCCCAATCTTTATGCCCACCCAGTTTTCCAAGGAAAGAAAGATCTGCCATCTTCCTTCTTACATATGCAGCTGATAGCCATCCTGCCTAAGTCTAGCCAGATATGGCACCCAAGACTGATACAGCCTACCCCCAGCCTGTTGACGTACAAATGACAAATACTGCTGAAATGCCCCCTCAGAAGCTCTTCTTGTCTTAGGTGCTATTCTGGCTGACACAAGGTCTGGTAGGATGGGGGCACCAACTTCCAAAGATTGTCTGGGAACTGCATAGGATGTGTAGTTGCTTCAGGGTGGTAGAGCCTGTATTATTGGGACTTGAGGTGAGACAAAACATCACCAGCGTTATTGAATACCCCTAAGACATGCTTGTGCTATTGTTTATCAAGAATAACATGATCAGTTCCTTAGGCAGCCTCAGCACCATCCTGCAGCTAGCCTTCTGCTAATTTATGGCATCCACCACCTCAATGGTGTCTGCCCAAAAGACCACTGACTGATTGTGGAGCTAAGCAAACCAAACAGTTAGCACAACCACTATGGGGAACAGTTTTAAAAGGCTATGTTTCTCCCCAAACCGTAGTGAAACCACATGCCAAGCCATTGGTCACACACCACTTCTTCCCAAATATGCCTCCAAAGCCCATACTCCCACAGGAATCTGTGAACAGACCCAGCTCCAGACAGGATTTGGGGGAGGTCACCCATACCATAGACCCATTAAACTGCTGCAAGAAGGACTCCTACTTTTTCAAGTCCTGCCTAGCCTCTATTGGCAGCCTTGTCCGATGGTGCCTCTGCTTGAGGCCCATCATAGCCTGAATGATGAATCTGGAGAAAGGCCCCCCCATGGGTATGATGCAGAGCACAAAGTTCAGTTGCGCCTCCAAACCATGCAACTGATGGAGCTTCACTTTCCTGGCTTTCAGGCATTTCCTTGAGGGCTCTTTGGATAAGACAGCCTTGTCCACTGGGAGCCTGCATAGTGCCACAACTGAGCCAGGTTCAAAACCTAAGAAAGTAATCACTGTGGCTGGAACACAAGTCTTGCCCTGAGGTGTTGGAACCCTGAAGTGCCTGAGCAGACCGATAAAGAGAGCCTCGCTGCAGTGCAATGAGTTAGGAGAGGCAGAGGAACCGAAAGTCATCAAGATAATGCAAAACCGCCTGGGCACCTGTTACTCTTTCAAAAATCCATTCTAAGAAGGAATTTAACTTCTTAAAATAAGCACAGGAGACCAAACACCCCATTGGCATGCATCTATGACAGTAGGATGCACCCTTAAATTGAATTTCCAGCAGATGGAAATCATCAGGGTGAACAGAAAGCAACCAAAATATTGACTTACCGTCTACCTTGGCTAGCAGCTTGCCCGGACCTCACTCCTGCAACATGGTAAAGTTCTGGTCAAGGGAAGCATACTTCACTGAGCACAGTGCTGAATCAATAGCCTTATTGACATAGAGAACCCCCTCTGGGAGTTAACAGGTTATGTATGAAGTTGAAGTTACCTGGCTCCTTGTTGGGTGACACCGCCCCTATAATAAGCACACAATATCCTCAAAAGGCCCTGCACTGAAAGGGCCAGCTACCCTACCCAATTTGCTCTCTTTGGCATTCTTTTGTCTAGCCACTGCCTTATTGACTGGTACTGTTGATTCCTGCAAAACGGGACCTAAGCTACCCCTTCAGCTGGGATCCGAAAACCATACATGAATTCTTTGTAAAGTATTTGTGCAGCCCGCAGGTTGTTATACACACTCAGCTGGTGGGATCAAAACCTGAATATTTACTGGATAATTAACTTTTTCAAAAGGAGAGAGGCTGTCATTACGTTTGCTGGCTGTTCTCCCTTTCTTTTTTTAGAATACTTGAATTCTGGGTGTGCTGGCATGCCACAGAAGGAGCAGTTGTGCTTAAATTTGCCAGTACCAGGTGGTCTGGTACACGCTTTCTAGTTATATGCCCATCATGCCCCCTTCTTTTTGCCACTTCCCTGTTTCTCGGATACCGACCAAAAGGCTGATGAGTGCTGGCCTCTGTCTTTTTGAGCATCACGTGATGAAGCCAGGTATTGGTCTGATCCCAATAAAGTGTCTTCCTCCTAAATACCCTGTCATAGTCCTTCCAAGAATTACCACATCCTTCCAAGAAACTCTTCATCTAGTTCACAAATGTTTTATTCACCTTCTACCTGTGAAGGGTGTGAGAACAATCTCTTGAGTGTAAACACTCCTTGCAGCACTTAGTTTCCTCCTGAACTGGGGTATTCAAAATCAAGTCAAATATCACCACAAATGCCCCTTTCCATATCTTCTACTTCACTGCAGCAGATGGGTAGCCGCCAACTGATCCCGCTTGTACCACACTGAACCCAGACCCATGATAGATAAAGGTAATACAGTATCTGCGGCAGCCACTTGCTAGCCCTTGTATGGATACACTGCTACCGATGGGTGAACCCTGGAAGCTGGATCCTGGGCCTTATACCTTGTGACAACACTAGGTAGTGCTAGTTGCATGGGCAGGTGAGGGAGGAACTAGTTTGGGTAACAGCCTCTATGACCAGCGTCTGCCCTTGCTCCCCAACCTCACACTGTGCTACCAAACTCCCTGGCTTTTCCAAATTATCCCCCTCAGTCACCTTGCCACTACCCCATCACCATGATGGACAGACCTCCAATCTTAGACAGCCAGGGAAATGCATTTGCCAGGTTATCAACCAAAATGCAATTGCGCCTCTGGAGCGGGTGACGCATCCCAGTTCCACCCACAGAACTAGGCCCTGGCCCTGGTTTGGTGGCTGCCCCCGCAATCACTACACTATTGTCCTGACTCTGGATGATACCTGTATTAACCAGGGCCATCCCACAGGAAGCGACAAAGGCTGCCCTGATGACAATTACTGGCCACTGGAATCTGCCGCCATACCACCCCAATGCGCGGATGGTCCTTCTCTGTCTGACCTCTTCTAGCCTTCTAAGCAACTAGTGGAAAGTTTATGCATAAAAATATAAGCTACCTATTACTGAATTAAGAAATCGCAAATAGCCACTGTGTCTCCCCATGCATCAAATGGTGTAAATTGGGTGGTGAGACCATGACTTTGCATACAAGATTCCTTGCAAATTGTGACATCTACTTCTGCCAACTGTATCTATGAAATGCAGGGCACCTTCATCTAGCACTGACTATTTACCCAACACCAATTTGCATGGTGGTATTTTTAAACCCACACATATAACCATTAAAAAAACTACAAGTATAAGCATGCAAAGTGCTGTATCTAAAAACAATAACTAGCTGAGGTGGCCATATGTTACATAGAGCCAATAGCCATTAAGATGTTATGAAAACCATGCAATCTTTATGTTTTTTTAGGTGGCTGCGTGGAAGTGCAAATGTTCCACTCTCTAAAACCATGACGGCCATCTCGCCCTAACAGAACATGTGGCACCTGCAGGAGTGCTCACAAGGACTGTCAAGGTAACACAACTGAATGAAAGACCAAAGCTGCTAAGAGATCCACTGGTAGTTGTCACTCTTTTGGTTATCCTCAGCTCTTCAGTCAAAGGCACCTCAAAAGCTCAGGCATTTCTGAACATGATCACTAAGTTAACTGAGATAGTCCATGTCCCAGAGTGCAACGCTCTGTGACATATGAAATGGACATGGCACTCCAGCAGCTCTGTAACACAGTGAAATCTATAAAGGCCTCTAGCCAGGGGGTACTTTCAAGTCTGGCCTTAGCCAAGACCTTTTGATTTTATTAAAAACAAAACTGTAACTTACCTAAAGGGGCTTTCAGACACCTCTCTTTATCCACTGATCTGTTGCTGTGCCACTCCCATTTTATTTTCATTCACCACAGCATTACGGATGGGGCCGTGGTTCAACCTACTTAAGCCACTGGTTAACTGCACTTTGAGTGACTGCATTTTTCTCTCTCACAGTGAGCACATCAGCAGACAAGGCACCAGTGTTTTAGTTTTTACTTTATAATTACTTTAGTTCTGCCTGTGTGTTTAGAGAATGTATTAAAGCTATCCTCGTTTTACTATGCATGCAGTACACAAACCTAAAGCTTCAATATGATATGAATGTGAATTCATAAGTGTTGGACCTGGCTTTTTGACAGGGACATCCCCAAACTTTTTGCCTCCTTCCTCCTATTTTTTCTGACCTGTTGTTGTTGGCTTTTGACCTCTGGGCACTTTACCGCTGCTAACCAGTGCTAAAGTGCATATGCTCTCTGTGTAAAGTGTACTACTGATTGGTTTATCCATGATTGACTATTTAATTTACTTGTAAGTCCCTGGTAGAGTGCACTACATGTGCCTAGGGCAGGTAGATTAAATGCTACTAGTGGGCCTGCAGCACTGGTTGTGCCACCCACCTCAGTAGCCCCTTAACCCTGGCTCAGGCCTCCCATTGCAAGGCCTGTGTGTGCAGTTTCACTGCCACTTCGACTTGGCATTTAAAAGTACTTGCCAAGCCTAGAACTCCCCTTTTTCTACATATAAGTCATCCCTAATGTGTGCCCTAGGTAACCCCTAGAGCAGGGTGCTGTGTGGGTAAAAGGCAGGACATGTACTTGTGTGGTTATATGTCCTGGTAGTGTAAAACTCCTAAATTCGTTTTTACACTACTGTGAGGCCTGCTCCCTTCATAGGCTAACATTGGGGCTGCTCTCAAACATTGTTGAAGTGGCAGCTGCTGATCTGAAAGGAGCAGGAAGGTCATATTTAGTATGACCAGAATGGTAATATAAAATCCTGCTGACTGGTGAAGTCGGATTTAATATTACTAATCTAGAAATGCCACTTTTAGAAAGTGAGCATTTCTTTGCACTAAAACCTTGTTGTGCCCTTCAATCCACGTCTGGCTAGGTTTAGTTGACAGCTCCTTGTGCATTCACTCAGACACACCCCAAACACAGGGTACTCAGCCTCACTTGCATACATCTGCATTTTGAATGGGTCTTCCTGGGCTGGGAGGGTGGAGGGCCTGCCCTCACACAAAGGACTGCCACACCCCCTACTAGGACTCTGGCAGACAGGATTGAACTGAAAGGGGGCTTGGTGCATTTCTTAGACACTCTTTGAAGTCACCCCCACTTCAAAGGCACAACTTAGTATAAAACAGGGCCTCTGCCCTACCTCATCAGACACTTTCTGGAGAAGAAACCTGAACCAGAAACTACATCCTGCCAAGAAGAACTGCCTGGCTGCTCAAAGGACTCACCTGTCTGCTTTTCTACAAAGGACTGCTGCCTTGCTGTTGGCCTGCTGCCTTGCTGAACTCTTGTCTGGCTGTAAAAGTGCTCTCCAAGGGCTTGGATAGAGCTTGCCTCCTGTTCCCTGAAGTCTCAGGACCAAAAAGACTTCTCTCTTCCTCTTGGACGCTCCGTGCGCCGAACTTTTCGACGCACAGCTTGTTCCGCGGCAAGAAAAACGCCGCACACCGACGCTGATCAACGCGACGCCTTTGGGACGACCGAAACTTTGACGCACGGCCTCGCAAGGACAACGCCGCCCGACTTCCCGGGAGAAATCGACGCGACGCCTGCTGTGAGATCGAAACTTTGACGCACGGCCTCGCAAGGACAACGCCGCCCGACTTCCCAGGAGAAATCGACGCGACGCCTGCCGTGAGATCGAAACTTCGACGCGTAGCCCCGCAGAACGACGCGCAGCCGGAAAACAAGCAGGAAAATCCACGCACAGACCCGGGACATCTGGTACTCCCCGCAAACCACAGTACGAGACTGTCCGCGCGCCAGAAAACGACGCACGACTCCCCGCGTGGAAAATAACGACGCAAGTCCGTGTGTGCTGAGGAGAAATCGACGCACACACCAGTTTTCCACGTACCTCTTCTCCTGTGGCCCTCTGAGGAGATTTTTCACCAGAAACCAGGTACCTTGTGTTTGAAAAAGACTTTGTTTACTTTCTAAAGACTTAAGACACTTTATATCACTCTTCAGTGATATCTTTACAAATTCGTATTGCAACTTTGATCGTTTTGACCTGAAGATACCCAGATAAATATTATATATTTTTCTAAACACTGTGTGGTGTATTTTTGTGGTGTTATGCTATGGTGTTGTATGATTTATTGCACAAATGCTTTACACATTGCCTTCTAAGTTAAGCCTGACTGCTCGTGCCAAGCTACCGGAGGGTGAGCACAGGCTGATTTGGATTGTGTGTGACTTACCCTGACTAGAGTGAGGGTTCTTGCTTGGACAGAGGGCAACCTGACTGCCAACCAAAAACCCAATTTCTAACAATAAGTGAACAATTATTCAGAACACATTTATTCTGAGCTCAGTTTCACTAGGGGTTCTTTAATAATCATTGCACAGGGATAATACCAGCCTTTACTGTATTTAATTTGTAGCACTTGTAACACTTTTTCTTTCTTTCTTTCCTTCTTTCTATTTTTCTTCTTCTTTCCTTCTTTAATTTCCTTCTGTCTTTCTTTCCGGTCATTTCTTTCTTTCTTTCTTTCTTTCTTTCTTTCTTTCTTTCTTTCTTTCTTTCTTTCTTTTATTTCTTTCTTTCTTCCTTTCTTTTCTTCCTTCTTTTTTGTTTTCTTTCCCTCTTTCCTTGTTTCCCTTCATTTATTTTATTTCTTTCTTACTTTAGTTCTTTCTTGCCTTCTTTTTTCCTTTCCTTCTTTTTATTTTCCTTCTCTCCCTCTCTCTCTCTCTTTCTTCCTTTCTTTTCATTTTCTTTCTCTCTTTTGTTTGTTCTTGCTTTTTTTCTCAAAGACAAGAGGCTGGCAGAATGATTCCTAGGTCTGTGTTAGCCAGGACCTTTTTATTTGACTAGAATTACACTTGTAACATAATTATTTGTAGGGGTTTTCAGCCCCACGTCATCCATTCATCTGTGCTTGTGTTGTTCAAATTTTCTTCCACCCACTTAAGCATGCATCAGTGGGTGATGCGTCAGCCCACTTCAGGCAACGGCTGAGTTCACTGTGAATTATGGCATGCTGCCCTTTCACAAGGAGCGCATCCCCACACAAAGTAGTTCCCCTCAGTGCCAGGGAGTGATATAATAATGTGTGATTTTTTCAGACCAAACAACATGTTTGCCTTTAGCCACTTTTTTTTTTTTATGATTGATTGATTTTGAGCACTTTCCTAAAAAACAAAGTTTTCATGACAAAAGAAGAATTGGTAAAACGGCTGGTGTTCAGCGCCAGAACCTTTGGCTTTGCCATTGCTTGTTTAATCATTGAGTTAAAATTGCGTGAACCTAAATTCTGCTCTCATAAGCTACTGTTATTTGTAAGTAAATAAAATGCTTTTTTTGTGCATGGGAGGCGAGAAGCTTCTTACACAGTTCAACAGGACCAACAATTAACATTATTGTGACAGGCTGGAGTGTGGTTTTGACTTTATTGTTTTACAGGAGTTGATGGAATTCTGAAGATACTCACCACGCTCATTTTATTTGAAAGAATGAAAGCAAAACGTTTATAGAAACACTTACTGCATTCCAAGTAAATTCCTTAATTTCCAGATTACACCTGCTTCGTGTGTACTACCCATGATGAGGCCTGGGTGAAATTTTAATTATACTGGAGTAATCGGAGTAATTTCAATAACTATGCATTACTCTTGTGATGTGAAATTACCAGAATTATGCAATTATGTTGGCTTTCATAGTTAAGAGTAATTTTTGGGCAAATATCCTACTGCAGGAGTAGAGGAACAACAAACTAAGAGAGGGTGAGAGGCTGCTGGTTACTGCTCTCCGTGTCCTGTAGCATTTAGTGCCATTTTCTTAGCGTAAAATGCATTCTTCGGCCTTTTTAGGAAGCGAGGGTGCATTTTCCACTGAGAAAATACATTAAATGATGGATTATGCTTCTCATACAATTATGCATATATAAGAGTAATTTAGTAGTAATAAAGAGTAAATACGCAAGAGCGAGTGACACCAGTTAGGCCCACCACTACCCATGGTATACTCAGCTGCAGCAGTGTTCTTTGCCTTCCTTCCTTATACTCCACTGTAATGAAGTCCATGCAGTTTCACCTCCTAAACGATTCTACTTATTAAGAGCCATGGTGATGGGGCAAATGATGGGACTATTAGTAAAATAGCTGGGGAAGAGGCTCACCCTAGTGTGCCCACTACAGGGAGCCATTTTGTTTGCTTTCTGTCAGAAACGCTTCTACTGTTCTTAAAAGTGGTATGTTTTTTTAAAACACGATTGTTTTGGATGTGCTAAAATATCAGAATTTTCTACTATAAAGTTTAGTTTCTGTACTTACATTTATTCAGCAAAACTGTCCTCAATGAAATCAGAAAACTATTGATGTACTTGTGATTTTTTCTAGCTGCAGTGAGACCCTAGTTTTTATACATAAATAAATGAACATATCATATCATCAACACCAAGTACCTATTTCTGGCCTTTAAATGGCAGCATCTCTTCCTGTTGTGGGGGTTGTAATACATGGCATAATGATCTCCAACCCTTCCTGTAATAGGAACTACTTATGTTGAATGAAAATCCTCCCAAGCTGCTAATCTTATTGAAGATGTAACCACATCAGACAAGGTTACATTAGTAGCCAGCATATGCATGATTACCAATGGCGAATGCCTCAGTGCATCAGGCACAGCTGCCAGCAGTAAACTAAACAAGCATTTGCAATGCAATAGGTCTCGCATTTTCTACAGTTAGAGCAGTTGGCATTGTAAATTCATAACTGGACTTTTCTTGCCACATAAATTGGTCTACCCTGCCTCATAATTTCATCTTTTCCTGCCATATAATTCCAGTGGCCCAGCATTTAACTAAAGCACTTCCATTTACCTTCTTCCTTTATTTTAAAACATATACAATTATCACATAAACTTTTATCAGAAATAAACTTTTGGCATTAGAGTGTAATGCTCAAAACACCACAACAAAAAAATAATTTGGGATGGATTAGAGGGTGAAAGGAAAGAGGGAGTCGGGAGTAAAGATGGAGAGGACAAGTGGCGTAGTAACAGTGTCATGGGCCCTGGAGTAAGAAAGGAAAATGGTTGACTGCAATTTTGTTAGGAAAATACAGCAGTAATTAGAGTGGAGTGAGGTCCATAGGTCTCTGGCCCCTGTGCCACTGCGCCTGTTGCTCCATTGGTAACTAGGTCTCAGGAGAGAAAGCAGATGGGGCAGAAAAAGAGAAGCAAAACTGTTAATGTGTGGATTTTAAGAGCTGGAAAGAGAAAAGTGGGAGAGAAAGAAAACATTGAGAGTAAACAGAGTAAAGGAAAGAACGGAATGAGAAAGGTGAAACAGGCCCTCCCAAATAAAGATGGCAGCTGAGAATAGATTTAATTGGCTCCCCTACGTCCTCAAACAGAAGTTAGAGTGTGTAACAGCAGGGGGCACTACAGAACAGCAGGAGATGCATTAGCAGAACTGTATGTGAACCCCATTACAGCAATATTGTGGTGCTTCTGATCAGGATTTGGGATATAGGCAGAGCTTGTCCTGGCCCAGTGCTGGAATAAAAGAAAGGCAGCGGGTGAGGAATGAAAAACGGAGCGCCATGTAATTACTGATATTGGAATAATGGGGCACTGCTGGGTAGGGCTGAGGTGCACTGACAGAGTTGTATGTCGGCTGCAGTACTGGAACAGTAACGGGCACACAAGGTCAGAAGTGAGGTATGTTTATGGAGCTATGTGTGGAACCTAGTATTGATGTGCCAGTGTTGCAGAGTGTTATCCTGGAGGTGCCCTGGTGAAGCTGCGAGTGGGGCCCAGTATGGGAGTGGCATTGCCTCTGAACCACAGAAGCGGTGAGTCCTGAAGGGCGTGTTTGTGAGCCTAAGTACTGAGAAAAAATGTGCACGGAATGTTAGAATTGATGTATTCTGGCAGAGCTGTGGTGGTTCCCATCAACAGTGGCGTTGGACGTTAGAATTGAGGTGCACTGGCTGAACAGTGTTTTGCTATTTTGCGGCCAATATTGCCTTGGCAGTGGGACTGAACATTAGAATTGAGCTGCTGTAATAGAACTGTATGTGAGGGAGGTCCCAGTATAGGAAAGGAAGTCACCTCGTCGGGGTAGAACTGAGGTGCACTGATGGAGCTGCACCCGAGGTCCTAGTACTGGAACAGCAGAGTGTATGGACTGTAACAATTGAGGTGCTCTGGCAGACAGCAAATGTGGGGTTCTGGCATGGGCATGGCTGAGGAGTTGGAGTGTGTGAACTAAGGTGCACTGATGAAGCTGTGACAGAGGTCCCAGTACTGGAACAGCAGTGTGTACTGACTGTAAGAACTGAAGTGCTCTGTCAGACAGTGTGTGTGGGGGTTCAGGCATGGCTGAGGGGATTGGAGTGTGTGAACTGAGGTGCACTGATGGAGCTGCACCTGAGGTCCCAGTACTGGAACAGCAGTGTGTACTGACTGTAAGAACTGAGGTGCTCTAACAGACAGTGTGTGTGGGGTTCGGGCATGGCTGAGGGGCTTGGAGTGTGTGAACTGAGGTGCAATGATGGAGCTGCGAGTGGGATCCCAGTATGGAGCAGAAGTGGGCACTGTTTCTAAGGATTGCAGAGCCTTGGTAGAGCTGGGTGAGAGGTCCTTGCACTGTAACACCAGTGGGCACTGAGTGCTTAGAAGGCGGTGCTTTGGCTAAGCTGCATGTGGGTATCAGAGCTGAAAGCGCAGGGATGCCTTACAAAGGTTTCCTAAGTGACATCAGGTTATATCTGGGGGCAGAGCCTCTGGATGGGGGAACGCTCCTGTATGCTTGTTGGGACAAAAGTGAAGGTAGCAGGTTAGTTTACACACCACTGAATTACTTAATTAGGAAAACTCAGGCACATCTGACTAGGAAAGCAGGAAATGTCAAGCAGTCTCAGTTTATTCCAAAGTTCATGAAAACAATTGGTGTGCAGATACCACTGCTAATTTTGTTGCGGACTCTGATGTAAGAAGCCCTGGGCGGCTGGGCTATAAGCAATTTCAAGCCATCCTCCCTTGCTCTTAGCACACAGGCAGGCACACTTGGTAAAGAAAATCCAAGCCAAGGAAGGACGTGAGCCAGGCAGCTGAGAGAGGGTGCAAAGAGACCACAAAGACCAAATGTGACCAAGATAACAGCGTGATTTATAGCCTTGTTTACAGCTAAGCTCA
Source organism: Pleurodeles waltl (assembly GCF_031143425.1). Taxonomy (NCBI): domain Eukaryota; kingdom Metazoa; phylum Chordata; class Amphibia; order Caudata; family Salamandridae; genus Pleurodeles; species Pleurodeles waltl. The sequence goes on from NC_090437.1 coordinate 1,234,649,338, forward strand.
GAGGAAGAATGGTCTGCAAATGAAAAGGAACAGGAGCAGGAAACAAAGTAAAAAAAGAGTCCCCTGCAGACCAGATAAACAGGGCAAAGCTTAATTATACAGTAGTTGGTCCCTGGTTCCACACAGATGAAGGAGGGACAAAGAGGCATGATTGACCACTAGCACGCAAGGATTTTCAAATGACACTGAAACTAACAAATAAAATAGTTAGAAGCCCACAGAAGTATACTTAAAAGTATAGAAGAGGTCATCCGCTTACGCTCAACCTACAAATGCTTTGTTAATGTGGAATGCCTCTACATGGGTAATACATAGCAGCTGCAATGCTCCTGGCACCAATTTAATAATGTTTGTAGTAGTCTCTTCAACATCATTTGACTTTTAGAACTCAAATATCAGCTTTAAATATATTTTGAAAATTCAACCATTTTTCTCCAAACATCTGCTTGTGAATTCTGAAAATACACACATTTTTGTCATAAATGCATACTTTTTAATTGTGGTACAGATATATTAATTCAGCCAAGCTAAAGCTTCACATTTAGTTTAGTGGAATGTACACAAGAGAGTTACTTACAGGTAGCTGGAGAGCTACCAGTAGCTCACAAGCTACTTGTTGTAGAATCCGGCATTAGCGCCTCATCTTTCAAAAGGGTCTTTTTATCACTGAAATTCAATGCTATTCATGCCAAGAGTTTCAGGCAGTTTTTTTTAATGAGTTTTAGCATGGTGGTTGGTGCTGGATATTGGGTGAGCGTAACTGGCTTAATTCTCTTTAGTGTAATTACTCGCAATTACCGCAAAACTACTCATAATTACCACTATTTTCTTAGTGCAAAATGCACCCTTGTTTCTAAAATGGACCAGAGGATACTTTTTGCACTAAGAAAATAGCACTACATGCTGCAGGACATGAGCATCAGAAGCCAGCGGCCACTCACTCTCTCTTAGAGCCTCATTACGAGGTTGGCGAGGGTATTACTTTGTCAAAATGTGACGGATATCCCACCCGCCATATTACAAGTTTCATTATATCCTATGGAACTTGTAATGCGGCGGAAGGGATATCCATCACGTTTGTGAAGGAGTAATCCCCTCCGCCAAACTCGCAATGAGGCCCTTCGTTTGTCCTTCCTGTACTTTGTAGGAGCTTTGCCTCAAATTACTCTTCATTACTCAAGCTGGCGTAATCACGCAATTTCTGTAATTTCACATCACAGGAGTAATGCACAATCACTGAAATTACTCCAGTTACTCCTGGTATATTAAAATTGTGCCCAGGCCTAGGCCGGATGAGTAATCTGCCACATTAGCAGTGGTGTCCTTGCCACTGACTATCAATCTGCAAGATCAGGTTTGACAGTTCTTGGCTGAAGGGCATGAGATTATAAGGCCCAGGACCATCCCTATATATGTAACCTCATATCTCTTTTACATTTATTCTTTCAATCTATGAATAATTTATAATTATTTCTTCTACCATGTCTTTCCCTTATGGGGTTTTCTCTGCCAGCTCTCTCCAGTTTCTGCATCAGCTGTCTACTATTCTTAGCCTTCTTTTTCATCTCACCTCCCTTAGCCATCTCTATCGCGCATTTCCAGAAACTTGTTAATCCCAAACGTATGCATTCCCTCTCTTATGTCTGTGTGTGCTCCCACTGAATATCCCTAACTGCTAGGAGAGCAGTTGTGCAAGAGTTTCTCAGACATCTTTTATTTGACTTTCTCTCATTTACCTGTTCAATTCACGATTGTTTATTCTTCGCCAATGGGTTTGTTGTCCTTAAAAGTGTAATTTTGTCAGAACAGCTGTGTTGGCACGGCCCTGCCGGTGCCCACGTTACATTCTTGCACCTAATATTTACTTGCTGTGGTGCTCTAGTCTCATTCTCCCCAACTCCCTTCTCTATTTCTCTGTAGCCTGCCTTGGCATTTTAACATGGATTCTGAAGCCCCAGAAGTCCCAATGTCCTCCACTTCTCTTTCCCCTTAAACTCAGATTTAGCCCGCTATTTAACAAGCTCTAAAATGAACCTTTATTACTTCCAATCAAGCAACACTCCCCTTTCACCACTAACCTTCTTGCCACTATCTACGGGGAGGCAAAAACCCATCTCGTTCACCCCAGAGAATCGAGGTTAAGTGGCAGTTTTTACATGGATGCTTGGCCCCTGTAGTCTGTGAATAAGAGGCACTTTGGCGGTCATTCTGACCGCGGCGGTCGGCGGTCGCCGCCCGCCAAGCGGTTCCCGCCGAAAGACTGCTCCGAGGTCAAAAGACCGCGGCGGCCATTCCGGCTTTCCCGCTGGGCCGGCGGGCGACCGCCACAAGACCGCCGGCCAGCCTAGCGGGACAGCCCCTTCAACAATGAAGCCGGCTCGGAATGGAGCCGGCGGAGTTGAAGGGGTGCGACGGGTGCAGTGGCACCCGTTGCGATTTTCACTGTCTGCACAGCAGACAGTGAAAATCTTTGTGGGGCCCTGTTAGGGGGCCCCTGCACTGCCCATGCCATGCACAGTGGCATGGGCAGTGCAGGGGCCCCCAGGGGCCCCACGGCAGCCGTTCCCGCCATCCTGGTTCCGGCGGTGGACACCGCCAGAAACAGGCTGGCGGGAAGGCGCTCGGAATCCCCATGGCGGTGCTGCAAGCAGCGCCGCCATGGCGGATTCCCTGGGCCAGCGGGAAACCGGCGGGAAACCGCCGGCTTCCCTTTTCTGACCAATCGCCCAGGAAGCACCGCCAGCCTGTTGGCGGTGCTTCCGCCGCCCCCCGCCATGGCGGTCATGGACCGCCAAGGTCAGAATGACCCCCTTTGTCTCTCCAGACCCAGAGCCTAGTCCATGGGGCCTTGGGATTTGTAAGCCTGGCTTATTAGTGGCCTCCATGCAAGTTACTTGGTTGAGAGCCACTTCTGACAGGTTTGAAGCATCAGCAAGAAGGTGGCACAAGTAATGTTTAAAGGCCATATACTAGACCATTGTCTTTTGCCTACTAAGGGACACTAGACAGAAACTAGCCACATGCATATCAGTCTCGGTCCTGCTCCAATAGGAACAGTCCTGACCAAGCTGTCAGGCCTTGTCTCCTCAAGATGGGAACACAGGCAATCCCAGACCAGTTTCGGCCTACTCAGGCTTTGTCAGTGATCTATGGTTTGAGTTCTGTGGCACAGTGAGCATGGGACCCACATCTGGGCATGCCTGTTGTATTTACGGTGTATACCTCAAAAACATTAAGGTAATGGAAGGGCTTAAATCAATTGCAGCCACTGGTGATTACTCAATCTGCAGCCCAGTCCGACATTTTTCACACACTATGCCACGCTAGACAGTAACCAGATGAATGTAATTCTGTCTTGGTCCAATATGAATAGTTTAGCCCAAATTTACTGGCCTAGTCCCCACCAGACGGGTGCACTTGCAACCACAAAGCGTTTTTGGTCTGCTTAGGCCTTTTCAGTATGGTAAAGCTTGAGGTCTGTGGCACAGTGAGCACTGAACCCATGTCTGGGCATACCCATTGTACATAGGTCATCTATTGCAACTAACAACAAGGTGATGGAAGGACTGCATGAATCAATCTCAGCCATTGACGATAGGCTGGGCTTAATTTCTGTCCATCATTTTTCACCTACTGTACCATTCTAGACAGAAATTGTCCATATTCAAATTAGTTTTGGCCCTACCCCTACAGCAATAGTGCAGCCTAAACTTCCACGCCTGATCCCTTCCAGATGGTAACCCTAGAAACCCCAGGCAGTTGTGGTCTAGGTAGGCCTTATCTGTGAGGTATGGTTTGAGTCCTGTGTCATTCATCTGGGCACCCCTGTTGAACCTAGGGTGCATACAGGTCTAAGGACTTATTATTGTATGATGACTACCTTGGCAGCAGTAAGATCTTCCTCTCTTGTTCCTCAGATCTTGCTGGGTTCTTATGATGTGGGAATCTCACAAGCTGTGCACTAGCTTCCTAAAGCTGATGATAAGCCTGTGGAAGAGGCTGCCACACTGTCTGCTGTTCATAGCGACTGTGAAGACAACACAATGAATCATATGTTTGACCCTGCCTGTCTAATGTTCACTCCAAGTAGACGAGGACATGGACAACTGTGTAGCTTCATCTACTGCCTTAGGTATGCTTAGATTGCGCCTGCCCAACAATGGCCTAAAATCACCTCCTGAGTATATTTGGATGAGACCCTAAGACTGGTCTAGAGAAAGGCCTGACGGCTTATTTAGACTGGCTACCTGATGTGGTGGGATGTCTCACCAAGCTCGCTGGCTTGGCCAAATCTTATTTTGACATGGAGTTTCTAAGAGGCTGGCTCTTATTTTTGCTGGGTAATGTAAACAGTGCTGTATGTCCGTAGAGTCGAAAGATCATTCTTGTTAAAATCAATCAACATTTGGTGGCACTGGCATCTATAGAGAAGGGCAGTGATTCTGAAGTGATGCTCTTTGGAGACATCTTGACCAAGGAGTTCTCAGAATATGTTGGAACCTTCTAAATTATTCATAAATTGCAAAGATGAATGTGTCATGCCTTTCTGGATCATGTGTTTACTAGGGCTGCGCTCCAAGAGGCTACCTTCTTTTGTTTCTATGTTTTTGTATAACATGGCTCTGGGCAAGCCCTTGCGGCAGGAATATCAGAATTCTTCACCCACAAAACATGTAGCACCAATGGATCCAGGGAAATAGTTTCCACACACTGTAAAGTACCATCATGTAGGTCAACATCTAAATATCACCTCTTTGCCCTTAAAATAGGCAGCAGACTGCCTACACTTTCTTACAGATCTGCTTATGTTACACCAGACTACTGTACTCTTCAATCAGTTTAGGAAACCACATAGATCTCTGGGGTACCACCAACTATCTCCAACCTTCACCACCGATCCCTTCAACTCCCAATAAGGAGCTCATTATGGATTAGGAGCTCTTATATTTCCATTCAACATGTTCTATAGTCAAGACTATACTAGTGAGCTCAGGACTTAATACTGTATTTGTTGAGGAAAAGGGCAGTGAAGGAATGCAGGCTGTTTTCAACATAAGTTCCCTCAATCTGGTGTGTCACCTACTCCCATTTCAAGACTAAATAGATTAACCTTCTTGGAATACCTTGCTGAAAAAAAACTGACATTCAAGGCTTAGTGACAATATCTATCTCACATTCCCACACGGGCTTGTCACCAACCACTCATTCAGAGTGCAAAAAACAGCAGCAGTTCATTTGTTTGCCTTTCGAACATTCATGAACTCCTTGTTGTTTTACCAATCCAATATATTACCCAATTTCCTAACTTTGTGACAGAGGTGCTCAGCTGATTGTATACTTAGACAAGGTTTTTATTATGGTGTAGTCTCATCAGGAATCGTTGTACTGTTCCTGTCTAATGGCCCCCTTCCTCCAGTAGTTGAGGTTGATTGTCAGTTTCAAATAACCAGTGATTAATTGTTACGTAGTACTATTGATTAATAGTGTCACGTCAGATACACCTTTTACTTCCAAAGCTAAACAAATGTAAGAAACCCCTTTGCTGCCCCTCAAATCTTCTTATTTGTCTCTTAGAGAATTGGTTTGCTTCTGCCCTCCTCAGCTGAGGTAATGTTCCTCATACCCTTTCAACTGTGAGCCCTCCAATGGCTTAAAGCACCCGAATTTCATTGTGTCTTTTCATGTAAGGACTACCTGTATTAGGACCAGGAGGCTGGGAGTAGGCTCTATGGTGGGTACCACATATCAAGGTTTAAAACAGAAGATCAATCTTTAAGACTGCTCTTAATCTCATTATTGAGGCTGAGCTGGCCGGGGGTGCCTGTTTGCAGTGTGGCTCTCTTACAATCACCGGGAAGAGAAAACTCTTCATATCTGGCCTTATGTTTTGGCTACCTACCATATCAACCGGCTCAAATGGCTGTCGTTCAAGACCCCTTTGGGCATTTGTAGGTGCATCTACCCTTCATTCCTGCACAGGCAACGCTCTCTCAAGGTGAACATATTCCCACTAAATGGAATCAAGTTGCAGACTGGCAGCTACTGTTTTGGGTGGAAGCCCTCAAGTTTAGTCATTGCTCTGGCCTTATCTGTTTACACCACCCATCTTCTGCCTGGAGTCTGTTCATTTTCAGTGACAGTCAGCTTCATATCCCATCTTTGGAGGCTTCAGGCCTACTGTCTGTCTTTTAAAATTAACCACAAGACTGCCTATTTGCCTTTGTCTCTCTTCAATCCTTTTGGTGGTTCCAACATGGGAAACGATAATCTGGTTCTTCAGGGTCACCTCAGACATTGCACAGGAAAATTTCTCATCTTCCCGGCTCAAGCTGGGACTTTCAGCTCCAGCTGTAAAACTCTGTAAACCTTCAAAGGATGATGTATCACATTGATTATGCTTGTTTTGAGGGTGTAGCAGGGGGTATGTATTCCGTTTAAATTTCTCCAGTTTTCATGGTCAATTGTTCAATGCCCTTCTTCAGTGAGGGCAATGTGTGCTAAATGATTAATTTGTTCTGGCAGCTATCACTGTTCATCATCTTCCTGCTGATGTCCTTCCAGTGGGTAGAGAGTCTCCTATTTATCACCTATGCAACAGTATAAGCCTATAAAGACCCCTCTTCCTCACTATAAGACCGATTGGTATTTTAATTGGGTTTTGAACTTGTTGTCTGCTTTGCCTCCAAATGAATCTATGAACTCCCAAGATCCTGCCCTTGCCGTTGATGACCCTCCTTTGTTTAATTTCCTTCTCCAGGGTATTGGTTGTCTCAACCTTGGATGGTAGTTCCAGGTCTTTTAGTCTTAATACTTTCTGTGTTTTCCTGCCTAGGAGTAACAAACTCTTGTCAACTTCACTTTTGTATCTGACCTTTACAAATAATCTGTCATTATATGTCATTTGTTGTGTCTGGCAGAAGAGCACTTAGGTGCCCAGGTTTTCTTCACAGTTGTTGATTTCTTTCTGTCCCCCAATTAGGGTGGCTGTCATTTTGATATTTGGCATGATGGATGGGCGCAATACTTGAGATGGCTAAAAGTGATTTGAGTTAGGTCGGTGCAGAATATGCTTACAACACTATGGTGCATAAGGCTTTTGTGACTTGCTGAGTCTCACTCATCAAAGTCTCTGTTTTAATGACTTGGCAGTACTAACTGCCTGTACCTGCCTTTTAAGATAAGGTCCATTGCTCTGCATCTAGGGTAAGAGTTCTGGGCTGGTTGCATGTGAACACATGCACATATGAATATGCTCAAAGGTGCATGCTGAGTGTGTGAGACTGTTAAATAAATGAACAAACTAATTTCTTAAGAGCACTAATACCCATGGGAGTCTTGGCGCTAAGACCACATCTCATACAAAAAGGTTCAACAGAAAAAAAGGGACATTTAGAGAAGAAGACATCTAAAATGTAAACAACGACGTTTTGAGGGCCTTCCAAAATTGGACATGGCTGGTTAAAGATTTAGTACATAATGGCAAAGCATTCAAGACTTCGCATTCACCAAAGAGAAACCACTGTCCCCCACCCCCAGTCACCTTAGGAACAACAGTATTTTTACTATCTGTGGAACAGAGAGTTTGCTTGGGTAAATACCACTGAAATTTAGCCTTTAGGTTACCTGGGCAAACGTTATGCAGGGTTTATGTACTAGAAACAGGATCTTAAACACAATTTGTTTCCTGACTGGGATCCAGTGCAGCTTGGGTAATTCTTATGAAACTGACTAACATTTAGGTAACTTGAGAGTAGAGCAGGCAGCTGTACTTTTAACCGTCTGAATCTCATTTAGTGACTGTTGATTAATATTCAGATATAACGCATTGCAATAATTAATGCGAGAGGAGATCAGTGCTAGCACAGCCTTTTTCCTCATAGAAATGGGAACGAAAGGAAATTATTTGTTACGCATTCTAATAAAATAGAAACAGTGTAGAAGTACGTAGGAAAATGCCACTGTTGGCATGGCCCCCCCCCCAACCTTTTGCCTAGTGTTGATGCCAGCTATGATTGGAAGTGTGCTGGGACTCTGCTAACCAGGCCCCAGCACCAGTGTTCTTCCCCAAAACTGTACCTTTGTTTCCACAATTGGCACAGCCCTGGCACACAGTTAAGTCCCTTGTAAAAGGTACGCCTGGTACCAAGGGCCCTGTGGCCTGGGAAGGTCTCTAAGGACTGCAGCATGTACTATGCCACCCTAAGTGAGCCCTCACTTAGCCCATTTACACTGCCTTGCAGCTTGTGTGTGCTGGTGGGGAGAAAAAGACAAAGTCGACATGGCACCCCTCTCAGGGTGCCCTGTCCCTAAACCACTGTCCATGGCACAGGTAAGTCCCCCCTCTAGCAGGCCTTACAGCCCTAAGGCAGGGTGCACTATACCATAGGTGAGGGCATACCTGCGTGAGCAATATGCCCCTACAGTGTCTAAGTCAATTCTTAGACATTGTAAGTGTAGGGTAGCCATATTGAGTATATGGTCTGGGAGTTTATCATTTCGAACTCCAGAGCACCATAATGGCTACAATGAATTTTGGGAAGTTTGGTATCAAACCTCTCAGCACAATAAGCCCACAATGATGCCAGTGTGGGATTTACTGAAAAATACACACAGCGGGCATCTTAGAGATGTCCCCTGTATGTTAGCCCAACTGTTAGTGCAGGACTGACCAGTCTGTGCCAGCCTAACACTTTCAGACGAGTTTCTGACCACCTGGGGTGAGTGCCGTTGTGCACTCTGTGGTCAGATACAAAGCCTGTTCAAAGGTACTTCACACCTCCTCCTGAAGGATCTGTAACACCTGGTGGTGAGCCTCAAAGGCTCAAGCCTTGGATTACAGTGCCCCGCGGCACTCCAGCTAGTGGAGCTGCCTGCCCCCCAGACAAAGCACAACATTTTGGCAGCAAGTCCTCTGGGAAAATTAGGGAAAGCAGGGAGGAGTGACCCCCCAGCTAGGACCACCCCTAAGATGTCCAGAGCTGAGGTGACCCCCCTCCCTGCAGAATCCTCCATCTTGATTTGGAGGACAGGGACCAATAGGGTTAAGTCTGTGCCCCCTCCCCAAAGGGAGGGAGCACAAGAAGGGTGTGGCCACCCTCAGGGGCAGTGCCCCTTAAAAGCACCCCTAAATTTAGTATTTAAGGGCCTCCCTGAACCCTAGTTGTTAGATTCTGGCGACCTACAAGAAGAAGAAAGACTGCTAAGCTGAAACCCCAGCAGAGAAGGAGGAAGATGACAACTGCTTTGGCCCCAGCCCTACCGGCCTGTCTCTTGCTTCAAAGAACCTGCAAGAAGAATAGCTATGCATCCAGCGGGCCCAGTGACCTCTGACAACTCCAGAGAACTGCCCTGCACCCCAAAGGACCAAGAACTCCAGAGGACAGCGGCTCTGTCCAAAAGAAAATTTCAACTAAGGACTCCCACTTCACTCCAGATGCATGAGTCCTGACCCCTGTGCACCCGACGTCCACGGTCCGTATCCAGGTGGTCCACCCAGCAAGAAAGGGTCCCCAGGCAATTGGGAACACAAGCCCAGCCTGGGTTGAGCCCTCAAGACCCCCACGTCGATGCCTGCAGAGGGAATCTCGAGGACCCCCCTGACCAAGACTGCCAGGGACAAAGATATTCAACGCCTGGAGAAGCACTGCACCCACGGCCCCCAGACTCGAGAGAACCCGACCACCAGTGCAGCAACAACCAGCAGGCTTCCCTCATCCCTATCCAGTTGATGGCTTATCTGAGGAGCCCCCGTGCCCTTCCTGCAGCACCAAAGTGACCCCTGGGGTCCCCCCATAGAGTTTCATTGGAAACCCGATGCCCTGTTTGCACCCTGCACCCGGGCTCCCCTGTGCTGCTGAGGGTGTGGTTTTTGTGCCTACTTGGGGCCCCTCCAGTTCTCCACTAAACCCCCCTGGTCTGCCCTCCGATAACCTGGGTACTTACCTGCAAGCAGACCAGAACTGGAGTACCCCCGGTCTCCATAGGCACCCATGTTATTTTGGCTCCTGTTTGACCTCTGCACCTACTGGGCCTGTGTGGCTGGTGCTGGGTGTTTGGGGTTATCTTGAACCCCCAAAGGTGGGCTACCTATGCCCCGGAGACTAAGACTGTAAGTGTGTTACTTACCTCAGAAACTGTACTTTATTTTCCTCCCCCAGGAACTGTTGAAAATTGCAGTGTCCACTTTTAAAATAGCTTTTGCCGTTTTAAAGAAAACTGAATACATTGTTGATTCCATTCAAAGTTCTGAATATAACTATGCCAAGTACCTTACATTGTATGTACTTACCTGCAAACTGAATCTTGTGGTTCTAGAAATAAATTAACAAAACATATTTTTCTATATAAAATCCTATTGACCTGGAGTTAACTCACTGAGTGTGTGTTTCTTCTATGGCTTGTGTGTGTACAACAAATGCTTAACACTACCCTCTGATAAGCCTAACTGCTCGACCACACTACCACAAAAATAGCATTAGTATTATCTATTATTGCCTCTGTCAAGCATCTCGGGAACCCCTGGACTCTGTGCACACTATGGCCCTCATTATGACATCAGCAGTGTTTGGGAAAGACTGCCGATGCCACGGGTGCCAAAATACCACCATGTTTGGCACCCGATTATGACATTTCCGTGTTTCGCCCGCTGGCCCAGCGGAAAAGACAACATTGAAGCCGGCTCATAATCGAGCCAGCGGCAATGTTGAGGTGCAGCGGGTGCAGCAGCACCCGTGACAGATTTCACTGCCCCTGCACTGCCAAGTGCCTGGGCAGTGCAGGGGCCCCCAGGGGCACCCCGAGTCCCCCTTACTGCCAGCCTTTCCCTGGCGCCATGGACAGGCTGGCAGATGGGGACTCATAATCCCCAGGGCAGCACTGCTTGCAGCGCTGCCCTGGTGGATTACGACCGCCAGGCTGCCGGCTGTCAGTAGCTTGGCGGTACTGGCGGTATGACTGTGGCGGATGCGCCACAGTCATAAAATGGCGGTTCGCACTGCCAGCCTGTTGGCGGTACTACCGCCACCGCCGGCGGTGCGGTCCAGGACCGTTGGGGTCATAATGACCCCCTATATCTCATTTTGATATAGTATATACAGAGCAAGCTTCCTACGAAGTAGTTGGGTAAATCCGAGCAGCAAAAGTGCGTTTGTCATCAAAGATTACCCCAAGATTTTTGCTGCATTGATTGGGGTCAGGAGCACTCTCATCTCCCTCGGCTACCAACTAGAAGTCTAAAAGGATGCCTTGTTACCAACCAATAGTACTTCCGTCTTATCAGAATTTCTTTAATCCAGAGTCCTAATTCATGGAAGCAATTATAGAAATTGGATGTGACTTCTTCCTCATTGCTAAAAATAGATACTATGATTTGGGCATCATCTGCATAAGATCCCAAGAGAAGCCAAACGATTGAATTAGATGAGCAAGAGCAGATAAGGGGAGATTGAACAATGTAGGGCTAAGCGATATACCATTTGTAACTTCAAATGGGAGGGATTAAGGTTTTGAAGTTAAATTGTTAATGGTAACAGCTTGAGACCTACCCGTCAAGAAACAACTGAGCAGTTTGAGGGCCTTACCATGATCCCTTCCTACGCTAGGCAGGTAACCAATACAGAGTAGTTAACGGTATCAAACGCCACCAAGAGAGCTAACATTACGAAGGCTGCCTTCCCAGCTCCATCCACTATTATTCTAATGTCATCTGTTGTGGCGACCAGTGCAGATTCTGTACTATGACCATTTCTAAAGCCGAACTAAGAGGGATGAAGAAGATCATGATCACCCTTTTCCAAAACATTCCCTGTTATGGGTAAGAGGGAAATGGGGTGATCTTTTTTTTTAAACTAAAGGACTTGTCGTTGAATGGGATCACAGTAGCCTGCTTCCAAACTTTAGGGAAATTACTTGAGTCAATTGTATTATTGTAAACCATAGTGGTTCATTTGGCAGCTATGTCAGAGGAAAGTTGCAAGATCGTAGGGTAACAGGGATCTGACGGAACTCCAGATATTGTAGTACAAATAATGCCTAGCACCCGCTGTTCCGTAAGGTGAGAACATGTATTAAAAACTCGTCTGACATTTTCACTACTCATTGGGTTGAGAAAAGTCATAGTAACTGATGAATTAGGTGAATAAAGTTTGTGATAGATATTATTGGCTTTATACTGAAAGAAATCTACTAGATTATCAGAGAAAGTTTGGGAAATTCCCTTATTCATAGTAATAGCAAGTGAGCAAGTAAAATGCAAGTATGAGCAACTAAGAGGAGGTTAAGGCCAAAACGATCTTGGAGGAAACATATTTGTACTTTTCTTCACTAATAAGCACCTGGTATTTGCAAATTAATTTCCTAACTTTAATTTTTCTAAGGGATAACAGTTTTGACGCCATATCTGCTCTTGTCTCTGGCATTTCTGCTTAAGTGTTCTGAGGCCTTCTAAAAACCTGGTAGAATTAATCATTTTAGAAGTAGCTCATTTCAAAGATGCTATTGTAGCAAATGCCGCGGGAATCCACTGTGTAAATTCATCAGAGTCCTCATGAGAATCATGTCATTTCAAAGGTCTCCTAAATGTCAGTGCCAAGCTGAACGTCTCTTGAGTAACTTTATGCCATGCACAAGAAGTACATTTCTGATGGGGTCTTGCACAACATTAACTATTTTTGAAGTTTTATTATTAAAGTCCAGTGTTATATGGTCCAATCAGATCACTGGCAGAGCAGCACTAAAGCTTTGGGCTAAATCTTTAGAGAAGATACCTTCTAACGCGTGCCCAACCATGTGTGTATTTGTATTAATCTTTTGTTTAAGGCCAAATCTAGCCATGATTTCTTCGAGTGTAGTGGTATCTTTGCTATTAGTAGTTCTAGGTGCATATCAAAATGTCCTACAACAGTAAAATCTAGGTAGTAGTTCTAGGTGCATATCAAAATGACCTACAACAGTAAAATTGGTAGAATGTAGGAAAGGTTGAAGCAAAGTTACCAATGACTGTAAAAATTCAAATTGAGGACCAGGAGAATGATAAATTAGTAGTCCAGAGAATGTAAAAGTATCGGAGATCCCTAGCTTAAAATACAGGGCCTCGCAAGAGGATAAGGAAAATGGGTGAAAACTGCCCTGCAAGATTTCGGGTAAGACAATTGTTAGGTCGCCAACACTTTTATTGACACAATCGTGTCTAAAAATGGTATAACCAACCAGAACTGATGTAACTAGGTTCAGATGATTTCCCGGCCCAGGTTTATGTAACAAATATGATATCTGGGCTCTGGGCTTCAATAAAGTCTGTAGATTCAAAGTTATTTTTAACAGGGCGCCTCATGTTAATGAGAAAGCCAGTAAGATGAGGGAACTTACAACTAACAGGTGCTTCTGTAATGACAGCAGACTCATCACTAATGTGCGGGCGGCTATTAATAGGACGAACTGTAGAAAAGCCACAATTCTGACAGCACAAAATGTAGTCTAAATCACAAATATCAGGTTGTAATATTTTACATGCCAGCAGTTACCCGAGCAGTTGAATTTAATCAATTCTTCAGAAGAAAAGCAGCATCTAGTTAATATATCTGGGCTGCAAGGATCAAGGTTCCTGGTGCTTGGTGCTGTTCGGGTATGGACTGGCAGAGATGGACTTGCCTTTGGCGCGCCCACTGCACACACCCACTCCACAGAAGTGCTGCTATCCTGTTTAGAAAGCCTGACATAGAATGATGTGGCTAAGATCGTGATGCAACAGTATGCTTAGAACAATAATACAAGGGGAAATCCAAATAAATTGACAAACTGGAGTCCAGCTAATCCAATTGGACCACAACTGCTCTCCTTTGAATCAAGAATACTAGAACAGGAATTCTAATTAAATAGTGTAAAAGCAAACCCATAAAATTAAAAATAATGAAGGGACAAATCCTCCAATATGGTGCCCAATATGATAAGGAGCCAGGCACCTCCTAAAACTAGCACCAAAGTGCTTACAAGGAAAATAAAATGATGCCTCCCTTCGTCTGTGTCCAGCAACACAGAAGAACCTCAGAATAGAAGTCAAACCCTCTATAGGGCTCGTGGCTGTGCAGAAGCACTGCTATCCAGTTTAAAAAGTCCTCCGTAGAAGGGACGTGGCTAAGGCTGTCATGCAACACCAGGCGTCAGCCAGTAAAACCAGGGAGAATCAAAATAAGATGACAAATTGGAGTCTGGCTACTCCAACTTGATAACAAAAGACTCCTCTTTGAATCAAGAGTTCCAGAAAATGAATTCTAATTAAATAACCAGTGTGAAAGCAAAACCATATCATAAAAGTATTGAAGCTACAAACCCTCAAATTTGACACCCAATATGACCAGGAACCTGGCACCTCCTAAAACTAGCACCAAAGTGCTTACAAGGAAAATAAAATGACACCTTCCTTCTGCTGTGCCCTGCAACACAGAGGTAAGGCAGCGTAGAAGTCAAACCCTCTGATAGGGGTAGTTAGCCTGTCACAGAAGGACCCCTTAGGAATTGGTGCTGACCTGGACAGGACTTAAAATGTGACATTAATAGTGTGCATATGTACAACTGTAGTGATTACTAAAAAGTATATGTGCCTCACTATATTTTACCCTATCAGCAAAATTTACACCAAACTACAGTTTTGCCATAATTAGGCCTAGATACTCAGGTGACAAACCAATATTATGGTAAATCACAACCTTGAATGCAGATTTAACATTGATTTCTACATATCTGCACACCTTATGGCTTTTCAAGATTTATCATTTTATCCTATGTGTCATCCTAGGTTTGAGCAGAGGTGCTAGTTCTGCAATGTTCCACCCACACCTAAAAACCTCTCCACAATGGAGATACTTTGCGGAACAGTCTGGACCTGGGCGGGAGCAACGCTCGAGGAATGTCAAGGTGAACTAAAGGAAACACTTGACCCCTGTTGCACGGGTGGATTTGGGACTCCTGATTCAGTTGGCACCCAGGGACTAGGATTAGTTTCTCCAGGGTCAGTGGTGCTTGCCCTCATTCACCCGCTGGTAGAAAAGTACAGGCATGGGCCTGCTGGAGGTCTCCTCTGGATCTTCTATGGACTAGTCCTGCAGAAGTGTGATCCCCAGAAGGAGAAAGCCTCAGGCTCTCCTCAACTGACCAACAAGGAGCCCTTTGAACATGGTAGGTGCAGGCAGGGAGGTCACTCTGCCTCGTGGCACTGGGGTGCTTCTGAGGAAGACTGTGGGTCCAGAAGACACATGGCACCAATCTCATTTCAATACCAGGCTCCCAGCGAGGGCCACAGCTTTAGCAGCCTCTCTGGTAGACCTCCCCCACTAATCGTACACATGCCAGGGGAAGCAGTAGGTCCTCAGTGCATCAGTCGCTGCCTTTGCTGCCCACGTGTGGGAGAAGAGGGGCAGGCATGTGTACAGAGAGACAGAGATTTTCTGCTCCATGCCAACACATAATAGCTGTGTCAGGCGGTGGAGGCCAGCTGGACTGTGAGACAGTGCGGTCCCAGAGACCAACACATGCCGAGCACCCTACGAGAGGGTCAGGCTGTTAGGTTATACAGATAGCACACAGGTATTTTTGTGATCATGAGCTGTGTTCAAACACTGTGGGCCTGATTCACATAGGTAAAGTTAGACTTTTGTTCCCGAGGGCGGACATAAAGATACGACTCGTATCTTACCTTTCTGAATACCAAAAAGTTGTAATGTTAGACTTTTGATCTGAACTTAGACCAAAAGTCTAACTTCATGTTTGTGAATCTGGCCCTAAGGCTCTTGAAGGCCCTCACGTAGCTTGTGTCACAAAATTGGATTAATACCACCAAACTGTAATTGTGTTACTTCAGTAGGTACTTGCAGTAATAATAGCAAATGTAGTTTTACATGGGGTTTAACTCCCAGAAAAATATTGAAGCTACAAACCCTCAAAACATTCCCTTTTACTGATGCTAAGGTCACAGGTTTACTCTACAGCAAAGTTAAAGTAATGTTACAGTGTTACAATTGCAGCATTGCTGCACTGGTAAGACATTAATACCAAAGTAAACATGTTTCATGTCCCACCTTGTCTCTATGGTTTATTAGTTATGCTTTTTCACCCTTGTCCCCGGTAGAGTAAAGTGGCATTGATTTTTCATTGTGTCTTTACATTATGAAAGCTTGTCAGTTCATGATATTTGTCACGCACTTGTGTAGATAATTTGTGTGTGTATGACTTAGTATTAATAGTGCTTTTATTTCGCAAGAATATGCATATGCCTGTATTGTGCCATGCAGCCCGTGAACTTTAAAGGCCATGTTAACACTGTTCTACACATTGTACATTTCCATGCACAGAAAAGACTCTTCAAAGACTGTACTAAGTGCCTGGCTATTAGCTAGAAGTCAGACCGAATTTTCTTTTGCCCAGAAGCTCTGTAAAGAACATGCAAGAAGCCTGACTGCACAGAGTACGCCCATTCCAGACATCCAGAGAAAAAGTATGCAGCGATGTGGTTACATTGCCACCAAATTATATGTTCTTTGCATGTTCCTAGTGTTCGCTTTACTGGTGCACTTATTATCATCACTATAATTGCTTTTCGCTCTTATTCTTTATGTTAGTGTATAAAATAGATTTGTAACTGCACAATTGTTCTACTACTTGAACCAAGTTGGAGAGCCACCACATAAACAAATCTTTCTATTTGGGTATCTGGCAGGTCTTAATTACCTTCTGGACCGACACTTTTCTATGTTGTAGCCCGTAAATGGGTTCAGTGAGACTTATGTCTGGTTCCCCCATATCCTTTGGCTAGCATCGCTTTACATAGCAAAACATTTCAAATATGTGACAGTTCACTTACCCGGTATTTTAAAGGACTTTTTACATCTTGAACACTCACTAAATAAGAGTGGTAAATGCAAAACCTTTAACAAAATCAAAAGCAAATCAGAAATGGCAAGAAATAATTACCGAGCAGTGACTGAAATGGTGACTAAGTAGCATTTCTAGTGAAGCAAGTGGAAAGAGAAAAGCAATAATAAAATGGTATTGATGTTCTCATCTACTGTCTATGAGCCTGACTACATAATTCTGAATTTCCTCTTTCAGAGACCTTTATACAGAAAGTAGTGGGAAAATTATTAAGGACCTGCAAAGTATATTTTGGAAGTCACTTTCTAGTAGGATGCAACTTATTTTTATTAAGCTTAGTATCAAGTAAGGGCATTTAAAACTTGTGATACAATCAGGATGTCTTGTAAGCAGAGAGACTGCATAGTTAGAGTGTAATAAAAGTGCAGCCCAAATTCATATTTTCAGAGAAGTAGACTGATTTCAAAAGAATGAGTCCAATTTGAAAAAAGCCAGCTTAAAATAGCTCTATTCATCACTTGACATTTTCAAAAATGTTCAACAACCATATGCTTTTATAGTGGTTTGCAAAGTTTTTTTTACACCTGCAGAGTTTTTATGCTAGCAGATTTTGCAAAGTTTCTAATTTTTGCTTTTTTGCTCCTTTGCTAGTTTCTTTGGTCTGTTAGCCCTAAGCATCCTGACTGTTACATTTTCTGTCCACTTTTTTCTCCTCCTTTCGTCTTTCTGCGTAATTCCCAGACAATTTAACAGGTGATTGGCCACACATCAATATTTGCAACTTTCGCTTCCAAGCTAGCTTCTTCCATGTACGATACAAAAAAACATAATCAGAACAATAGTTGCCAAAGTTAATAGTCTGTTTTTAGGGGAAGCATTTTCTAATTGTTAGGCGACAGTGTGTTTCTCGCCCCAAATGTCCTCGTGAGAAAATCCCTCAATGAAGCACCATCTTTGGCTACAAGAATACAGAATCTGGGAGTATTGCCCCTTTCCTGAATAGAATGTATTAGCAGGAGTAAGCCGTACTCTCACAGAAGAGTGTTATGAAAAGAGTGTTATGAAGTGGAGTCAGAAGATGCGCGTTGTGTCGTAGGTGGTGAGCATAAAAGACGTACACAGTAAAATTTAGCATATTAGATACTTTTGATCCTAGTGCTTCCAAGTTAACCTGTGTCTGAGATAATGTGTACCAGCAGTTTTTTTTTATTGTTAATAGGCCTGGGAGAATTTAAGTTACATTGGAGTAATTTGTGTAATTCCAGGAATTTTGTGTTACACTTGTTATGCAAAATTCCTGAAATTGTCACTTCACATATTTATACACCATTCACTATAAACATTTACCACAAATGTGCCATTTGCTGGAAAAACTTGCAGTGAATGCACGGGGACAATAGAATGTAAGTTGCCCTTCCTTGTGGTGTTTTAGTATTTTTTGCAGTATTTATTTAGCATGATATACATCCTTGCTTTTAAAATGCAGCACAAAATGATGGATTTAAATTTTGGTTTATTACACATAATTCTGCCAACATTTCACATAAATATGCAAAAACAAATTATGTGAATTTCGTATATCCCTAATTGTAAATGAAACACTCTATGCTGAAAATTTGGTTCCCAAAGCCATTTGAATGAATTGAAGATATAGCAACATTACACAATAAGGCAAATATAAATGCATACCAGTCTATTAGTAAAAAAAACGTTTTTGTATATAGTTAATAGTTGAGAAGAGGTATTGCAGGGCCATTATCAGGAATAGTATGGTATTAAGTTGTTGTGATAATGTGTGCGTAAAATAATTGAGGTAGAAAATGATTGTTAACTATGTTTATTAAATGTTAGTGTTAGTGCAAACTGCATGATGTGATGATGCATGTGCAAACTGTTCAAGGCAGGCTGGTTGTTAGTAATTATTATTTTAGAAGTTTTGAGCAAGAGAATTGTCTGTGTTGCTTAATACCAATTTGACAATAGTAGTGGAACGTAGAGAGAAGGCTTGTTTTTCTGGTTCACCTTTAATCAGAATCAAAATCAATAATCTGTTTATTTAGACACTTGTCCATAAAACCAATAAAATACAGTTTATAACCACAATGTGAAGTTAGATACATCAATTCATGAATCTACAGATATCACATCTAAAAATAAAATTTTAGCTAAAACCTCAATTGCGTAAAGATGCAACAAAGCACCATACTTTAAAAATAAAAGTTTTACAAATTTGCGATGCCAAAAGTAGAGGACAGTCAATTAATACACGAACGAGTGATCATACATTTTCTATTTAAAATGCATATACAAAAACCTTTGTTTTCCCTGATTTTTTTCAGCTAATATGGGAATCGCCACTAATAGACTACAACCAATTCTGAATTTTAAAATTTCCTGACAAAGGGGTTTGACAAATAAAAGAGATATACGTAAGTATCATAACTTTCTAAAGATGAACAAGTCATATCAATTCAGAGTTTTTGAATTAAATACATCATATCATTTTGATTTGACAGAGATCGAACACCTTTCTGAAGTTGGTTCTTATGGGAAAAGGACCAGAGTTGACAAAACCCCTATAAATAGTATGTGCTCTTTAGTATTTTGTGCACACCTCCCAAGAACCCAGGTGTCAGACCTGGCATCCTGGGAACGGTTTCCCCTAACATTTTACCTTCAGACCCCCTGTTTTTGCTGGCTCTGTTTTTGCTGTCCCTACAATTCTGTGAATTTAACACTGCTAACCAGATGGTGATCTTTCCCTAAAACATGGTAACATTGTCATCTACCCAATTGGCATATCTAATTTACTTATACGTCCCTAGTAAAGCCACTACCTGTGTCCAGGGCCTGCAAATTAAATGTTACCAGTGGGCCTGCAGCACTGATTATCTCGCCCACTTAAGTAGCCCTTTAAACACGTCTCAGCCCTGCCATTTCAGAGGCTGTGTGTGCGGTTTTAAACTGTCATGCCGATCTAACAATGTAAACCTTTTGCTAGACCCAAACCTTGCATTTTAATATATATATGTCTCCCTAAGGTATGCCCTAGACAACCCCAAGGGCAGGGCATAGTGTATTTAAAAAGTTGGACATGTACGTTTAAATCTTACAATCTTACTTATCCTGGTGGTGAAAAAAAAACTAATTTTTCACTACTGCAAGGCCTATCTCTCCCATAGGATTTTTTGGGGATTATCTTGTTACATTTTATTAATGAAATTTCCAAATGGAAAGAGATAATCAGTTCATGTTTTGTGTCTTTGGAATCACAATTCAAAATCCTAACATGGCAAAGTCAGATTTTAAATTGTAATTCTGAAATTACCACTTTTTGAAAGTTGTCATTTTCTTTTCTTAGCTATTTGGCTCCTGGAGCCTGTCTCTGGTCACATGACTGGGTTTAGTTGACAGTGAGGGTTTGTGTATCACTCCTAGATTGTCACATACAAGGGGAGCATAGGTGTGACTGGATGAGCCATCACTGCCAGAATGGAAGGGAGCAGATGGGCACTTACACTGGAATAGGATGTGTCCTGCCTCAACACAAAGGGCTCCATACCCCCTGTAGTTAGTCTGGAGCCAGGGCAGGGAAGACAGGGCATTTGTGCATTTCAAAGGCATGCCTCTAGAAGCATCTCCTCACTTCAAAGGCACAACTATGTTTTGAAGAAGGATTTCAGTACACTTCTGGACCTGTGGATACTCTGAAAGGAAGAAGGGCTTCTGTGCTGCTACAAGGACTGACACTCTGCTGCCCTGAAGGAACTGCTGACCTGCTGTGCTGAACTGTTGCCTGCTGCCCTTTTGTCTTGGAAAGCAGAACTGGACCTGCAACTTCATAGTGAACCCAGGACCCCAGAGTGATTCAAAGAGCTAGTCTGCTGGCCTCCTGATGTAAGCCTCAGTGACATAAAAGTCTCCCCAACAGCTATTGGACCCGTCTTCAGCAGGTTCCTGACCCCCCAGGTGGTGCCTCTCAGGTCCTAGGCCCTTGGTGTGGGTCATGAGCTTTTGAAATCAAGCATTTGGACTCTTTGTGACTGCAAATTGGCCCATTCACACTGGAACCATGCTGCTCGCATCGCAATTCAGAGAAAACTGCTGCCAGCCAATCTCCTTGCACAGCGAGCATTGATCATGCACAAAGGACCGCTAACGTGAAGCACCAGCCCATCCGCGAGGCCTGGCTTGCTCCTCATGCCACAGCGACCACCACCAGTGACACGTTCTATGCTTCTCACAAACCTCTCCAACGTGAACAGAACCCTTGGCAGAAAAGTTAAGAAGGTAAACCTTCAGGGGGACTGATCTGGGACTGTATCCAACCCACCCTCCATCTCAGTCAGTTTGAACTTTTGACTTTTACCAGGTTGGGGCTTTATGCTTTTAGGCGCTATTCTTCACTTTATTATTTAAAAATTCATCACTCTGGTTCTCCTTATTGGATTTTTGTCGTTTTGGTCTTGTTTTATTTATTAAATTAAGGTCTATTTTTTAACCGGTGTAGGATCTTTTTCTATGGTGTTTTCACTGTTTTACTGTTTGAAGGGTTGCACAAATTCTTTACCCATTGTCTCTACCTCTACGTTAAGCCTAACTGCTCCGTGGCAAGCTACCAGGGGGTTGAGCACAGGTTAATTTAGGGTTTGCCTGTGTCTTACCCTGACTAGGATTGTAGTTGCTGCTTGATCTGGGCTCACGACCCACTCAACAAGTAATCCAATTTCATACACCTTCCTTCATACACAACTGTTTCCTTTGTTTCCTACCCTACTGTGGACTGCAGACCAAACTGCATCTGTAAAGCAGGGAGCAGTTTATTCATACTTTCCTCCTCCATCATTCAAAGACTGCTCTGCTCTGCACACTGCTTCATGCTTGGCAGGTAATTCCACGTTTTCACACAATTTATTTTACCAAAACGCCTTCCCGTTTGTGCAGTTTGCCATTATGTCCAAACAATGGAAAATGTACTGGAGTCAGTGCACTTGTCATATGTCCCTTGAAACTGAGCCATCGTACTATGCCAAACTGACCATCCGGTACTGTGGTATTTTCACACCAGCCAACTTTCTTATAACTTCTTTGCACGATATTTCTAGTGCCAGCAAAATTCAGAGGCTCCTCTCCAAGGGGTTTAGTGCTCTTTGTAGCTTTCCCCTCCCACCTTCCCTTTCGCATATATTGGGCTGTGCACCTTCAAAAATGAAATTGGTGGTGCAACTTCACCTAATTCCCTTGCGTCAAGATATTTGGTCCCAGCAGTCTTATCTAACAGTTCACTCCCTTGAGGGTCTTTCTGTCACCATGTCCAGTAATAGCATTGACCTCCCCTCAGTAGCGGCTGGTATCCCAAAAAAGTGGTGGAGCAGCGCAGGGGCCAAAACTATAAAAAAATAAAAGTACTCTGTTGCCAGTGGAGAGGCTCCCAAACTCCCCCACGCCAATCCACACCCCTCTTCATGCTGGGTAATAGCATTACCCAGCATGAGAGAAGAGCAGCGATTGGTGTGAGCGAGCTGGTTTTGAGCCCCCAGGGGGACTGGGACCCTGTGCCCGCTGTTCTCTACCCAGCAACGTAGCTCAGGTTGAGAAGAACACAGTGTGCATGTTGGTTTGGCCGTCCTTAGACAGCTGACCAAACCGACATGCGCACTGACAGCAGTGCCCACAACTCCTCCTTCAGTGCTGTCATCATGGTGGCCGCACCCCTAACACTTGTGAAGAAAATATTCATTCATTGGCCGCATGACACACCACTTTCCTGCCAATGTACACAGTGAGAAAGTTTATAACCTTTTATATTTAGAGCTTGCCAGCATCCATCGCAACTTAAATTTGCAAGTTCTCGCAATCTAGTGAAATGGCATGCGGTGGTGACATGACCCCCAGCATGAGGAAGTAGGTGGCTAGCCCCTACCCCATCATCCATTTCACAAGAATCTGGATTGGGACCAGTAATTCAGTCTATAAAATGAACACAATCTCCAGCTGCCTTCTTTGGAAAGGACAATGCAGATTGTAAGGTGGTGCTGTGACACAGAACACACCAACCATTTCCCAGTGACAAATTAAGGGAAATAAATCCTTTGTGGTCAAGAGCCACAAACTCCTCACAAAAGCCTGTCTGCTTCTATTTAATGGTTATGGCCTAAAATTACAGAAACTCTCACGCACAACCAGTACTGTGGAGCTCACATGTGGCTTCCAGACTCTTTCCCTACACATGTCAAAGTGCCTCAGACAAGGAAGCTATCTCCAATCAGCTAGATGGAAAATACTTCCATTATGTTGTTTGCTATTCTAAAGTTGAAAACAACACTCCAGAGAAGCAGACCAAAAAATGTTCAAGTACAGTTTGTAATGACAGAATAGCAGGCCACTGCACACAAAATAATTTACCAATAAAGTGGTGATTAACAGTAGTAAGAGTTATAGGCCACTGGTTTGAATTTTAATAGCGCCAACCCAGCCTTTCATCCTTCAAGTTAGAAAAAAATCATTATTGTTCATATGGGTTATAATAAACCAACATTCATAACTGCAGGTTGGATGTTAAACATTGCATTGAAATTGTAGATACCATTGTTGACATTGACCTTGATCGCATAAGGTTGACTGAAACTTCACTTCACAAAGCATCCTGAAAGGTCATGGATCTACTCCTGCCACATATTATTCCATCTTACCTCGACGCAGCCAGAACCTCTTACAACATATGTCCTTTAAGCCACATCATAATTCATCGGATCCCAAATTGAATCCCCAACAGCAAACTGAAGAAACTAACTAACCCTTCGGCCTCTCAAGTTTGACTGAGCCAGGAAAGAAATGTGGGAAAAAGCACATATTTATTTGACACAAAATCAATGGCAATTAAGCTTTTCTCCCATGTCTTAACAGCTTTTTTGCTCCAGTACTAAACACCACAAAAATACTCAATAACCTAGCCAATGAGATGCGTTCTACCATGGTTCCATACTGAGCCCACTTGATTGATATCTCTCTTCCTGTAAGAGTGTTTCATGATTGTCTAAAAGTAGGTTGTCAAGTCCCTTTCACAGAAAAGTCCCCTGCCCCTGATGACTTGAATCACTTTCATCCTATTGTTGCTCTAAGTTTCTTATATAAATTACAGGAGGGTTGTGTTAGCAACTAACTAAAACAATTTGTGAAAGACAACAATCTTCTTGAGAACTTTCAAACTTGATTCATGGCCGGTTACCGAACTGAAGAAGCCATATTGAAAATCGCTGAGGATGCTCTACGTATCTTAGACAAAGGTGACTCAAACCTGTTGATATTACTTCACTTATCCAGGAGTGGCTCACAGTACTTTGTAGGGGTAGGGCTGTGCGTGGAGACTGGGGGGGGGGTTAATTAAAAATAAAATACACTTACCTGCTCCATCGCACCACTCCTCTGCTGCAGGCATAGGCTCCCAGCCTGCCCTGCGACCAACCCTGACGCTGCTCAGAGCAGCGTTAGGATTGGCTGGGAGCACCCAGCCAGGGCACTCCCAGGCAGACTGGAGGACTTTGCCTGCTCTGCTGCAGGCATCGTCTCCCAGCCTGCCCTGCGGCCAATCCTGACGCTGCTCTGAGCAGCGTTAGGATTGGCTGGGAGCACCCAGCCAGGGCACTCCCAGGCAGACTGGAAGACTTTGCCTGCTCTGTCCAGCCCAGCAATAGCCCAGTGCGCATGTGTGTTTGGCCGGCCAAACATATATGCGCACTGAGGGGACTCCCCTCCATGGCTTTCAACCCCAATGCCCCCCCCTTTTTACTACAAAACATTAATAAACATAGTTTATTATCGTTTTGTAGTAAAAGGTTTGCAGCTGCTGCTGCTGGTGGGGAGCTGTGCCTGGACATATCAGCACCCTTTGATACTGTCTTCTTCATACACTTAAGAAGTGTATTGGTTTTGAAGATAAGGTTCTAACTTTGTTCACATTTAATCCCACAAACCAATCTTAAGTGATCAACATTGGCAACTGCTTCCCAAAACTGCTTCTCTTCCTAGTGGAAACTTCCAGTGGCCTCTCCTAGCTGGTAAAATCTTTATCTTCGATCACTGATTGACACTAGCAAATATTCAGGCCTTTCATAGGAGTATGCTGATAACACACCACTTTCTCTGAGAGGTTACACTTCTGGATATGTTTCTATGGTAAGTACATCTCTAGTAAACTTCCAAAGGTGTACAACTGTGAATTGCCTTAAATTCAATGGCAATAAAAGAGAACGTCACCTTTTATCAACTGAACCCAATACCACTTCAGTTCAGAAATGGCTTACCTCAATCAGAATCATAAAATGCGCCATTATTGACAACGTGAAATCTCTAGGTTTCACCCTCAACTATTGACTCAAGCTTCAGAAACACCATGGCCAGCAGTGCTAATCACTTGCTTAAATTGAATCATGAAATTAAACCACTCCTCCAAAACAATACATCAAAGAGGTGATCCATGTGTTGATACTACTGAGAATTGAAAATGGAAACACCATCCTCTCTGGCATTCCTAAAGCTCACTTTGCTGCTATCAAGGCATCTTTGCATACTACTGTTTACCTAATTTGGGGACTAGCCCTCTGATCACATCACCCCTCTAGTGTATTCATTAGCGTACTTTCCTATTGATGGCCTCAGTCCTTCACCAGACTCTATGATATGTTATTGTGATTTGTAAAGTACATGGCTGCCCCAAGGGGCTTCCCAGGGTTAACATAACATTTCAAGGCACACCAGCAGAATAAGAACAAGCCAGATCTTAAGCTGCTTGCGAAAACTCTCAGTGGAGGTGCAAAGTCTTATAAGAGAAGGCAGAGAGCTCCAAAATTTAGAGCCAATATGTGTAAGAGAACACACCCTTTGTCTTGCCAAATTAACTCATGGGATCACTGCTAAGTTCTGAAGAGTACGCTGGGAAAAAGGATGAATTGAAAACTGACATCCTGTCTCAGTCATAGCTCTATTCTCATAGCACAGCACTTTGAACTTAATATACTTATCAAGAGGATGGCAGTGAAGTTTGTGGACCTGAGTGGAGACAGAAACATTAGGGATATGACACAGGAGGCACACAACTGCTTTCTGAATAATCTGTGCATTTTGCGACCCTCAGATAGAGTATGCTTCCATAATCTAGGCAGGAAATGACCAGTGCCTTAACAGTCGTTCCTTGGGTGGAAATAGGAAGAAGCCAATGACTTTTTCTAAGACATCTAAAAAGGCCAAAAAATAATCCATCAGCTTTCTGTCCATCCATGTTACAAGATCTTTATCAACATGTTTGGAATAGGAAGTGTCCCTGGATCTTCTGGCCACTATCGTGGGCCTCAAAATTGAGGTTGATTTCCCACCCCAAGAACCTCTATCTCACTGCCATTAAGTTTTAATCCACTGTGCCACAGCAGTGAGGCATGGTCTAAGATTAGGGGTTGTGTTGCCATCATCTGCAAAAAGAGATATGGCAATCTGTGTGTCTTCAGTTTACGAAAATAAAGTAAGGCAATAGCCTTCACTATACCAGTCAAATGGTGGACATATATTTTAAAAAGCATGGGGCCCAAAGAAGATCCCTGTTGGACCCCAAAAGGCAGCTGCTGCACCACGGAAGCGTGTGGTTTCGAGATAACCTGGAAGGAACGTTTATGCAAAGAGGAGCAAAACCATTAAACAGTAGTGCCCTTTTCCGCACGTCTACTAAGGAGCATGGGATGAGAGACAGCGTGGAAGTCTGCACTCAAATCCAAAAGGAAGAGGGTAATGCTCCAGATTCCAGATGTAATGACAATTGGCGGCTTATAATCTTTTCAAGGATACACTCCCAGAGCCAGGAATGCTATTCCACCTTCAATCTGCAACACTGCCTCTCATTCTAGGATCAAACATGAACTTCCTTCTTGATAATTACTTTGTCCATTCCTCCATTTAATTCCTAGTTTGCATGCCCGTTTAATCTTTGAGCCACTGTTGCAGAAGTGTCTCGCAGGGCTTTGTTGGGGTGGGACAGGTGGCGTGAGGGCTGTAGGGTTGAAATAATAAATAAAAACATTTAAATCACTTAGGGGGTCATTCTGACCCTGGCGGTAAAATCCGCCAGGGCCAACGACCGCGGGAGCACCGCCAACAGGCTGGCGGTGCTCCCTTGGGCATTCTGACCACGGCGGTACAGCCGCGGTCAGAAACGGAAAACCGGCGGTGCCCTGGGGAATCCTCCATGGCGGCGCAGCTTGCTGCGCCGCCATGGGGATTCCGACCCCCATACCGCCATCCTGTTCCTGGCGGTTTTGGCCGCCAGGCAGAGGATGGCGGTATGGGGTGTCGTGGGGCACTGCAGGGGCCCCCATAACAGGGCCCCACCAAGATTTTCAGTGTCTGCCATGCAGACACTGAAAATCGCGACGGGTGCAACTGCACCCGTCGCACCCCTTCCACTCCGCCGGCTCCATTCGGAGCCGGCATCCTCAAGGAAGGGTGTTTCCCGCTGGGCTGGCGGGCGGCCTTCTGGCGGTCGCCCGCCAGCCCAGCGGGAAACCCAGAATACCCGCTCAACGCAGGGTTCAGATTGTCTGGGAGCACCCAGGGAGACTGTGCCTGCTCTCTCCAGCCCGGGCAACTGTTTTGCTGGGCTCGAGAGAGCCTACTGCGCATGCATGTTTGGCCGGCCCGAGACGGCTGGCCAAACATACATGCGCACTGAGGTCAGTGCACAGTGCACTCCCCTCATCCTTGTCATTCCCATGTTGTCAATGGGCCTCCTTTCACTTTGCAGGATTAGTGTCAACATTTTTGGCGCTAATACTGCAAAGTGCCAAAATAGCGTCAACATTTTTTATGCTAGTTCCCTAACATGCGCCATGGTGCGCCATGGTGCACCATATCATAAATACACCGCACACATCGTGGCGTTGGGGGGCACAATGGGGCACAAGAAAAGTAGTGCATCATGACATGATGGAATTAAAGGACTTGCAGCGGCTGCTGCTGACGGGGGGCGGCACTCCTCTGCCCTAACGGAGGAGCCACACCTGCTCTGTGGTTACTAAGACCTTATGACACCATGTTGTACGATTGTTTCTTCAGTTGATTTCTCGTTTTCTTACAGTCAAACTCATTTGCTTTGTTTGTTTTGACCTCGCTTCTTTGTTACTGTTTTACATGTGTTCCTCCTGATTTGGGAAACTTAATCCTGTATATATTCTCTTCAGAATATATATTAAATGCTATTATCTACACTCATTTCCTTTTAGTGTTTATATTTTATTGTATTTCCTTTCTCTTTGTAAAGCACTCTGGTGCTCTTAGGCCATGTACGCACATTATAAAAATATCCAGTAAATAAATAATATAAATATAACTACTTATTTATATTTTTATGGCACAGTTATGCTATCTGAGTGCTCATATAGACACAGGCTGGGTATCGGGGAGGTAGACTAGAATAGAGATATTAACATTATAATAAGTAGAATTCATTTATATATTTCTGAAGGGTCATCAGATATGTGAGCAGGTAATGCCAAAACAAATCCATTAATGCTCCATGTTTTAAAAAAAAGCAAATATTGTGACCTGTAACTCTACAATGCTCATGATCAGAATTGGCCACAAAATACTGACAACCCTTGCTGATTTATCCCACTACTTCAAAGAAGCAAAGGGTCATATCTACAAGCAGTCCATCAAAACAACCTGCTCTGCGTCAAAACAGCTTACGACGCCATGGATACATCGTATTTACAATACGGTGCACCATGGCATAAGGTCCCAAGGATGTGTTTGAAATACTGACGCATCTGAGAGAAGGACGTCACAATGCATCCACCCAAAAGGTGACACATTGCTGAAGTTGGGTTTAGAACAAGTGCAACTTCAGCAATGAGTCTAAAATACTTAGGTGATACGTCAGTTCTGACTGACCCAAGAAGCCTAATGTGTGGGGACCAATGTAATAGACTGTAAAATGGTAGAATAGTCACCTTGTACACTATTACTTTGGTTCTGGATGTGATACAGACAAGGATGGAGTATGGCAATGTCTTTCATTACAGTGGGCATAATCTACCTATGTGTACGTGGTTACCTAAGTATGTGTGACATAGTGAGTGACAGTGCAATGTGAGTGAATACAAGTATATATTGTAATGTGAAGTGGCAAATAATATGTTACCTATCGTTTGTGTGTACTTACCTGTTGTGAGTTGGAGTACGCTTGGCTGGATTTGGGGACCCATTCCTTTATAGAGATGTGGCAATACTCGCCTGACCCTTCCATGGTACACACAGCCTCACACTGCATTGCTGCAGTGGATGTTGATATATCAGGTGCCATAGTCCCAGGTTGGGCAAGGGGTCCTCCTACATGATTGTTACATATGTAGGCCTACAACTGGTTGAGGAGATGTCATTTTATAAGTTATTACTGTGTGTAAAGTGACTACAGCTGGTCAGATTCCTAATAAAAAGCCACTGTGTCATTTTCTATACCTCGTTTAAAGAGGCGTAGATATTTTGACGCATTCCAGGCTTAGCACGACGCATGTCAAAGATGCATCACACCTTGGAAAACTTGTAAATATCACTGAATCAGTTCTAAGTAGTTTTTTTACCAAGGAACACCTACACTGCATACATTATAAACTGCGTGGTGCAGTCGGTTCCAGCTAAGGTATTTTTTGACAAAGGCCTACAAAAACTGACACATTGGGCCTAGTGCATCATTGTGTGAATACCGGGAAATATGGAGCAGAGAATGCATTGTTGATGCGTTAAAATAATAACGCAATGGCGGAGCAAGCTTCTAGTAAAACTGACTCAAGGACAGTATATATCACCTGAAGTGTGAGTACAGCAAAAGAATAGAAGTGCTATCTTAGAAGAGGCATTGTTTTAAATAACAAATCTGCATGAGAAATTAAAGGGATTCATTTTGTATTTATGGTCGCCAGTAGGTAGTTATAGTTAGGACCTAGTTTCCATAGAAAAAGTGTTTTTGACTTGCCTATATCTTTGGCATCGTATGACGAATCTTCACAAACGTTTCCAAAAAAAGTGCCCCGGTGATTCTTGTTGTGCATGGAAAGTTTGGGGGTGATCCGTCAAGCAGGGGCCGAGAAAAAGGGAGGTCATAAAAGTTGCATTTCCCCATGTTAATTCCCATATCACCTTTAGACACGACAGCAGCCCGAACCACTAGAAGGAAGTACACCAAATTTGGCAGAAAGATAGCTTTCAGTACACAGATCACGCTATTGCTTATGTGGCGTAAATCCCTTCAGTAGTTTTTGAGATAATAAAGGAAATCCAAATTTGTGTATCTGAGCTTGCGATTAATTCACGAATATTCACAAAGTTTCACAAATGTGCGTGCAAAAAGAAGGTTTGTGATTGGCTGACTGCAACCGCAGCTGCCATTTTATTTTACGGGACACAGTCCTCAGGGGTGAAAATCTTAATTGGAAGTGGCATAAGGGGTCTGTGTGGAGGTACCCTGACCCCAGGGGTGTGATATAGGTGTGTTTTAGGGGCAAATTATGGGTTTAAAATAATTTTGTGTTGCCATGTGAGATACTGGCGAATATTCGCAAATTTTTCACAAAATATTTGTGAATATGAAAACAATTGAGAGAAAAACCACAGACTCAATCATATATTAATTCATCATGCACTCAGAAACTCAAGCGCCCACTCACACACCCACTCAGAGCCTCATGCACACGCTCAGACCCACTCATAGACTCACACATCCACTTTCAGACCCAGTCAGACATTCACACACCCGCTTACAGATCCACTGACAGAGACAGGCCCTGTGGGCAACTCGTGCTGCGCATGGCCAAAGGCCATGCATGGTGTGGGGTTGGGTGATTATGAGGGCTTGACTGCAAGACCCGGCTGTCAAAGGCCATGCTCGGTGGCAGTTGGAATAACATATAGGGGGTTATTACAACTTTGGAGGAGGTGTTAATCCGTCCCAAATGTGACGTATATACCACCAGACGTATTACGAGTTCCATAGGATATAATGGACTCGTAATACGGCTGGTGGTATATCCGTCACTTTACCGTCACTTTTGGGACGGATTAACACCTCCTCCAAAGTTGTAATAACCCCCATAGTAATTAAAATTACTTTACATTTTAAAAAAAATAGAAATTCACTGAAAAAACAAAGATCATAGGGACATTATAGTTAGGTTCTAAATTTACTCGTACAAAATCATAGAAATTCAGGAATTATAGGGCCTGATTACAACTTTGGAGGAAGGTGTTAATCCGTCCCAAAAGTGACGGATATACCACCAGCCGTATTACGAGTCCATTATATCCTATGGGACTCGTAATACGGCTGGTGGTATTTCCGTCACATTTGGGACGGATTAACACCTCCTCCAAAGTTGTAATCAGGCCCATAGTTAGAGTTCTTTCACGTAACTATAACTCGTGCCCTAAGGTAACTATAACTTGTACCTTCGCCATGCACAGCTAATTACTCCACATATTATATCATTGATGAGATCTTGTATGGCAGCACTGATATTATCACTGCACCATTTGCAATAAAATTATTGATAGGAAAACTGTATATGGCAAGGGCCAATGGTTACAGGGACATTATAGTTAGATTCTGAATTTACTGCCACACAACCAGAGAAATTCAGCAGTTATAGTTAGAGTTACTTCAAGTAACTAAAACTCGTGGCTAAGATAACTATAACTCGCACCCCCGCCATGCACAGTTTTTTCACAGTTCTTTCTTCAATAATTTGACTCCCAATGTTTCATTAATATTTTTAATGATGTTATAAAAGTTGTCATGAGTGCTATAATATCTGGGATAATTAGAAGGGCGTGGCAAGGGCACAAATTATAGTACCCTTAGTCCGCGAGTTATAGTTACTTGAAATAACCCTAACTGTAACTGCTAAAGTTCTCTGGTATTGTGCGGTTAAATTTGTAACCTAACTATAACGTTCCTTTAAACTTTGTCTTTTTAAGTGTGTATATATATATATATATATATATATATATATATATATATACATATACCACAACTGAATAAATGATGAGCCAATATAAATTCTGAATGAGAGAGCAATTATATACTATTAACTTGTGTGGAACATATCTATGTATTATTGAAATGTAAATGTTATAGAGGTTAGGGATTTATATATGAATATATTGTTTGGTAAGCATGTAATATAACCATAATGTTTTTATATATCAGGTTTTGTATTTATTTTGAAAGTTTCACTTGTGTATACGTAAACGTATTCAAGTTCATCTTAACTGCTTCTTTACTATAGCTAAATGCAATTTATTTTGAGGCCTCCGATTTAGCTATGCCAAAGTATTCTTTGTTTATTTGCAGGAACATTATTACTATTCTTGTTAACTAGAGAAAGGAGTACCGTTTGTATTAGACTGCTAATAGTGAAGCCTGAAGAGAATAATTTGGCAATGAGCTGCATAGTGATGAGAAGGTGAGAAGAAGCCTCCTGTTCATCCTATTCCAGGACTGCAAGATGTTCAAGTTTGCAGTTACTGTCTCAGTTTTGATGCCATGGGAAACCTAGGCGACGTTGTAAATGCTTATCACGACTAATGAGTTGATTGGTTCTTGGTGGTGTGAGAAAAGAGCTGAAGCTCCTGTTGTTGATAAAGAGAGATTACCTTTAAACTTTGAGAGTTACAGACCTCTCTGTTTCCTTCTATTCTTACAAATGTGAAGCGTCATGCTAAACATGTATTAATTTCCCTGAAGACTTCTACTGAATTCTTTGCTGTGCTGACACCTTCCTAAACTCCTTAATTAGAAACTGATTAGATGAACTTATAGTTGCCCCATGTTTAGGAGAGAGAAGGGAAGTTTCTCTATGGAACATCTGTTCACTATACTTTGTTTCTGTATTGCTGTGGCTGTGACTATTCTGTATCTTGTGTTATGGCTGAACCTATTGAGATATTTCGGCTTGGCAGCTGTATTGCTGTCTCTTTTGACCTTGTTTATAGCATGACTATATACGGAATTGATTAATAAACTGAAATAAATCCCTTACTCCCTGTACAATTGGTTTCGCAAGTTTGAAATGTATAGTTGATGCATAATCTCTTACAGTGCTTCACGTCAATCAACAAACGGCCCATACAACCAATGGGGAAATGCCTTTGATAACTTCACTAAGAGATTGCGATACACTTTCTGGCGTGCTCTCAAGAGAAAAAAAGTAGGCCATAAAATAATTACATTACCAATTACACATAACAGCACATTTGTGTAAGGATAAAAGTTTGAATTAATGCATTTTCTGTGATGTTTGGTTTAAATATAATCTTTGATTTTATTAATTCTTTTCTCATAACCATCTACATATAACCATATTTCATATTGTTTCTATTTTTATCTGTACTTATCCCTAATTTCTTTAATTGTTTTGTTAAATAAATATCTCTTAATCGACACCTATTTACAAACATGAGTAGCTCCTGATATTTTTATACTCTCCATCCTGCCAATCTGCATGGCCATGGACGGGCATCGTTAGTAACAGCATTGAGAGTAAATTAAAATACCCATTTTCTGTTTACCATAAAAATAAGTAAATATAAATAGGTAAATCCGGCTTTCCATCTCCATATATATGTAGAAAAACAAACATGGGGGTCTTATTTATAAAGAGATAAACAGGGCTAAAAGGACCAGAAGGTTAAATATAAGTCTGGTGCCATGGGTTCATTTTAGCACCTTGCTTGGGCACACATATTTTAGCTTAGCTTAGGCCTGCAGTCTGTGCCATTTTACGTAAATAGATGCTCTGATTTCATTTATTAATTTTAGCACAGCCTGCTTTTCAGTGGGGATGTTTTATCTTTCTAATCAGCTGTATTTCTGCTAAAGCGTTATTATTTTTGTGCACAACATTTCACAGTGTACTGCTGCCTAAGGCTGACAAGACCAGTACATAGTAATCTATCTAGTATTGTCGCCACAACAGTGCGTAGACAGCCCGACACTTAGGCACATGCTCACGTCAGGCCTGTTTCATAGAATGCAAAGATATTTTATGATAAAAACATCATACACCTCGGAGAAGGATAGAGGGGTCATTCCAGCCAGGATACCAATCCACGCTGTATGCCATTTCATTGCAGACCTCAGCCTAGTCTCCTCAACTAGCCAAGGAGACAGCAGCGGACACCTGTTTTCAAGTAATGTGGGTGGGTGCTCCTTCCATGGACTAAGTATGGGCAGACTGGGCCATCACTGCTATGCTATCACTAGAAGCTAGGTGTTAGGTAAGATCCCTATGCACGTGTTATTCCAATATGCTTGGGTTTGTTTCCTTTTCACTGACTGTAACAATCCTAATCTTCCTATGTTTCATTGTCCTAATAACTGCAGCTCATTTATTTTATTGTAGATAAATATATTGAAAACTACACTGCATCTCTTTATTTTGCCCTTGTGTGTGTCTGAAACCTTTTGCAATGAGACAAAAGGGTGAGATTTGTTTATCCACAAGATCCCTGAGAGGTCATCGAGTGTTATGAGTCAGGCCGTCACAAATCACTTTTACTTTTTAGGTTTGGGTGAGGTACTACTAACTAGCTGAAAGGGTTAGGCTGACAGCTGCCAACCGGTGTGGGATTGACTCAGTTACCCACATGCGGTGGTGCTGTCACCTGAATCCAGCAGTCTCGTTCCAATCTCGCTACTTGCGAATACAATCTCAAAATTTTCAAGTTCTTAAACACTCTGACACAATTTAATTTGTGCATGGCACCAAGCACGTTTCTGAGCCTGTTTAAAACATTAGTAGTAAGGAGAGGCCATGGCTGAGTGCGGAAAATGGAAAACGTATAATTCCAACTCTCCGATTGTGAGCTCTACAAATCCGTGTTTAGCCTTAACTGAGACGCTAATACATCTGCTTTCTTAACACTATCTAAATTGTGTTGCTGCGTATCCACTTCAGTGACTGTAGATGAGATCATGGCTGGCCTCAATGGTGACTCCCAGTCCCGTATCCACTCCTCCGGGTAAGTGTCCCAGGGGGTAGGTCCCTTCATGTGGGAGAGCCCCACCTCCCCACAACCCTTCTGGGTGTAAACTTTGTGCAGGAGGCCTTCCTTTCCGGCAGGATACTTACCTCAGGCGCTCCCTCCACCCCTCAGACTCCCCTCCCCAAGGGCCAGTGCTAGCTTCATGCCCACTGAGCATGCTTGGGAGGTTGGCCCTAGGGACCAGACCTAGTGATCACTCGCAATCCCCCCACGCCCCGGATGCTGCCTTCAGTTCCCTGCCAGCACCCCTTGGAGGGTCCAGTGACATTGGGGTCCTGCTCAAGAAAGAAAGGTAAGCCAAATTATCCCACCAATCATGATCTCACCATGCCCTAATATAAATATAAAATACGACACAAAATATTTTTCACAACATTGCCATCCACTCTGTCAGGGAACAAAAAAGAGGGTGGTTAGCACACAATTACCAGTCTCAGGTAAAAAATATAGATAACATGCATAACAATAGGATAAATTACCTTAGGGGTGGTGGTTGCATCCAAAATTCTTCAGCGTGAAATGGAGGTCCTTCCTGCAGTCGGCGAGTGGGAGACAAAGACCTGCTCTCTGACCGTGACCCCTTTCATGGGCAGGGTTGACATGCGCATTGCGTTTGCGTGAACCAGAAAAAATAGAAGTGCTTCCGGGGTCGCTCTGGCGCTCCCTCCAATCAGGTTGCACCAAGTTACGGGGTCAGACATGCATTGCACCCCCAACTCGAACCAGGTGCCCCGGCCCGGCTTGGACCCACCACATGTGGGGGCTCCCCGGATATTGGGGAGCCCAGTGCATATTTCCCTCCCCCAGGTACCATCACAAATATTTTAGTCAATAAAACACACTTCTTGGGTTAGGAGTCGTAAACCCCCAGCCATATTTTCTTTTTAGATACAAACCGCAAATGAAAATCAATCATTGCTTAAAATATTTATATGCAGTAACCCTGTCATATTAACAGCTTAATTTACATGTGTAGATGTCTAGCCTTAACAGAGATGCTAATATATCTATTTTCCTAACACTATCTAAATTCCGTATCCACTTCAGTGACTGTGGATGAGATCATGACTGGCCCCGATGGTGACTCCCAATCCCAGATCCAGCCCTCCGGGTAGGTGACTCAGGGGTAGGTCCCTCCATATGGGAAAGTCCCCTTCCTCCCCACAACCCTTCTGGGTGCAATCTTTGCACAGGGGGGCCATCTGCCTGCCAGGATACTTACCCCAGGTGCCCCCTCCACCCCTCAGAATACCCATCCAAAGACCAGTGCCAACTTCATGCCCACTGTACATGCGTGGGTGGTAGGCCCTAGGGACCAGATGCCAGCGATTGCTCGCAACCCTCTGATCCCTTGGATGCTGCCTTCAATTCCCTGCTGCACCCTTTGGAGGGTTCCGTGACATTAGTGTCCTGCTCAAGAAAGAAAGGTTAGGGAACAAAAAAGGGGGTGGTTAGCACACAAGTCTCAGGTAAGAAATCTAGATAACATGCATAGCAATAGGATCAATTTCGTTAGGGGAGGTGGATGGGTCCAAAATTCTTCAGCACAAAGCGGAGGTCCTTCCTGTGGTCGGCGAGTGGGAGACAAAGACCAGCTCACCGACCATGACCTCTTTTATGGGCGGGGTCAAAGTGTGCATTGTGTTTACATGACCCGGAAGCACCAGTTTGGTTTTTAGGACTGACAGTCGAGTCTCCAGGTCCATGAAGTTTGAGACTGGTTGATGAAATCCGTACGGGAAGGAGAAACTAAATTACTTCAAGGAAGACCTATTGGCTCTTAAGCCATCAGTTATGGCCTGTAATTGCCCAAAAATTAGCTTTACGAATTTGGATCTTCTTTGGGATCGCTGTCGTGAATGCAATACTAAAATAATTCATATTGATAACATCACAGAAGCACATTTAATTGCACTTATGTCCCAGGTTACAACTGACAGCTTACCTCAGATCCGATCCGGGCTTATGAATGCCAGGTCACTGGTTAAGCACCATCTCAAATTTGCTGAATTTTTAGACACACATTAACTGGGTTTGGCTTTTGTTACTTAAACTTAAGCTGACCCGTTGTCTGGTCCTGAGATGATAGCTGCAACTTCAGGAGGTTATACCATCTTTAGAGTGGATACAGACCACAAAAAGGACAGGGGGATAGCGGTTTGTTACCTCTACTCTCTGTCAGCCATGTTTACTCTTACCCCATCTTTGGATTTTGAAGGCCTTTTGTTTAACATCGGGGTAACCAAGACTCAATCGTTCAAAGGCCTCCTTCTTTATCAACCACCAGGGCCTAGAACAGGTTTCACCCAAGCTATTAGATGTCTCCTGGAGTCTATGCTGGATAAATCAGAGTTCATCCTATTAGGTGACTTTAATTACTATCTAGAGAACTAGTCTGACCCGGATACTGAATTCCTAGTTGATAATATAGGAGGAATGGGTTTCGAACAACGTGTTGTTGGTCCCACCCATTTAGCAGGCCATAAACTGGATGGATTATTTACTACTAATCCTACCATATCCAACCCAGATTTACTGCCCTTGACCTGGTCCGACCACAGTACTGTTCTATGGGAAATTACGACCATGGCTAATAATACCTATAATAAGATTACAGGAAAGCCTGTTCCACTTCATGCTTTGCATTTGGTACAAGCTTCAGAATTGAAGGATATTCTTGAGGATACACAGCAAGATGATACTGGTGATATCAATCTTATGCTGACCAATTATTCCTCCTGGCTAAATAGTGCAGTTAACAAACTGGCACTAGCAAATCTTAAGGTTGCCAAATGACGCAAACCAGCAGCTCCATGGTTTGGAGATTCTCTTTGAGGTACTAAACAAGAATACCGCTGTCAGGAACCGACCTGGAGATCGTACAATCTCTTGGAAAATGAAAAATATAAAGCCCTAATTGTGCAATACAAAACAGTTATTCTGTTGGAAAAATCATCCTATTATGTCAAAATAATTGAAATGGCTTGCTGTTCTAATAAAGCTCTGTTTCAAACACTGACCAAACTTTCTTCCCCTGTTATCAAAAGTTCGATGGTTTATAATCGGGCCTTTTGGAATGCTTTAGCTAAGGCATTTAAGACTAAAGTCGAAGTAATTTTTAATAAATTTGCGACCCTCAGATAGAGTATGCTTCCATAATCTAGGCAGGAAATGACCAGTGCCTTAACAGTCGTTCCTTGGGTGGAAATAGGAAGAAGCCAATTACTTTTTCTAAGACATCTAAAAAGGCCAAAAAATAATCCATCAGCTTTCTGTCCATCCATGTTACAAGATCTTTATCAACATGTTTGGAATAGGAAGTGTCCCTGGATCTTCTGGCCACTATCGTGGGCCTCAAAATTGAGGTTGATTTCCCACCCCAAGAACCTCTATCTCACTGCCATTAAGTTTTAATCCACTGTGCCACAGTAGTAAGGCATGGTCTAAGATTAGGGGTTGTGTTGCCATCATCTGCAAAAAGAGATATGGCAATCTGTGTGTCTTTAGTTTACGAAAATAAAGTAAGGCAATAGCCTTCACTATACCAGTCAAATGGTGGACATATATTTTAAAAAGCATGGGGCCCAAAGAAGATCCCTGTTGGACCCCAAAAGGCAGCTGCTGCACCACGGAAGCGTGTGGTTTCAAGATAACCTGGAAGGAACGTTTATGCAAAGAGGAGCAAAACCGTTAAACAGTAGTGCCCTTTTCCGCACGTCTACTAAGGAGCATGGGATGAGAGACAGCGTGGAAGTCTGCACTCAAATCCAAAAGGAAGAGGGTAATGCTCCAGATTCCAGATGTAATGACAATTGGCGGCTTATAATCTTTTCAAGGATACACTCCCAGAGCCAGGAATGCTATTCCACCTTCAATCTGCAACACTGCCTCTCATTCTAGGATCAAACATGAACTTCCTTCTTGATAATTACTTTGTCCATTCCTCCATTTAATTCCTAGTTTGCATGCCCGTTTAATCTTTGAGCCACTGTTGCAGAAGTGTCTCGCAGGGCTTTGTTGGGGTGGGACAGGTGGCGTGAGGGCTGTGGGGTTGAAATAATAAATAAAAATAAAAAAATCACTTAGGGGGTCATTCTGACCCTGGCGGTAAAATCCGCCAGGGCCAACGACCGCGGGAGCACCGCCAACAGGCTGGCGGTGCTCCCTTGGGCATTCTTACCACGGCGGTACAGCCGCGGTCAGAAACGGAAAACCGGCGGTGCCCTGGGGAATCCTCCATGGCGGCGCAGCTTGCTGCGCCGTCATGGGGATTCCGACCCCCATACCGCCATCCTGTTCCTGGCGGTTTTGGCCGCTAGGCAGAGGATGGCGGTATGGGGTGTCGTGGGTCCCCTGGGGGCCTCTGCAGTGCCCATGCCAATGGCATGGGCACTGCAGGGGCCCCCGTAACAGGGCCCCACCAAGATTTTCAGTGTCTGCCATGCAGACACTGAAAATCGCGACGGGTGCAACTGCACCCGTCGCACCCCTTCCACTCCGCCGGCTCCATTCGGAGCCGGCATCCTCATGGAAGGGTGTTTCCCGCTGGGCTGGTGGGCGGCCTTCTGGCGGTCGCCCGCCAGCCCAGCGGGAAACCCAGAATACCCGCTCAACGCAGGGTTCAGATTGGCTTGGAGCACCCAGGGAGACTGTGCCTGCTCTCTCCAGCCCGGGCAACTGTTTTGCTGGGCTCGAGAGAGCCTACTGCGCATGCATGTTTGGCCGGCCCGAGACGGCTGGCCAAACATACATGCGCACTGAGGTCAGTGCACAGTGCACTCCCCTCATCCTTGTCATTCCCATGTTGTCAATGGGCCTCCTTTCACTTTGCAGGATTAGTGTCAACATTTTTGGCGCTAATACTGCAAAGTGCCAAAATAGCGTCAACATTTTTTATGCTAGTTCCCTAACATGCGCCATGGTGCGCCATGGTGCACCATATCATAAATACACCGCACACATCGTGGCGTTGGGGGGCACAATGGGGCACAAGAAAAGTAGTGCATCATGACATGATGGAATTAAAGGACTTGCAGCGGCTGCTGCTGACGGGGGGGCGGCACTCCTCTGCCCTAACGGAGGAGCCACACCTGCTCTGTGGTTACTAAGACCTTATGACACCATGTTGTACGATTGCTTCTTCAGTTGATTTCTCGTTTTCTTACAGTCAAACTCATTTGCTTTGTTTGTTTTGACCGCGCTTCTTTGTTACTGTTTTACATGTGTTCCTCCTGATTTGGAAAACTTAATCCTGTATATATTCTCTTCAAAATATATATTAAATGCTATTATCTACACTCATTTCCTTTTAGTGTTTATATTTTATTGTATTTCCTTTCTCTTTGTAAAGCACTCTGGTGCTCTTAGGCCATGTACGCACATTATAAAAATATCCAGTAAATAAATAATATAAATATAACTACTTATTTATATTTTTATGGCACAGTTATGCTCTCTGAGTGCTCATATAGACACAGGCTGGGTATCGGGGAGGTAGACTAGAATAGAGATATTAACATTATAATAAGTAGAATTCATTTATATATTTCTGAAGGGTCATCAGCTATGTGAGCAGGTAATTCCAAAACAAATCCATTAATGCTCCATGTTTTAAAAAAAAGCAAATATTGTGACCTGTAACTCTACAATGCTCATGATCAGAATTTACCACAAAATACTGACAACCCTTGCTGATTTATCCCACTACTTCAAAGAAGCAAAGGGTCATATCTACAAGCAGTCCATCAAAACAACCTGCTCTGCGTCAAAACAGCTTACGACGCCATGGATACATCGTATTTACAATACGGTGCACCATGGCATAAGGTCCCAAGGATGTGTTCGAAATACTGACGCATCTGAGAGAAGGATGTCACAATGCATCCACCCAAAAGGTGACACATTGCTGAAGTTGGGTTTAGAACAAGTGCAACTTCAGCAATGAGTCTAAAATACTTAGGTGATACGTCAGTTCTGACTGACCCAAGAAGCCTAATGTGTGGGGACCAATGTAATAGACTGTAAAATGGTAGAATAGTCACCTTGTACACTATTACTTTGGTTCTGGATGTGATACAGACAAGGATGGAGTATGGCAATGTCTTTCATTACAGTGGGCATAATCTACCTATGTGTACGTGGTTACCTAAGTATGTGTGACATAGTGAGTGACAGTGCAATGTGAGTGAATACAAGTATATATTGTAATGTGAAGTGGCAAATAATATGTTACCTATCTTTTGTGTGTACTTACCTGTTGTGAGTTGGAGTACGCTTGGCTGGATTTGGGGACCCATTCCTTTATAGAGATGTGGCAATACTCGCCTGACCCTTCCATGGTACACACAGCCTCACACTGCATTGCTGCAGTGGATGTTGATATATCAGGTGCCATAGTCCCAGGTTGGGCAAGGGGTCCTCCTACATGATTGTTACATATGTAGGCCTACAACTGGTTGAGGAGATGTCATTTTATAAGTTATTACTGTGTGTAAA
Organism: Pleurodeles waltl; assembly: GCF_031143425.1. Taxonomy (NCBI): domain Eukaryota; kingdom Metazoa; phylum Chordata; class Amphibia; order Caudata; family Salamandridae; genus Pleurodeles; species Pleurodeles waltl. The sequence continues at coordinate 1,234,690,777 of NC_090437.1, forward strand.
GTGACTACAGTTGGTCAGATTCCTAATAAAAAGCCACTGTGTCATTTTCTATACCTCGTTTAAAGAGGCGTAGATATTTTGACGCATTCCAGGCTTAGCACGACGCATGTCAAAGATGCATCACACATTGGAAAACTTGTAAATATCACTGAATCAGTTCTAAGTAGTTTTTTTACCAAGGAACACCTACACTGCATACATTATAAACTGCGTGGTGCAGTCGGTTCCAGCTAAGGTATTTTTTGACAAAGGCCTACAAAAACTGACACATTGGGCCTAGTGCATCATTGTGTGAATACCGGGAAATATGGAGCAGAGAATGCATTGTTGATGCGTTAAAATAATAACGCAATGGCGGAGCAAGCTTCTACTAAAACTGACTCAAGGACAGTATATATCACCTGAAGTGTGAGTACAGCAAAAGAATAGAAGTGCTATCTTAGAAGAGGCATTGTTTTAAATAACAAATCTGCATGAGAAATAAAAGGGATTCATTTTGTATTTATGGTCGCCAGTAGGTAGTTATAGTTAGGACCTAGTTTCCATAGAAAAAGTGTTTTTGACTTGCCTATATCTTTGGCATCGTATGACGAATCTTCACAAACGTTTCCAAAAGAAGTGCCCCGGTGATTCTTGTTGTGCATGGAAAGTTTGGGGGTGATCCGTCAAGCAGGGGCCGAGAAAGAGGGAGGTCATAAAAGTTGCATTTCCCCATGTTAATTCCCATATCACCTTTAGACACGACAGCAGCCCGAACCACTAGAAGGAAGTACACCAAATTTGGCAGAAAGATAGCTTTCAGTACACAGATTACGCTATTGCTTATGTGGCGTAAATCCCTTCAGTAGTTTTTGAGATAATAAAGGAAATCCAAATTTGTGTATCTGAGCTTGCGATTAATTCACGAATATTCACAAAGTTTCACAAATGTGCGTGCAAAAAGAAGGTTTGTGATTGGCTGACTGCAACCGCAGCTGCCATTTTATTTTACGGGACACAGTCCTCAGGGGTGAAAATCTTAATTGGAAGTGGCATAAGGGGTCTGTGTGGAGGTACCCTGACCCCAGGGGTGTGATATAGGTGTGTTTTAGGGGCAAATTATGGGTTTAAAATAATTTTGTGTTGCCATGTGAGATACTGGCGAATATTCGCAAATTTTTCACAAAATATTCGTGAATATGAAAACAATTGAGAGAAAAACCACAGACTCAATGATATATTAATTCATCATGCACTCAGAAACTCAAGCGCCCACTCACACACCCACTCAGAGCCTCATGCACACGATCAGACCCACTCATAGACTCACAAATCCACTTTCAGACCCAGTCAGACATTCACACACCCGCTTACAGATCCACTGACAGAGACAGGCCCTGTGGGCAACTCGTGCTGCGCATGGCCAAAGGCCATGCATGGCGTGGGGTTGGGTGATTATGAGGGCTTGGCTGCAAGACCCGGCTGCCAAAGGCCATGCTCGGTGGCAGTTGGAATAACATATAGGGGGTTATTACAACTTTGGAGGAGGTGTTAATCCGTCCCAAATGTGACGTATATACCACCAGACGTATTACGAGTTCCCTAGGATATAATGGACTCGTAATACGGCTGGTGGTATATCCGTCACTTTACCGTCACTTTTGGGACGGATTAACACCTCCTCCAAAGTTGTAATAACCCCCATAGTAATTAAAATTACTTTACATTTTTTAAAAAATAGAAATTCACTGAAAAAACAAAGATCATAGGGACATTATAGTTAGGTTCTAAATTTACTCGTACAAAATCATAGAAATTCAGGAGTTATAGGGCCTGATTACAACTTTGGAGGAAGGTGTTAATCCGTCCCAAAAGTGACGGATATACCACCAGCCGTATTACGAGTCCATTATATCCTATGGAACTCGTAATACGGCTGGTGGTATTTCCGTCACATTTGGGACGGATTAACACCTCCTCCAAAGTTGTAATCAGGCCCATAGTTAGAGTTCTTTCACGTAACTATAACTCGTGCCCTAAGGTAACTATAACTTGTACCTTCGCCATGCACAGCTAATTACTCCACATATTATATCATTGATGAGATCTTGTATGGCAGCACTGATATTATCACTGCACCATTTGCAATAAAATTATTGATAGGAAAACTGTATATGGCAAGGGCCAATGGTTACAGGGACATTATAGTTAGATTCTGAATTTACTGCCACACAACCAGAGAAATTCAGCAGTTATAGTTAGAGTTACTTCAAGTAACTAAAACTCGTGGCTAAGATAACTATAACTCGCACCCCCGCCATGCACAGTTTTTTCACAGTTCTTTCTTCAATAATTTGACTCCCAATGTTTCATTAATATTTTTAATGATGTTATAAAAGTTGTCATGAGTGCTATAATATCTGGGATAATTAGAAGGGCGTGGCAAGGGCACAAATTATAGTACCCTTAGTCCGCGAGTTATAGTTACTTGAAATAACCCTAACTGTAACTGCTAAAGTTCTCTGGTATTGTGCGGTTAAATTTGTAACCTAACTATAACGTTCCTTTAAACTTTGTCTTTTTAAGTGTGTATATATATATATATATATATATATATATATATATATATATATACATATACCACAACTGAATAAATGATGAGCCAATATAAATTCTGAATGAGAGAGCAATTATATACTATTAACTTGTGTGGAACATATCTATGTATTATTGAAATGTAAATGTTATAGAGGTTAGGGATTTATATATGAATATATTGTTTGGTAAGCATGTAATATAACCATAATGTTTTTATATATCAGGTTTTGTATTTATTTTGAAAGTTTCACTTGTGTATACGTAAACGTATTCAAGTTCATCTTAACTGCTTCTTTACTATAGCTAAATGCAATTTATTTTGAGGCCTCCGATTTAGCTATGCCAAAGTATTCTTTGTTTATTTGCAGGAACATTATTACTATTCTTGTTAACTAGAGAAAGGAGTACCGTTTGTATTAGACTGCTAATAGTGAAGCCTGAAGAGAATAATTTGGCAATGAGCTGCATAGTGATGAGAAGGTGAGAAGAAGCCTCCTGTTCATCCTATTCCAGGACTGCAAGATGTTCAAGTTTGCAGTTACTGTCTCAGTTTTGATGCCATGGGAAACCTAGGCGACGTTGTAAATGCTTATCACGACTAATGAGTTGATTGGTTCTTGGTGGTGTGAGAAAAGAGCTGAAGCTCCTGTTGTTGATAAAGAGAGATTACCTTTAAACTTTGAGAGTTACAGACCTCTCTGTTTCCTTCTATTCTTACAAATGTGAAGCGTCATGCTAAACATGTATTAATTTCCCTGAAGACTTCTACTGAATTCTTTGCTGTGCTGACACCTTCCTAAACTCCTTAATTAGAAACTGATTAGATGAACTTATAGTTGCCCCATGTTTAGGAGAGAGAAGGGAAGTTTCTCTATGGAACATCTGTTCACTATACTTTGTTTCTGTATTGCTGTGGCTGTGACTATTCTGTATCTTGTGTTATGGCTGAACCTATTGAGATATTTCGGCTTGGCAGCTGTATTGCTGTCTCTTTTGACCTTGTTTATAGCATGACTATATACGGAATTGATTAATAAACTGAAATAAATCCCTTACTCCCTGTACAATTGGTTTCGCAAGTTTGAAATGTATAGTTGATGCATAATCTCTTACAGTGCTTCACGTCAATCAACAAACGGCCCATACAACCAATGGGGAAATGCCTTTGATAACTTCACTAAGAGATTGCGATACACTTTCTGGCGTGCTCTCAAGAGAAAAAAAGTAGGCCATAAAATAATTACATTACCAATTACACATAACAGCACATTTGTGTAAGGATAAAAGTTTGAATTAATGCATTTTCTGTGATGTTTGGTTTAAATATAATCTTTGATTTTATTAATTCTTTTCTCATAACCATCTACATATAACCATATTTCATATTGTTTCTATTTTTATCTGTACTTATCCCTAATTTCTTTAATTGTTTTGTTAAATAAATATCTCTTAATCGACACCTATTTACAAACATGAGTAGCTCCTGATATTTTTATACTCTCCATCCTGCCAATCTGCATGGCCATGGACGGGCATCGTTAGTAACAGCATTGAGAGTAAATTAAAATACCCATTTTCTGTTTACCATAAAAATAAGTAAATATAAATAGGTAAATCCGGCTTTCCATCTCCATATATATGTAGAAAAACAAACATGGGGGTCTTATTTATAAAGAGATAAACAGGGCTAAAAGGACCAGAAGGTTAAATATAAGTCTGGTGCCATGGGTTCATTTTAGCACCTTGCTTGGGCACACATATTTTAGCTTAGCTTAGGCCTGCAGTCTGTGCCATTTTACGTAAATAGATGCTCTGATTTCATTTATTAATTTTAGCACAGCCTGCTTTTCAGTGGGGATGTTTTATCTTTCTAATCAGCTGTATTTCTGCTAAAGCGTTATTATTTTTGTGCACAACATTTCACAGTGTACTGCTGCCTAAGGCTGACAAGACCAGTACATAGTAATCTATCTAGTATTGTCGCCACAACAGTGCGTAGACAGCCCGACACTTAGGCACATGCTCACGTCAGGCCTGTTTCATAGAATGCAAAGATATTTTATGATAAAAACATCATACACCTCGGAGAAGGATAGAGGGGTCATTCCAGCCAGGATACCAATCCACGCTGTATGCCATTTCATTGCAGACCTCAGCCTAGTCTCCTCAACTAGCCAAGGAGACAGCAGCGGACACCTGTTTTCAAGTAATGTGGGTGGGTGCTCCTTCCATGGACTAAGTATGGGCAGACTGGGCCATCACTGCTATGCTATCACTAGAAGCTAGGTGTTAGGTAAGATCCCTATGCACGTGTTATTCCAATATGCTTGGGTTTGTTTCCTTTTCACTGACTGTAACAATCCTAATCTTCCTATGTTTCATTGTCCTAATAACTGCAGCTCATTTATTTTATTGTAGATAAATATATTGAAAACTACACTGCATCTCTTTATTTTGCCCTTGTGTGTGTCTGAAACCTTTTGCAATGAGACAAAAGGGTGAGATTTGTTTATCCACAAGATCCCTGAGAGGTCATCGAGTGTTATGAGTCAGGCCGTCACAAATCACTTTTACTTTTTAGGTTTGGGTGAGGTACTACTAACTAGCTGAAAGGGTTAGGCTGACAGCTGCCAACCGGTGTGGGATTGACTCAGTTACCCACATGCGGTGGTGCTGTCACCTGAATCCAGCAGTCTCGTTCCAATCTCGCTACTTGCGAATACAATCTCAAAATTTTCAAGTTCTTAAACACTCTGACACAATTTAATTTGTGCATGGCACCAAGCACGTTTCTGAGCCTGTTTAAAACATTAGTAGTAAGGAGAGGCCATGGCTGAGTGCGGAAAATGGAAAACGTATAATTCCAACTCTCCGATTGTGAGCTCTACAAATCCGTGTTTAGCCTTAACTGAGACGCTAATACATCTGCTTTCTTAACACTATCTAAATTGTGTTGCTGCGTATCCACTTCAGTGACTGTAGATGAGATCATGGCTGGCCTCAATGGTGACTCCCAGTCCCGTATCCACTCCTCCGGGTAAGTGTCCCAGGGGGTAGGTCCCTTCATGTGGGAGAGCCCCACCTCCCCACAACCCTTCTGGGTGTAAACTTTGTGCAGGAGGCCTTCCTTTCCGGCAGGATACTTACCTCAGGCGCTCCCTCCACCCCTCAGACTCCCCTCCCCAAGGGCCAGTGCTAGCTTCATGCCCACTGAGCATGCTTGGGAGGTTGGCCCTAGGGACCAGACCTAGTGATCACTCGCAATCCCCCCACGCCCCGGATGCTGCCTTCAGTTCCCTGCCAGCACCCCTTGGAGGGTCCAGTGACATTGGGGTCCTGCTCAAGAAAGAAAGGTAAGCCAAATTATCCCACCAATCATGATCTCACCATGCCCTAATATAAATATAAAATACGACACAAAATATTTTTCACAACATTGCCATCCACTCTGTCAGGGAACAAAAAAGAGGGTGGTTAGCACACAATTACCAGTCTCAGGTAAAAAATATAGATAACATGCATAACAATAGGATAAATTACCTTAGGGGTGGTGGTTGCATCCAAAATTCTTCAGCGTGAAATGGAGGTCCTTCCTGCAGTCGGCGAGTGGGAGACAAAGACCTGCTCTCTGACCGTGACCCCTTTCATGGGCAGGGTTGACATGCGCATTGCGTTTGCGTGAACCAGAAAAAATAGAAGTGCTTCCGGGGTCGCTCTGGCGCTCCCTCCAATCAGGTTGCACCAAGTTACGGGGTCAGACATGCATTGCACCCCCAACTCGAACCAGGTGCCCCGGCCCGGCTTGGACCCACCACATGTGGGGGCTCCCCGGATATTGGGGAGCCCAGTGCATATTTCCCTCCCCCAGGTACCATCACAAATATTTTAGTCAATAAAACACACTTCTTGGGTTAGGAGTCGTAAACCCCCAGCCATATTTTCTTTTTAGATACAAACCGCAAATGAAAATCAATCATTGCTTAAAATATTTATATGCAGTAACCCTGTCATATTAACAGCTTAATTTACATGTGTAGATGTCTAGCCTTAACAGAGATGCTAATATATCTATTTTCCTAACACTATCTAAATTCCGTATCCACTTCAGTGACTGTGGATGAGATCATGACTGGCCCCGATGGTGACTCCCAATCCCAGATCCAGCCCTCCGGGTAGGTGACTCAGGGGTAGGTCCCTCCATATGGGAAAGTCCCCTTCCTCCCCACAACCCTTCTGGGTGCAATCTTTGCACAGGGGGGCCATCTGCCTGCCAGGATACTTACCCCAGGTGCCCCCTCCACCCCTCAGAATACCCATCCAAAGACCAGTGCCAACTTCATGCCCACTGTACATGCGTGGGTGGTAGGCCCTAGGGACCAGATGCCAGCGATTGCTCGCAACCCTCTGATCCCTTGGATGCTGCCTTCAATTCCCTGCTGCACCCTTTGGAGGGTTCCGTGACATTAGTGTCCTGCTCAAGAAAGAAAGGTTAGGGAACAAAAAAGGGGGTGGTTAGCACACAAGTCTCAGGTAAGAAATCTAGATAACATGCATAGCAATAGGATCAATTTCGTTAGGGGAGGTGGATGGGTCCAAAATTCTTCAGCACAAAGCGGAGGTCCTTCCTGTGGTCGGCGAGTGGGAGACAAAGACCAGCTCACCGACCATGACCTCTTTTATGGGCGGGGTCAAAGTGTGCATTGTGTTTACATGACCCGGAAGCACCAGTTTGGTTTTTAGGACTGACAGTCGAGTCTCCAGGTCCATGAAGTTTGAGACTGGTTGATGAAATCCGTACGGGAAGGAGAAACTAAATTACTTCAAGGAAGACCTATTGGCTCTTAAGCCATCAGTTATGGCCTGTAATTGCCCAAAAATTAGCTTTACGAATTTGGATCTTCTTTGGGATCGCTGTCGTGAATGCAATACTAAAATAATTCATATTGATAACATCACAGAAGCACATTTAATTGCACTTATGTCCCAGGTTACAACTGACAGCTTACCTCAGATCCGATCCGGGCTTATGAATGCCAGGTCACTGGTTAAGCACCATCTCAAATTTGCTGAATTTTTAGACACACATTAACTGGGTTTGGCTTTTGTTACTTAAACTTAAGCTGACCCGTTGTCTGGTCCTGAGATGATAGCTGCAACTTCAGGAGGTTATACCATCTTTAGAGTGGATACAGACCACAAAAAGGACAGGGGGATAGCGGTTTGTTACCTCTACTCTCTGTCAGCCATGTTTACTCTTACCCCATCTTTGGATTTTGAAGGCCTTTTGTTTAACATCGGGGTAACCAAGACTCAATCGTTCAAAGGCCTCCTTCTTTATCAACCACCAGGGCCTAGAACAGGTTTCACCCAAGCTATTAGATGTCTCCTGGAGTCTATGCTGGATAAATCAGAGTTCATCCTATTAGGTGACTTTAATTACTATCTAGAGAACTAGTCTGACCCGGATACTGAATTCCTAGTTGATAATATAGGAGGAATGGGTTTCGAACAACGTGTTGTTGGTCCCACCCATTTAGCAGGCCATAAACTGGATGGATTATTTACTACTAATCCTACCATATCCAACCCAGATTTACTGCCCTTGACCTGGTCCGACCACAGTACTGTTCTATGGGAAATTACGACCATGGCTAATAATACCTATAATAAGATTACAGGAAAGCCTGTTCCACTTCATGCTTTGCATTTGGTACAAGCTTCAGAATTGAAGGATATTCTTGAGGATACACAGCAAGATGATACTGGTGATATCAATCTTATGCTGACCAATTATTCCTCCTGGCTAAATAGTGCAGTTAACAAACTGGCACTAGCAAATCTTAAGGTTGCCAAATGACGCAAACCAGCAGCTCCATGGTTTGGAGATTCTCTTTGAGGTACTAAACAAGAATACCGCTGTCAGGAACCGACCTGGAGATCGTACAATCTCTTGGAAAATGAAAAATATAAAGCCCTAATTGTGCAATACAAAACAGTTATTCTGTTGGAAAAATCATCCTATTATGTCAAAATAATTGAAATGGCTTGCTGTTCTAATAAAGCTCTGTTTCAAACACTGACCAAACTTTCTTCCCCTGTTATCAAAAGTTCGATGGTTTATAATCGGGCCTTTTGGAATGCTTTAGCTAAGGCATTTAAGACTAAAGTCGAAGTAATTTTTAATAAATTTGCGACCCTCAGATAGAGTATGCTTCCATAATCTAGGCAGGAAATGACCAGTGCCTTAACAGTCGTTCCTTGGGTGGAAATAGGAAGAAGCCAATTACTTTTTCTAAGACATCTAAAAAGGCCAAAAAATAATCCATCAGCTTTCTGTCCATCCATGTTACAAGATCTTTATCAACATGTTTGGAATAGGAAGTGTCCCTGGATCTTCTGGCCACTATCGTGGGCCTCAAAATTGAGGTTGATTTCCCACCCCAAGAACCTCTATCTCACTGCCATTAAGTTTTAATCCACTGTGCCACAGTAGTAAGGCATGGTCTAAGATTAGGGGTTGTGTTGCCATCATCTGCAAAAAGAGATATGGCAATCTGTGTGTCTTTAGTTTACGAAAATAAAGTAAGGCAATAGCCTTCACTATACCAGTCAAATGGTGGACATATATTTTAAAAAGCATGGGGCCCAAAGAAGATCCCTGTTGGACCCCAAAAGGCAGCTGCTGCACCACGGAAGCGTGTGGTTTCAAGATAACCTGGAAGGAACGTTTATGCAAAGAGGAGCAAAACCGTTAAACAGTAGTGCCCTTTTCCGCACGTCTACTAAGGAGCATGGGATGAGAGACAGCGTGGAAGTCTGCACTCAAATCCAAAAGGAAGAGGGTAATGCTCCAGATTCCAGATGTAATGACAATTGGCGGCTTATAATCTTTTCAAGGATACACTCCCAGAGCCAGGAATGCTATTCCACCTTCAATCTGCAACACTGCCTCTCATTCTAGGATCAAACATGAACTTCCTTCTTGATAATTACTTTGTCCATTCCTCCATTTAATTCCTAGTTTGCATGCCCGTTTAATCTTTGAGCCACTGTTGCAGAAGTGTCTCGCAGGGCTTTGTTGGGGTGGGACAGGTGGCGTGAGGGCTGTGGGGTTGAAATAATAAATAAAAATAAAAAAATCACTTAGGGGGTCATTCTGACCCTGGCGGTAAAATCCGCCAGGGCCAACGACCGCGGGAGCACCGCCAACAGGCTGGCGGTGCTCCCTTGGGCATTCTTACCACGGCGGTACAGCCGCGGTCAGAAACGGAAAACCGGCGGTGCCCTGGGGAATCCTCCATGGCGGCGCAGCTTGCTGCGCCGTCATGGGGATTCCGACCCCCATACCGCCATCCTGTTCCTGGCGGTTTTGGCCGCTAGGCAGAGGATGGCGGTATGGGGTGTCGTGGGTCCCCTGGGGGCCTCTGCAGTGCCCATGCCAATGGCATGGGCACTGCAGGGGCCCCCGTAACAGGGCCCCACCAAGATTTTCAGTGTCTGCCATGCAGACACTGAAAATCGCGACGGGTGCAACTGCACCCGTCGCACCCCTTCCACTCCGCCGGCTCCATTCGGAGCCGGCATCCTCATGGAAGGGTGTTTCCCGCTGGGCTGGTGGGCGGCCTTCTGGCGGTCGCCCGCCAGCCCAGCGGGAAACCCAGAATACCCGCTCAACGCAGGGTTCAGATTGGCTTGGAGCACCCAGGGAGACTGTGCCTGCTCTCTCCAGCCCGGGCAACTGTTTTGCTGGGCTCGAGAGAGCCTACTGCGCATGCATGTTTGGCCGGCCCGAGACGGCTGGCCAAACATACATGCGCACTGAGGTCAGTGCACAGTGCACTCCCCTCATCCTTGTCATTCCCATGTTGTCAATGGGCCTCCTTTCACTTTGCAGGATTAGTGTCAACATTTTTGGCGCTAATACTGCAAAGTGCCAAAATAGCGTCAACATTTTTTATGCTAGTTCCCTAACATGCGCCATGGTGCGCCATGGTGCACCATATCATAAATACACCGCACACATCGTGGCGTTGGGGGGCACAATGGGGCACAAGAAAAGTAGTGCATCATGACATGATGGAATTAAAGGACTTGCAGCGGCTGCTGCTGACGGGGGGGCGGCACTCCTCTGCCCTAACGGAGGAGCCACACCTGCTCTGTGGTTACTAAGACCTTATGACACCATGTTGTACGATTGCTTCTTCAGTTGATTTCTCGTTTTCTTACAGTCAAACTCATTTGCTTTGTTTGTTTTGACCGCGCTTCTTTGTTACTGTTTTACATGTGTTCCTCCTGATTTGGAAAACTTAATCCTGTATATATTCTCTTCAAAATATATATTAAATGCTATTATCTACACTCATTTCCTTTTAGTGTTTATATTTTATTGTATTTCCTTTCTCTTTGTAAAGCACTCTGGTGCTCTTAGGCCATGTACGCACATTATAAAAATATCCAGTAAATAAATAATATAAATATAACTACTTATTTATATTTTTATGGCACAGTTATGCTCTCTGAGTGCTCATATAGACACAGGCTGGGTATCGGGGAGGTAGACTAGAATAGAGATATTAACATTATAATAAGTAGAATTCATTTATATATTTCTGAAGGGTCATCAGCTATGTGAGCAGGTAATTCCAAAACAAATCCATTAATGCTCCATGTTTTAAAAAAAAGCAAATATTGTGACCTGTAACTCTACAATGCTCATGATCAGAATTTACCACAAAATACTGACAACCCTTGCTGATTTATCCCACTACTTCAAAGAAGCAAAGGGTCATATCTACAAGCAGTCCATCAAAACAACCTGCTCTGCGTCAAAACAGCTTACGACGCCATGGATACATCGTATTTACAATACGGTGCACCATGGCATAAGGTCCCAAGGATGTGTTCGAAATACTGACGCATCTGAGAGAAGGATGTCACAATGCATCCACCCAAAAGGTGACACATTGCTGAAGTTGGGTTTAGAACAAGTGCAACTTCAGCAATGAGTCTAAAATACTTAGGTGATACGTCAGTTCTGACTGACCCAAGAAGCCTAATGTGTGGGGACCAATGTAATAGACTGTAAAATGGTAGAATAGTCACCTTGTACACTATTACTTTGGTTCTGGATGTGATACAGACAAGGATGGAGTATGGCAATGTCTTTCATTACAGTGGGCATAATCTACCTATGTGTACGTGGTTACCTAAGTATGTGTGACATAGTGAGTGACAGTGCAATGTGAGTGAATACAAGTATATATTGTAATGTGAAGTGGCAAATAATATGTTACCTATCTTTTGTGTGTACTTACCTGTTGTGAGTTGGAGTACGCTTGGCTGGATTTGGGGACCCATTCCTTTATAGAGATGTGGCAATACTCGCCTGACCCTTCCATGGTACACACAGCCTCACACTGCATTGCTGCAGTGGATGTTGATATATCAGGTGCCATAGTCCCAGGTTGGGCAAGGGGTCCTCCTACATGATTGTTACATATGTAGGCCTACAACTGGTTGAGGAGATGTCATTTTATAAGTTATTACTGTGTGTAAAGTGACTACAGTTGGTCAGATTCCTAATAAAAAGCCACTGTGTCATTTTCTATACCTCGTTTAAAGAGGCGTAGATATTTTGACGCATTCCAGGCTTAGCACGACGCATGTCAAAGATGCATCACACATTGGAAAACTTGTAAATATCACTGAATCAGTTCTAAGTAGTTTTTTTACCAAGGAACACCTACACTGCATACATTATAAACTGCGTGGTGCAGTCGGTTCCAGCTAAGGTATTTTTTGACAAAGGCCTACAAAAACTGACACATTGGGCCTAGTGCATCATTGTGTGAATACCGGGAAATATGGAGCAGAGAATGCATTGTTGATGCGTTAAAATAATAACGCAATGGCGGAGCAAGCTTCTACTAAAACTGACTCAAGGACAGTATATATCACCTGAAGTGTGAGTACAGCAAAAGAATAGAAGTGCTATCTTAGAAGAGGCATTGTTTTAAATAACAAATCTGCATGAGAAATAAAAGGGATTCATTTTGTATTTATGGTCGCCAGTAGGTAGTTATAGTTAGGACCTAGTTTCCATAGAAAAAGTGTTTTTGACTTGCCTATATCTTTGGCATCGTATGACGAATCTTCACAAACGTTTCCAAAAGAAGTGCCCCGGTGATTCTTGTTGTGCATGGAAAGTTTGGGGGTGATCCGTCAAGCAGGGGCCGAGAAAGAGGGAGGTCATAAAAGTTGCATTTCCCCATGTTAATTCCCATATCACCTTTAGACACGACAGCAGCCCGAACCACTAGAAGGAAGTACACCAAATTTGGCAGAAAGATAGCTTTCAGTACACAGATTACGCTATTGCTTATGTGGCGTAAATCCCTTCAGTAGTTTTTGAGATAATAAAGGAAATCCAAATTTGTGTATCTGAGCTTGCGATTAATTCACGAATATTCACAAAGTTTCACAAATGTGCGTGCAAAAAGAAGGTTTGTGATTGGCTGACTGCAACCGCAGCTGCCATTTTATTTTACGGGACACAGTCCTCAGGGGTGAAAATCTTAATTGGAAGTGGCATAAGGGGTCTGTGTGGAGGTACCCTGACCCCAGGGGTGTGATATAGGTGTGTTTTAGGGGCAAATTATGGGTTTAAAATAATTTTGTGTTGCCATGTGAGATACTGGCGAATATTCGCAAATTTTTCACAAAATATTCGTGAATATGAAAACAATTGAGAGAAAAACCACAGACTCAATGATATATTAATTCATCATGCACTCAGAAACTCAAGCGCCCACTCACACACCCACTCAGAGCCTCATGCACACGATCAGACCCACTCATAGACTCACAAATCCACTTTCAGACCCAGTCAGACATTCACACACCCGCTTACAGATCCACTGACAGAGACAGGCCCTGTGGGCAACTCGTGCTGCGCATGGCCAAAGGCCATGCATGGCGTGGGGTTGGGTGATTATGAGGGCTTGGCTGCAAGACCCGGCTGCCAAAGGCCATGCTCGGTGGCAGTTGGAATAACATATAGGGGGTTATTACAACTTTGGAGGAGGTGTTAATCCGTCCCAAATGTGACGTATATACCACCAGACGTATTACGAGTTCCATAGGATATAATGGACTCGTAATACGGCTGGTGGTATATCCGTCACTTTACCGTCACTTTTGGGACGGATTAACACCTCCTCCAAAGTTGTAATAACCCCCATAGTAATTAAAATTACTTTACATTTTTTAAAAAATAGAAATTCACTGAAAAAACAAAGATCATAGGGACATTATAGTTAGGTTCTAAATTTACTCGTACAAAATCATAGAAATTCAGGAGTTATAGGGCCTGATTACAACTTTGGAGGAAGGTGTTAATCCGTCCCAAAAGTGACGGATATACCACCAGCCGTATTACGAGTCCATTATATCCTATGGAACTCGTAATACGGCTGGTGGTATTTCCGTCACATTTGGGACGGATTAACACCTCCTCCAAAGTTGTAATCAGGCCCATAGTTAGAGTTCTTTCACGTAACTATAACTCGTGCCCTAAGGTAACTATAACTTGTACCTTCGCCATGCACAGCTAATTACTCCACATATTATATCATTGATGAGATCTTGTATGGCAGCACTGATATTATCACTGCACCATTTGCAATAAAATTATTGATAGGAAAACTGTATATGGCAAGGGCCAATGGTTACAGGGACATTATAGTTAGATTCTGAATTTACTGCCACACAACCAGAGAAATTCAGCAGTTATAGTTAGAGTTACTTCAAGTAACTAAAACTCGTGGCTAAGATAACTATAACTCGCACCCCCGCCATGCACAGTTTTTTCACAGTTCTTTCTTCAATAATTTGACTCCCAATGTTTCATTAATATTTTTAATGATGTTATAAAAGTTGTCATGAGTGCTATAATATCTGGGATAATTAGAAGGGCGTGGCAAGGGCACAAATTATAGTACCCTTAGTCCGCGAGTTATAGTTACTTGAAATAACCCTAACTGTAACTGCTAAAGTTCTCTGGTATTGTGCGGTTAAATTTGTAACCTAACTATAACGTTCCTTTAAACTTTGTCTTTTTAAGTGTGTATATATATATATATATATATATATATATATATATATATATATACATATACCACAACTGAATAAATGATGAGCCAATATAAATTCTGAATGAGAGAGCAATTATATACTATTAACTTGTGTGAAACATATCTATGTATTATTGAAATGTAAATGTTATAGAGGTTAGGGATTTATATATGAATATATTGTTTGGTAAGCATGTAATATAACCATAATGTTTTTATATATCAGGTTTTGTATTTATTTTGAAAGTTTCACTTGTGTATACGTAAACGTATTCAAGTTCATCTTAACTGCTTCTTTACTATAGCTAAATGCAATTTATTTTGAGGCCTCCGATTTAGCTATGCCAAAGTATTCTTTGTTTATTTGCAGGAACATTATTACTATTCTTGTTAACTAGAGAAAGGAGTACCGTTTGTATTAGACTGCTAATAGTGAAGCCTGAAGAGAATAATTTGGCAATGAGCTGCATAGTGATGAGAAGGTGAGAAGAAGCCTCCTGTTCATCCTATTCCAGGACTGCAAGATGTTCAAGGTTGCAGTTACTGTCTAAGTTTTGATGCCATGGGAAACCTAGGCGACGTTGTAAATGCTTATCACGACTAATGAGTTGATTGGTTCTTGGTGGTGTGAGAAAAGAGCTGAAGCTCCTGTTGTTGATAAAGAGAGATTACCTTTAAACTTTGAGAGTTACAGACCTCTCTGTTTCCTTCTATTCTTACAAATGTGAAGCGTCATGCTAAACATGTATTAATTTCCCTGAAGACTTCTACTGAATTCTTTGCTGTGCTGACACCTTCCTAAACTCCTTAATTAGAAACTGATTAGATGAACTTATAGTTGCCCCATGTTTAGGAGAGAGAAGGGAAGTTTCTCTATGGAACATCTGTTCACTATACTTTGTTTCTGTATTGCTGTGGCTGTGACTATTCTGTATCTTGTGTTATGGCTGAACCTATTGAGATATTTCGGCTTGGCAGCTGTATTGCTGTCTCTTTTGACCTTGTTTATAGCATGACTATATACGGAATTGATTAATAAACTGAAATAAATCCCTTACTCCCTGTACAATTGGTTTCGCAAGTTTGAAATGTATAGTTGATGCATAATCTCTTACAGTGCTTCACGTCAATCAACAAACGGCCCATACAACCAATGGGGAAATGCCTTTGATAACTTCACTAAGACATTGCGATACACTTTCTGGCGTGCTCTCAAGAGAAAAAAAGTAGGCCATAAAATAATTACATTACCAATTACACATAACAGCACATTTGTGTAAGGATAAAAGTTTGAATTAATGCATTTTCTGTGATGTTTGGTTTAAATATAATCTTTGATTTTATTAATTCTTTTCTCATAACCATCTACATATAACCATATTTCATATTGTTTCTATTTTTATCTGTACTTATCCCTAATTTCTTTAATTGTTTTGTTAAATAAATATCTCTTAATCTACACCTATTTACAAACATGAGTAGCTCCTGATATTTTTATACTCTCCATCCTGCCAATCTGCATGGCCATGGACGGGCATCGTTAGTAACAGCATTGAGAGTAAATTAAAATACCCATTTTCTGTTTACCATAAAAATAAGTAAATATAAATAGGTAAATCCGGCTTTCCATCTCCATATATATGTAGAAAAACAAACATGGGGGTCTTATTTATAAAGAGATAAACAGGGCTAAAAGGACCAGAAGGTTAAATATAAGTCTGGTGCCATGGGTTCATTTTAGCACCTTGCTTGGGCACACATATTTTAGCTTAGCTTAGGCCTGCAGTCTGTGCCATTTTACGTAAATAGATGCTCTGATTTCATTTATTAATTTTAGCACAGCCTGCTTTTCAGTGGGGATGTTTTATCTTTCTAATCAGCTGTATTTCTGCTAAAGCGTTATTATTTTTGTGCACAACATTTCACAGTGTACTGCTGCCTAAGGCTGACAAGACCAGTACATAGTAATCTATCTAGTATTGTCGCCACAACAGTGCGTAGACAGCCCGACACTTAGGCACATGCTCACCTCAGGCCTGTTTCATAGAATGCAAAGATATTTTATGATAAAAACATCATACACCTCGGAGAAGGATAGAGGGGTCATTCCAGCCAGGATACCAATCCACGCTGTATGCCATTTCATTGCAGACCTCAGCCTAGTCTCCTCAACTAGCCAAGGAGACAGCAGCAGACACCTGTTTTCAAGTAATGTGGGTGGGTGCTCCTTCCATGGACTAAGTATGGGCAGACTGGGCCATCACTGCTATGCTATCACTAGAAGCTAGGTGTTAGGTAAGATCCCTATGCACGTGTTATTCCAATATGCTTGGGTTTGTTTCCTTTTCACTGACTGTAACAATCCTAATCTTCCTATGTTTCATTGTCCTAATAACTGCAGCTCATTTATTTTATTGTAGATAAATATATTGAAAACTACACTGCATCTCTTTATTTTGCCCATGTGTGTGTCTGAAACCTTTTGCAATGAGACAAAAGGGTGAGATTTGTTTATCCACAAGATCCCTGAGAGGTCATCGAGTGTTATGAGTCAGGCCGTCACAAATCACTTTTACTTTTTAGGTTTGGGTGAGGTACTACTAACTAGCTGAAAGGGTTAGGCTGACAGCTGCCAACCGGTGTGGGATTGACTCAGTTACCCACATGCGGTGGTGCTGTCACCTGAATCCAGCAGTCTCGTTCCAATCTCGCTACTTGCGAATACAATCTCAACATTTTCAAGTTCTTAAACACTCTGACACAATTTAATTTGTGCATGGCACCAAGCACGTTTCTGAGCCTGTTTAAAACATTAGTAGTAAGGAGAGGCCATGGCTGAGTGCGGAAAATGGAAAACGTATAATTCCAACTCTCTGATTGTGAGCTCTACAAATCCGTGTTTAGCCTTAACTGAGACGCTAATACATCTGCTTTCTTAACACTATCTAAATTGTGTTGCTGCGTATCCACTTCAGTGACTGTAGATGAGATCATGGCTGGCCTCAATGGTGACTCCCAGTCCCGTATCCACTCCTCCGGGTAAGTGTCCCAGGGGGTAGGTCCCTTCATGTGGGAGAGCCCCACCTCCCCACAACCCTTCTGGGTGTAAATTTTGTGCAGGAGGCCTTCCTTTCCGGCAGGATACTTACCTCAGGCGCTCCCTCCACCCCTCAGACTCCCCTCCCCAAGGGCCAGTGCTAGCTTCATGCCCACTGAGCATGCTTGGGAGGTTGGCCCTAGGGACCAGACCTAGTGATCACTCGCAATCCCCCCACGCCCTGGATGCTGCCTTCAGTTCCCTGCCAGCACCCCTTGGAGGGTCCAGTGACATTGGGGTCCTGCTCAAGAAAGAAAGGTAAGCCAAATTATCCCACCAATCATGATCTCACCATGCCCTAATATAAATATAAAATACGACACAAAATATTTTTCACAACATTGCCATCCACTCTGTCAGGGAACAAAAAAGAGGGTGGTTAGCACACAATTACCAGTCTCAGGTAAAAAATATAGATAACATGCATAACAATAGGATAAATTACCTTAGGGGTGGTGGTTGCATCCAAAATTCTTCAGCGTGAAATGGAGGTCCTTCCTGCAGTCGGCGAGTGGGAGACAAAGACCTGCTCTCTGACCGTGACCCCTTTCATGGGCAGGGTTGACATGCGCATTGCGTTTGCGTGAACCAGAAAAAATAGAAGTGCTTCCGGGGTCGCTCTGGCGCTCCCTCCAATCAGGTTGCACCAAGTTACGGGGTCAGACATGCATTGCACCCCCAACTCGAACCAGGTGCCCCGGCCCGGCTTGGACCCACCACATGTGGGGGCTCCCCGGATATTGGGGAGCCCAGTGCATATTTCCCTCCCCCAGGTACCATCACAAATTTTTTAGTCAATAAAACACACTTCTTGGGTTAGGAGTCGTAAACCCCCAGCCATATTTTCTTTTTAGATACAAACCGCAAATGAAAATCAATCATTGCTTAAAATATTTATATGCAGTAACCCTGTCATATTAACAGCTTAATTTACATGTGTAGATGTCTAGCCTTAACAGAGATGCTAATATATCTATTTTCCTAACACTATCTAAATTCCGTATCCACTTCAGTGACTGTGGATGAGATCATGACTGGCCCCGATGGTGACTCCCAATCCCAGATCCAGCCCTCCGGGTAGGTGACTCAGGGGTAGGTCCCTCCATATGGGAAAGTCCCCTTCCTCCCCACAACCCTTCTGGGTGCAATCTTTGCACAGGGGGGCCATCTGCCTGCCAGGATACTTACCCCAGGTGCCCCCTCCACCCCTCAGAATACCCATCCAAAGACCAGTGCCAACTTCATGCCCACTGTACATGCGTGGGTGGTAGGCCCTAGGGACCAGATGCCAGCGATTGCTCGCAACCCTCTGATCCCTTGGATGCTGCCTTCAATTCCCTGCTGCACCCTTTGGAGGGTTCCGTGACATTAGTGTCCTGCTCAAGAAAGAAAGGTTAGGGAACAAAAAAGGGGGTGGTTAGCACACAAGTCTCAGGTAAGAAATCTAGATAACATGCATAGCAATAGGATCAATTTCGTTAGGGGAGGTGGATGGGTCCAAAATTCTTCAGCACAAAGCGGAGGTCCTTCCTGTGGTCGGCGAGTGGGAGACAAAGACCAGCTCACCGACCATGACCTCTTTTATGGGCGGGGTCAAAGTGTGCATTGTGTTTACATGACCCGGAAGCACCAGTTTGGTTTTTAGGACTGACAGTCGAGTCTCCAGGTCCATGAAGTTTGAGACTGGTTGATGAAATCCGTACGGGAAGGAGAAACTAAATTACTTCAAGGAAGACCTATTGGCTCTTAAGCCATCAGTTATGGCCTGTAATTGCCCAAAAATTAGCTTTACGAATTTGGATCTTCTTTGGGATCGCTGTCGTGAATGCAATACTAAAATAATTCATATTGATAACATCACAGAAGCACATTTAATTGCACTTATGTCCCAGGTTACAACTGACAGCTTACCTCAGATCCGATCCGGGCTTATGAATGCCAGGTCACTGGTTAAGCACCATCTCAAATTTGCTGAATTTTTAGACACACATTAACTGGGTTTGGCTTTTGTTACTTAAACCTAAGCCGACCCGTTGTCTGGTCCTGAGATGATAGCTGCAACTTCAGGAGGTTATACCATCTTTAGAGTGGATACAGACCACAAAAAGGACAGGGGGATAGCGGTTTGTTACCTCTACTCTCTGTCAGCCATGTTTACTCTTACCCCATCTTTGGATTTTGAAGGCCTTTTGTTTAACATCGGGGTAACCAAGACTCAATCGTTCAAAGGCCTCCTTCTTTATCAACCACCAGGGCCTAGAACAGGTTTCACCCAAGCTATTAGATGTCTCCTGGAGTCTATGCTGGATAAATCAGAGTTCATCCTATTAGGTGACTTTAATTACTATCTAGAGAACTAGTCTGACCCGGATACTGAATTCCTAGTTGATAATATAGGAGGAATGGGTTTCGAACAACGTGTTGTTGGTCCCACCCATTTAGCAGGCCATAAACTGGATGGATTATTTACTACTAATCCTAGCATATCCAACCCAGATTTACTGCCCTTGACCTGGTCCGACCACAGTACTGTTCTATGGGAAATTAAGACCATGGCTAATAATACCTATAATAAGATTACAGGAAAGCCTGTTCCACTTCATGCTTTGCATTTGGTACAAGCTTCAGAATTGAAGGATATTCTTGAGGATACACAGCAAGATGATACTGGTGATATCAATCTTATGCTGACCAATTATTCCTCCTGGCTAAATAGTGCAGTTAACAAACTGGCACTAGCAAATCTTAAGGTTGCCAAATGACGCAAACCAGCAGCTCCATGGTTTGGAGATTCTCTTTGAGGTACTAAACAAGAATACCGCTGTCAGGAACCGACCTGGAGATCGTACAATCTCTTGGAAAACGAAAAATATAAAGCCCTAATTGTGCAATACAAAACAGTTATTCTGTTGGAAAAATCATCCTATTATGTCAAAATAATTGAAATGGCTTGCTGTTCTAATAAAGCTCTGTTTCAAACACTGACCAAACTTTCTTCCCCTGTTATCAAAAGTTCGATGGTTTTTAATCGGGCCTTTTGGAATGCTTTAGCTAAGGCATTTAAGACTAGAGTCGAAGTAATGTTTAATAAATTCCCCTCGATTTCAGCAAATGTCCCAACCAGTAAGGAGACTTGTTCCAGGATTTTAACCGAAGCCTTGTTTACTGAGTTTGAGGCACTTTCAGAGGAACAAGTAAAGCAAACTATTTTGAGTACTAAGTCAGACTCTCCCTCTGACCCCTGTCCTCCATAGATAATTCATCTTGCACCTGATCCAGTGAACTGCCAGCTAACAAACATTTTAATACCATGTCCCAAGAAGGATGCTTCCCTGAACAATGAAAATTAGCATAAATTCTCTCCGGTGTTGAAGAAATCCAACCTAAATCTGTTAGAGCCAACCAACTATCAGCCCATCTCGAGATTGCTGTTTCCGGAAAAGTGCATGAATACACAGCTGGCGGCCTTCATGGACAAGAACCATCTGCTGGATGACACACAGGTTGGGTTTTGTAGTGGCCACAGAATTAAGACAGCAGTGCATAAGGGCTGAAATGCCGCCCTTATCCTTCTCAATCTATCTGCAGCATTCAATATGGTCAATCACGATCTCTTGATTGATGACCGGATTAAACTTCTTGGAGTTGAGGGAGCTGCACTCTCTTTACTGCGTTCATTCCTTACTGACCATGTGAAAACTGTTACTGTAACTGAACCATCTCTTATCTGAGCCTTTTCACTACCTTGTGGGGTCAAAAAGGGCTCATCATTAAGTCCAACCCTTTTTAACTTATATGTTACACCGTTGGCAGCCCTAGTGAAATCCTTTGGATTGTAAGTGGTGTCTTACTTCAATGACACTCAAAACGTGGTCTCCTAGTCCAGTAAAGGCCCGGACATGAGCAATGTTTTTAAACTGCATGAGCGCAGTAAGCCAATGGATGGGTATTAACTGCCTGAAATGGAATTCCTCAAAAACTGAGGTTATCTTGTTTGGTAATAACTCCTCTTTCTGGTCCCCTTCTTGGTGGCCAGATGAACTTGGCCCTCTTCCAACACCGGTTAAAAAAGTAAAACATCTGGGTGTTCTGATAGATGATAGACTTACATACAGGGATCAAGTTAACAAGGCAATTTCCACTTCCTTTTCTACCTTGCATGTAACCAGCAGTTCATACCTTTTGAACTACTGAAAGTAGACATGATGGCCCTTGTACTATCTAGGGTGGACTACTGTAATGGACCATATCAAAACCTCTCAAAAGGCTCACTATTTAAAATACAGATTTTGCAGCCGTGCGGATGGTACTGAAGGTTCCCAGATTTCACTCTGCCTCTTAGGCAATCAACAGACTTCATTGGTTACCAGTAAGGAAACATTATTTTCAAGGCCTTGTGCATTGCTTATAAGGAGCTGCATGGCTCAGGCCCAGTGTACCTGAGGGATAGCTTTAAATGGTATACAGCCTGTAGGACCCTTCATCCCAGTTCAGCCAATATTTTGGTTGTCCCTTCCTACAAGCTTTCCTTATGGGGAGGCAGGTGCTTTGACTTCTGTATGGCTCGGAATTGAAACGGGCTACGGCTATAATTAAAAACAGCCCCTTCATTGCTTCTGTTTCGAAAGAGGTTAAAAACTTGGCTATTTAGGCAGTAGCCAAATTGCAATTCTATGTAAACTGAATCATTTACATTTTTTATTGCTAGACTTGCAGTTTTCTCTGTCCTCAGGAAGTAGATTCCTTTGGGCATTTGTTGTGCTTTATAAATATGTCAATCAATGAATCAATCAATTCAACCAATCAATCATTCATATATAGAAGCGGGTAATGTTCTTTCTGGGTTATCTGGGATCTGGTATAGGGGAGTTATGAAGAAAGTTGATGACCTATTCAGGAGCAAGTAGGCTGAAACATATTGACCATTAGATGTGAAGGACATGTAATTTGTTCCCAATACATCACACTCTTGTTATTGTTACCCTATCCCAGTCATGATAAAATCAGTGCTTACCTTGGTATTTTAACTCACTTTCACTTTCATTGCACTTTCCACAGATCCTGTTATGTCTCCTTAACCAGTGGTGCCTCTTCCTCCTGGTGGAGGTAAAAGACCTGATGATGATGCTATAGGCTTTTAGTACAGCAGAGGTGAGAACATCCCACTGGTAGAAACTAGCTGGTGAGGGTCTAAGAAAACCTTTTTGGAGAACCTTTTATAAGAGACCCTGGTTGAGTATATGCAGGGGTTTCGCTCTTGTTGATGTTTACGATAACCTGACTGGAAGCTGAGTGAATGTCATGTGTTGCTTCTGTCTTCCCCCATTGATTTTTTTGTGAGTGTATCGCAAAACCTAAGCTCAAACCCTGACGCCTTACCTACAGAGCCGGGGGAACAGCCAAGATGTCTTTACAACAGAGGGTTACCAGAAGCTAGGATGCACCCTGCACCCCTCTTTGAGAAGGTCCGTCAGAGGACTGCTACATTTCAGGTCCCTGGGAGACTTGATGACAGGGTTGCGAGTTCTGAACATATGTTGATTTCCTCCTTTGCACAGAGCCATCTTGCTTGCCTTTAATGATAACACACCCACCTGGGGGCCTAGGATTCTGGTAACTGCAGGAGGTGGAGGTGGATGGAAGAGGTCAGGCCTCCTTTTTTCCCATTGACATATACCTTGTGGCCTGTCACTGCTTTAAGGCTCCCTCGGTTCTCCCAAGGACTCATTAATGTCTCGAACACTGCTCTTGCAAGCCCTATAAGCATTGACTGGCTGAGTTAAGGATTCTTCTTTCCCCCACCTGCTGGGACTGCTCTGACCCTGGCTCCTGCACTGAGCCTTTTTGTGCTACCACTCGGGGTGTGCATAAGTCGTGTAATTATCTCTAGTGTAATTAAGTGTAATTACTTCAAAATTACTTGTGATTACACAAGAAACATAATCTAGCATTTACCTTTATTTTCTTTGACCACAATGCACTCTTGTGTCCAAAATGACCAGAAGATGCATTTTATGCGAAGAAAATAGAGCTAAGTGCACTATGACATGAATAACAGCAGCTTGCAGCTCCTCCCCCCTTTTAATTGTGTTGTTTCTGTGCTACTGAGGTAGGATATATGCCCCCAAATTACTCTTAATTACTCAAGCAGGCGTAATTGTGTAATTTCAGTAATTTTCCATCAGAAAAGTAATGCATAATTACCAAACCACTATGATTACCTCTGCATAATTAAAATTACTTCCAGGCCTAGCTAGCATACCTGACTGACTCTTGCTGCAGGTACTAAGCAGGTCCCTAAGAACTGTAGTCCAAGCTGTGACTCACAAGTGAATCTGCCACCCTCCTCTCTAATGGTTTAGCTATTAGATGCCAATTTACCTTTCCTGCACCCTGTGCACTCTAGATCACCACGTTTTACAATGGACAGAGCCAAAGTCCTCAGACCCACTCCACATTTGCCATGTTTGGTGGAAGAAGCAGTCCTACCCAGCACTTGGGCTACACAATCCCAAAAATCTGATGCTATCTATAAAGCTATAAGGATTTCATTTGAAACAAAAATCCATGCTGTTGCCATTGACATAAACCTGTTAAGGGTGAAGCACAAGAAGCTCACAGATTGGGCTGCCCAGTCAGAGAAGACACTTGAAGAACTGCAAACCAGAACAGCAGGCCTCTAAAAACTTCTTTGGGACTTAGCAGAGCACGTATAGGGACAGCAGAGGACCAGGAAGGAAGGTCTTGCCACAGTAACCTCTGCATAGTCGGTTTATCTGAGGGAATTAAAGGCCATAACTTGGTGCACCTCCTTAAAACCTGGTGCAAAGATCTAGTGCCTTTGCAGGAACTCACCCCCTTCTTTTCCATAAAAAGGACTCATCGAGTGACAGCTCTCTACCCACCACTTAGGCGCTCCTCCAAGACCAATTATTGCTAAACATTTACACTATAAAGACTGAGCTGTAATCAAGGCAGAAATGTAGTCTGACCAGCTTTAGAAAGACAATTAACAAACATTCATCTTCCCTGGCTAAATGTTGGTGGTCCAAATTCAGCTGGCCTTCTTTTTAGGAGTTAAACGGAAATTGAAAAAGAGGAGAATAACTAATGTGTTGCTGTTTCTTGCAAAGCTCACTGTGATGCTGGGGTAGAAGGATCACTTTTTCTTTGATCCAAAGAAGCTTGGGACTGGGTAGAAAGCCAAAGCACATTTGTCTCAGGTAGATACTTCCCAAAAATGGCTATGTCAGAACAAGTTTGTGAGTGAGCTGCCATCATCAGTGGCCCAGTCACAGGAGCAGGCCCACAACAGCAAATGCTTGACTCCAGTAATAGAGGCTACTTTCTGGAACACCTCTACCACCCACTTCTGACTCTCCCACTGCAGACTCAGATGGAGAAGACACCTCCTTGTACTTCTACAAGACACTGACTCCCCTAAACTGCTGACAAACTCTTATAATAGTTGTCACTATCCTTGGCTCCTTGGGCCCCCATTAAGCACCCCATGTTAGTCTATATACCGTATCCTGCTGTCCCACACAAGTCAAACCTGTTGAAGAGGTGATTGCTGCGTCCAGCCCCTTTAAGAGGCTGCCACGTACACATTTATTATCACTTTCAGAGCTCCAGCCACTGCTTCCCCAGGTGCTATTAGGCTGTTCCGCACACCCCACATGCTACTGGATGCTTTTCGTTGCTGTTTGGCTGTTTTGCTGTTTGGACTTTTAGGTTATTGTTTTTCTTAAACTGGAGAGCTGATCTTAAGATAGTTGATTGGGGCTGGATGTTCTCCTTTATCTAGGTAGACGATAGGTGGGAGTTACCTGACAGGGCCATTTAAATGCTGTTGAACCTTTACCACGATGCCCCTAAAGAAATATCACATTATTTCCTGATACATTGAAGGGATGCAGATGCTGACTAAGTTTTACCAAATTTGCTCCTGATTTAAGCGTAGAGGGTCCATATAGTGCTCTTTTAGAGAGGCTCTAAAAGCGCTGTAGCTGTCACATATTAACCATTGACATGACTGCATACGCTAATGGACTCCCCATCTGAGTGAAACCAGGGACTCCCTTCGACCTTCTCTCCACTGACATAGATGCTGATGGCAGATTAGTCTTGATAGAAACCATGTTGTATGGCACCCTATCATAAAAGGCAGTATTTTCACCCACAACATGGAGCCACTCACCTTCCTTGAGCAGCTTTCATCCCGACTGTTCAAATGGGTGCACATCCCTAGGTTATTAGGGGGCAACTTTAACCGCATCGTACACCTCACCCTAGACAGGTTGCACCCCCCACTCCCAAACACCCCCGTAGTCCATAATACATGGGCACTGGTCTCATGGCTTCAATAATGGTCCCTCCAAGATGTTTGGTGCCACCATAACTCAGGAGGTAAACTTTATATATGCTATTTGACAGTTAATGAATTATGTGCATGACTGGATAGAATAGTTTGTTCTTGTACGCTCAGTCTGGCTACTTCCTCCTCTCAAATTACTTGGATAGGGAACTTTTAGATCATAATGCGTTGCGGATTCACCTTACCTAGGGTAGGCCTTCTTCCCATAATTTCACATGGTGACTGCAACCGACGACCTTGGAAGACCCTGCCTTCTGCGGCTTGCTAGCAGAGAGTATCCTAGAGTACTTTAAGCACAACAGTGGGACAGTTATCCACAATAGTACAATAGTAGGGGTTTATGGTCCTGATCCGCACTCACTGCATCTAGGCAGTGATGGGTGGTCGTAGGACATTAGGGTGGGATTGGGCCAAGGTAGAGAAAGCAAATATTACTGTCAAGTGACAATTGGCAGATGTCAGTGAAGGATTCCTTGACCCGGCTATGTGAAGAAGAGGCGCCCTAGTGGAGTGCCTGCACTGCTTGCATTTTCTGCTTTTATGTCCTGGGCTTATAATAAAGGAATAAATCCAACTGTCTCCTTGCAGGGATAGTAAACGTTGACACAAAACAAACTCTGATCACGGCCCTATGTGATGGAAATGGGGAGCTCTATTACTGGCAGTAAGCAATTCACAAATAGTTTGCTAAATGTGATCAAACTCTGTATAGACAGCCACCTCGGGCCCTCCAGATGACGACTGATGCTTCTTAGATGACTTCCCATTGTCTAGATTATCCCTAGAATTACTAGAAGAAACAGAGGCTATTAAGGAAGCAATTGTCACACTGGCCACTAGAAAAACTCCAGCTTCTGACGGCCTCTCATTTGAATTTTAAAAGACCTATGCTTTCTCCTTGGCAATTAATATTTCTGGCATGTATGAGGCAGCACTGGCTGACTGTGGACTCCCCTCATCCCGCTGCTAAGCCACTTAGGTCTCAATATTAAAGGCAGGGCTGGACTCCGTAGAGCCAGCTTTTTATCTGCCCATAGCCATCTTGAACACAGAAAATAAAATTCTTAGTAAAATCCTGATGGACCACACAAAACGAGCATTCTCGCAGTTAGTCCATGCAGACCACATTGGCTTTGCCCCTGGAAGGAATACCTCTCTTAACATTAGGCACCTGTACAGAGTCAGGAAGATGGCCAGACAGAACAGGCCACAGGCCGCTTGTCTAGTTTTAGACCTGGAGAAGGGGTTCCACACCTTGTGTGGGACTATTTTTACCAGGATTTGACCAAATCCAGCTTTAGGCCCTGCACACTTCTTCTTGTACGATTGCTGTACACAGACCGAATGGTCTGTTTTAGGTTACAGGGGCTGACATCAAATCCTATCACAGTACAGAAACACACTAGGCAGGGGTGATCCTTCTCCCCACTCCTCTTTACTTTGGCCATGGAGCCACGTGAGCGCAGCGCACACTGCAGAGCCATATCTACAAGGTCAGGTAAAGCCACCCTGCGTGGCTTTTCATGGCCTTGTAGATATGGGGTGACGCAACGCAGCCCAAGTCTCTGTGTTACCTTACACTGCGATAGGTACTTGTGCCATGGGCGTTACAGTGGGTGTTCCCACGTAGCACCCATGGCATTTGATACAGTCCCACATGTACAAAATGCTGTAAACCTGGGAATGCATCAAAAGCCCACGTCTCCCCAGGGGAGGTGTAAGGGAGGTGCAACTAGGAGAAATTACATTATTTCACCTCCACTGATTGTTTTTGTGCAGGAAGGTGCCCCTTCCTGCACAAAAACAATCATATCTACAATGCAGACACCCTTGCATCATGGTGCAAGGATGCCTGCATTGGTGCATGGCAGTCCATTGTGTGCCAGCGCTGTGGAAGAGGACAGAAATGCGCCATATCTTAAAGATACAGTGCATTCCTGCCCTTTTCTTTTGGTGAAGGGCAGCACAACAAGAAGGCTTGCAGCGCAGCACTGCGCTAAAAGATTGTAAATATACCGGTTGGTTTTTGGACCCAGAGTCTTGGAAGGCGTGGGGAATCCTCCTACCTGGTTGTACCTTTGCAATTTCACTTTTTGCAGATGATGTACTTTTTTAATTGAAGGATCTGACAGCAGACCTGTGAAATGTAAAGATAGTGCGCAGACCAAGTAGTAAGGTAGGATACTTTATTCGTGCCTCTGCCACCTCGCAGCTCCAACTGCCAGATCTATGACTTCACAGTGTAATAAACTGATAGAATCCTGTGAAGTCTAGATCATAGAGACAATCTTAGCTCTATATGTTAAACATTAAGAACATCACACATCTCCCTTAAAACTCAGAGAAGACGTATACTTTAAACTATGAGGGAAAAATATAATAAGGTTAATAATAAAAAAAAAATGATATACTCCTTGAAATACTTAGGTACTTTACAAACTCTCTTTGTTCTCACTTGATTTTTTAAAAACAATAATTTTACCTTTATCTACTTCATCACTTTGAGTAGATTTTGTTTCCTTTTTCACTTTACCTACATTTAAGTCATTGGATTTACAACTTGTTTTGTTTAATAGAACCACCTTGCTCAAATTCCAAATCCTGCCATCTTCTGTTTTGACCACAGGTTTGGTGAACTTAGGACCGGGTTTTGCCCCAAAAGGTGCTCAAATCTTTATCCAGTGTGCAATATCAATATGTATCTCTCTCACAACATGTTTAGCATTAAAATCTCTTTTCCTTTCTTTTCTCTTTTCCTTCAATAATCCCCAGCAGAAACACTCACCCAACCTTTATTCCAATCCATCCACCTTGAAACAAGCACTGAATTAGGTTTTCTTTCTCTGAATAACTCAAGTGGAGATTTCCCAGTAGCTACATGTATTTGGAAGAGTGCCCTATCTAGTGGGATGGTACCTCGTTTCGATACACATATAAACAGCAATGTACAATAGTGTGTTTAACACTGTTTGAGATTCCCAGTCGTTCGCAGTTGACCTACCTCATTAATATTCATAAGGTAGGTCGCAAATTGCAACCCATTTGAAATCGCTAAAAACACAGGGATGGTGGCCTGCTGGGGACAGCAGACCACCATGTCTGTGTTTGCTTTTAAATAAAGCATTTTTTTAAATTGAAATGCAGCTTGTTTTCCTTAAAGGAAAACGGAATGTGTTTCAAAAAGAAAAATGAAACGTTTCAGTTTCTTTTTTTAAGAGTAGGCAGTGGTCTTTTTGCATGCATTCACAAAGGGGAAGGGGAAGGGGATGCAAATGGGTAAACACCATATTGAATTTGGGGGTAAAAAGCTAATGTTTTATGACCTGCAAAGCATTAATTCGTACCAGTGCGAGTTGCTATCAGGAAGGGTCGCCCTTAACACACCCCTTCCTAATATCGAATTGCTAACCTAGTTTGTGATTACCAAATCGCAAAATAGGTTTTCATACACCACAAAATGCTTTTTTCTGGTCGCAAACGGCCCGATTTTGCGAAAAGCTCCGAGCATCTGGCCCAAATTATTACGGTGTAGTTTTAGCAGGGGAGGCCTGTCTCTGCTCATTAAGGGTATGTGGGCTGTTCATTGTCTCTGATAACCAGCTCACCTGAGCTGCTGGACAGGCCGTGAGCTAGAGCTGAGAACCCCGTCTGCCTGAGAAGAGTTAACATGGCGCTTAAAGGCCTGCACTTAAGAGCCGGGAGTCAGCTGTTTGGGGCCGATTAAGCACACACTCCAGGTGTTTGGAAACAGCGTTTGAAAACCACTCAGAAGTCGACATTCCTTTCTGCAGCTCTCCAAGAAATGTGTCTCTTTAGGCTTAAGGAGGTTCAGAAAAAAAGGCGGCTACGATCCCTTCAACTTAATCTCCCATCATTTGTGCAGCTCAGTAAAACCCACACCTGACAAAGGTGTGTGGGCCGCGCAGTTATTTACGGCTCTTCCATGAAGGGCCGTGTTAGTGAGGCGGAGGCTGCGGGGTTTCTCCTTCAGTCTGGGTAATTGTAAAACATAATCATCCCCACTGGAATTATGCGGCAGGGGCGGACCAAAGTATGCGGCAATGATGACTAAATGATGCGAAAAGAGAAGTTCGATTATGCTGCATAACGCCTCACGTGCACGGGTTACACCTCATTAGTTCCAGTTGAACATCCATATGCAGCAGTAAGTAACTGAAAGATGACCAGTCAATCTTTGGGAGGGCCGTCCCCTGTGCAGAGACAGGTGTCACAAAGTTTTTTTAGTAACTTTTAATCTGTTTGAGCTAGAAACAGTCTTTTTAGTTGGAACCTGCAGATTATGCAGTAGATGATGATTTAGCTGGCAAATCCTGCAAACTCATAATTAATGACGAAAAGGCATAGTGCCAGCGGCCCTGAATAGAATTTGTTTTTGTAGAGAACTTCCGTTTTCTCCTAATGATGGAACTTAGCGTGAACGCACATCTTAAATGGCCTCGCATGAAAAGCTCAACATATTCTGCTCATCATTTTACTTTCATGTCCTGCATTTGTGATGGAAAAACACCCAAGGGCTAGAACGCAAAGAATAAAATCACGACAGGATAACATGCTTGTGTTATTACAAGAAATACGATTCAGCCTGGTAAGACTGCACCAGCAAAAGAGTGCACAGAAGCATTGCGATGGGAGGAATGCAACAAAGCTGGTCCTAAAAAGCATCATAGATTCATCATTCAAAATATGTATATATCATAAAGGTGTGGGTCACCATCCACCAGTACTGGCCGTATAGCAAATATCACATTTCATGCTGGAATTTGTGAAATCTAAAAGCAAAACTGCAAATCATAGAATATAACATTAATTTGCTTAAAAAGCTAGATTTGCTGCAGGTGTGACACATGAATTGGAACCGCTTGCTTGCCAGGATTCCTATAATATCATAGCTGTCAACTCCGTCCTGACATGGGCTAGACTTTAGCTAGTCCTGACTTTCAACCAGAAGTACTGAGCCTGCTGGTATTTGTGGGACCAACTGAAAAGTGAAACTACATTCCCCAGTATGCTTTGCCACTTGGCTGCAAAATCACAATGCAAGCTGAAAGTCACCTTCGTGACAAGGGTCCTGTTAACAGTTATGTCATTTTAAAGTAAGGGGAACCAAGGGATCCAAGTCCCCTGGGACTTTGTAACTTTATTTTTTAAACAAACTGCTTCATTTTGTCTAGCTCGTGTTGCTGAATCCACTGAAAGTCTAAAACTAACAACGAGGCGTTCATGGGACATGTAGTCATTGGTAACTGTGAGTTAGATTAAAATGTTCTAAAACGTTTAAGGTCATTTAAGGTAATAGCGCGTCCCGACCTAGGTACTTTACTTACACGGGGACTCGTTTTAGGCCAATGAACCTTTTGACCCTGATTGGAGACACCTTAAGATGAGATATCTATTCCGCATTTCAATCACTAGATCAATAACCTCATCAATATTCACAATAACAAATCAATCAAATTAGTTAATCGCATGAATA
The DNA here is from genome assembly GCF_031143425.1 of Pleurodeles waltl. Taxonomy (NCBI): domain Eukaryota; kingdom Metazoa; phylum Chordata; class Amphibia; order Caudata; family Salamandridae; genus Pleurodeles; species Pleurodeles waltl. The sequence goes on from NC_090437.1 coordinate 1,234,722,453, forward strand.
AGAATTGAAATACAACATGACCTTTCAGTCATAAATAACCACACAAGTTTAGTAAGATTTATGATATTTATTCCCTATTGGTTACACTCTACTAGCAAATTGATCAGTCTCAATAACAGAAAACACATCAACAATGTCACAATATGGCAACTTGAATAAGACTTCATCAAAGCAAAGATCATGAACATTAGAACAAAGCATCAACATGAATCAACTTTAGCAGAGTATCATTAGCACATTATTCAACAAAGCAAGATTCAGTCATTTGTCTATTTGCATCCGAATTAGTGAACTCCTTATCTAACCTCTGATTAGCATCGGCATGTTGGGCTTCATGCAAAACAATTTAGTAACACAAATTTAGAAAAACTCTAACTATGGACTCTATCAAAAGAGCAGTTGGTACCTAGAAAGAAAAGGCAAACAGACAATTATAATTCATCATTATATAGTTACCATCCTTAATGGGTCAGCACACAGAATCAGTCTTCGTCCTCCGGACAGCAGTCGATCCACCATCAGCCAGGATAGAACAGCAAAGTCTCGGCAGGATAGGGTAAGTAGGAATACTTCCCTCATAAGGAGGAGAAGCAAGTATCGGGTAAGGCAAGAAGGGTGAGGATGGTTTAAAGTATCAGAACAGCAAGGATTGAGGCGGAATATCAGAGTAACAGCAGGGGTGTCCCTCTAATGGCTGATTTCTCCTTATACCACGCTGTTAAATCGAATTTGCCAGACAAGTCTCTAATTTCCATTTGGTCAATGTTTGGTGCATTGTAATCTTTATCCAATGATCCGTTGATCACCTCACTAGAATTTTCACCTAAAACAGTTCTCATGCAGTTTATTGGCTCCCCTGATTTACGTCTTCAACGGGTAAAATGTCAGGTAGGAAAAGTTACACTCCTCGCTTCAGTCAGTAGCTCCATTGTCTTTACCAGTTTGGGTGACCTTGTACCTGTTGCAAATTACACTGTTGCATTCAGCAAGAATGTCTCTTTGAGCAAGTCGGGTCTCATGAGAAAGAATTTAAACGGTTACACACACACATCTCTAGCTTCTGGAAAAGTACAGTTTTATGTCCTTCAGGAAGACAGCATTGCACGTTAGAAAAAGACATTTAATATGGGACCAGGCAGTCAGGCCCAGACCCTTGCTAACAAAGGCCTAATGATTAATTAAACAAAACCTTAACATATAACTCTCAATGCTAATATAAAATCATGCATTAGTACATTACTAATTCATCATTAGTCAATTTTATTAATCATCGTATACATTGGTGGCCACTCCCCGTGGGCACATTTCAAACGCATATGCTAATATTAGTCTGTCATGTTTTCTATGCAGCTTCATTACACATCATTTTGCAAGCAGTTCACGTAAATTTTGATTAAAAAACTACACTCCAACAATCCCTCCTCTGATGACTCTTGTCATCACACAAATCCCTTCTTTAACAACGTTGTCATTTCTTAATCTCTTTCATCTCAATTTCTTCCTTTGGTTTTGCCTTTTCATATTTTGCTCTGAACAATTTTTCTCTTTTCTTTTCCTCCCTCCTCGCATTACTTTTTACCAATTTTGCTTTAATCCTTTTGCTAATTTTGCATGATAACCATAGCCCAAATAAACACACCAGAATAATCACTATTCCCTGTATTAGTTTTCCCAATATCCCATGCCAAATATTACTAAACCAGTTTCCCACATGAGCAAGTCCCTTTCCAACCTTTTCCCAAACACCTGGTTCTTTCAATTCCTTCAAATCTGCACTATCTCTTGTTAGGTTAGTAAGCATACTTCTAATCTCATTACTATTGTCAGATATGTAGGCACAGCAGTGACGCTCATTAAGCATCTTACAGACTCCGCCGTTTTTTGCTAAAAGAATGTCTAAAGCAAGCCTGTTTTGAAGAGTCATAGCCCTCTCCACAGCAAGTTCAGTATCCATCAGGAGTATAGCTCCTGTGAAATTTGTCAGCATGTTATCCACAATAGTAGACAACTTTTGAATGTTTATGGAGTTTAAGATAACCCCTACTGAAGGAATTATTGCTCCAAATATGTCCCCTGCTACACCAGCAGCAGTTTCTCTCTTGTATCTAGTACAAAGTCATTCAGTCACTTTTGGGAATTTCTTTAAATCTTCTAGCTGGTAAATCTTTGGGAAAACTATTCCCAAATAACATGTCCCATACCATCCCTTTGGAAGACGGTAATAAGCATTAACTCCACAAATATAATAGACCCCTGGGATCACTTGATCCATTCCATTTAACATGAATGTCCATTTACTCTGAAACAAAAACACATGCTTACATTCACTCGTTCTCACAAACACATTGTCATAATATGACTTTGGCCGTGTTATGCAAAGCTTACCTACATGTCGCGCATCTAAAGCTAGCTTCCCTTGTTCCCTAATTCCATTGTAACTACCACTATTTATAAAGGATCGTTGCTGCAAGCCTTTTTCTAATTTCCCCTTTAAAACCCTTCTTCTATCTTCAGTGTGATCTAAAAAGCTTTTCTCTACCGGTGTAAGCAAGCATGTCAAATTATTGCGGTGTGCATAAGATGTACTAATTGTTACTCTAGGTTCAAAGAACCCTTTAATCAGCTTTATGGCATAATATTTAGCTACACTATTCAAATCTTCTATGATAGGCACATAAGAGAATACCAAGTCATGGTTGGAGTAAAAATATTGCACTTCTTCTTGGTTATAAAAACGCGTTAGTAGCAAACTACAACTTATCCCATAAGTTAGTGGCAGGCTGTGATATGTAACTCCCTCTTAAACTGAAACAGGAATTTGTGTACACACATAACAAGCTTTCACATCCATAGTGTCAACATACTCACTCAGCAAGCAATAGAAAACATTAGTAGACAGTTCCCCTTTTGTGTTAGTTTCCTCATGCAGATACCTCGTATCTTGCTCAAACCTCTCCCAATGTGTTAGTGTAGCAGTCTCAGAAATTGTAGCATTGTTAGCTTCATTCTCATCCACCAATCGCATCTCCACAAACAAAGCTATAATGAATATCACACACACAACACCCAGAGCAACACCCAAATATTTACAACGCCTACTCACCTCACTGTCATCTCCCGTACTAGGCATGATCTGTAAAGAATCAGAAAGTAAAGTGCTACAAACGTAAACAACCAACTGAGGATGGCTAAAGCTCTCTTTTTTTTTCCTCTTTTTTTTTTCTCAGCAAGGCTAAGCATAGTCTTTCTTCAACAAGTATTTACAGCTCTCTCTCATTCACTCCCAGGATCCTTGTCAATTCAGTTAGCAGCTTGCCACAATCAGTTTTCGAAAGTCAATTCAGGTTAACAGTGACACATCCGGTAATTTATCAGTCTCTTTTCTCACGTTTCTTGACTCAATTTCAGCTTAACACAGTCTAATTTCCTCGTGGCCAAACTCAGGTACCATAGTATTGACCTGGAAATTCTCGGTCAAAACAGAATGCCAAGAACTCCTGTTGCCACTCAGCTGACGTTGCATAAGCCCATTCAGGACCTGCGTATCTTCTGTTTGCTATTCTCTTTCTTTTCAACTTGCGGCCACCTTGCAATTCTCCTTCGTTCAGGTCTTCTTTCCTTGTGGTATCAACCTCTTCCTCTATTGTTTCATCAACAACCACCTTTCCTTTTATCAATTGCGATTCTGGCCACTTATCTCCTTTCAGTGTCCCTTTATAGTTTGGCTTTCCTGGTTGCTGTTCAAAGCCCTCCTCTTGTACTATGGTGTTTTCTCTTGCTGGACCTGCAAGCAGCTCAGGAGGAGTCTGGACACTCTGACTTCCTTCCGCCTCAACTCCTTCGCCTTCTGGGTCTGTCAGGGGTTCAACTTCAAACCTGGATCCATCTGCTTCTGGGAGAACCTCTCTCTGGGTCGGTCCTCCTGGTGCCTCTGTTCAGATAGGATCACTGTCACCCCTCTGGATCTCGGTTGCTGTTTGAGTGACCAAGCCATCCACAACGGGCTCTCCTCCTGTCTCAGTTCCCCCTTGATTACTCTCCGGCCCTGAGACTTCCTTTTCTGTAGCTGTTATTTTTGACAACTCAATTTCCTCATCAGTTGGACACGTCACCTTCTTTGTGTGACTGGCATGGATCCAATTTTGAATTCCCACACATTTCACAGCAGTAGTAGTTGTCAGTATCACAAGAGCATTTGCAGGCACTGCAGGCAATCTCATAGCTCGGCCCATGAGAATTTTATGAGGAGACAGTCCTGTTTTCTTGTTGGGTGTATTTCTCATTGACATTAGCACTAAGGGCAATGCATCAGGCCATTTCAAATTTGTAGCTGCGCACATTTTTGCCATTCTCGACTTTAGAGTACCATTCATTTGCTCAACTAGTCCTGATGCTTCAGGGGGGTAACTGCAATGCAACTTCTGCTCAATGTTCAGGGCGGCACACAAGAGCTTAACCACCTCATTGTTGAAGTGACTTCCTCTATCTGATTCTAAAGAGATCGGAAACCCGAAACGTGGTATCAATTCCCTAAGCAGCAACTTCGCTACTGTGAGGCTGTCATTCCTACGTGTGGGGTAAGCTTCAATCCAGTGACTAAAGATACACACAATCACCAACACGTATCTCAGACCTCCACACACAGGCATTTCAATAAAATCCAACTGCATTCTGCTAAATGGACCTCCTGCTCTCCCAATGTGGCTCAAATTTACCACTGTCCCTTTCCCCGCATTCATCTGCTGACAGATGATGCACCGGTGACAAATAACTTCTGCGGCTTGTCTGAATTTTGGATTGAACCAATCAATTTTGAACAACCTGATCCTGGCGTCTCTCCCAATATGTGCTTGCCCAAGGTAAAACCTTGCAAATTGTGAGAAAAGACTGTTCTGCAAAACCATTTTACCCTCGTCTGAAACCCACAAATCGTCTGGCCTTTGTACACATTGCATCTTGAGCCAAGAGTGTTTCTCCTCCCTGCTGGCATGACCCTGTAACAACTTTAATTCCTCCAGAGTGTCAACCACTCTTAATGCGTAACCTGTGCATGTTTCATTTTCTGTTTCAGGTAACAATTCCCACTGATCCTTGATTGATATACAGTTCAGTGCTCAAAACCTTGCGACTTGATCCGCGTATCCATTTCCCATTGACACAAAATCTTGTGATTTCACAAGAGCACTGCATTTCACCACGGCAATTTCAAGAGGTAACTGAATTGCGTGCAACAACTCCTTAATTCTTTCGCCATTTTTCACTGGAGAACCAGAGGAGGTCTGGAAACCCCTCTGTGACCACAACTGGCCAAAATCATGGACAATCCCAAATCCGTACCTGCTGTCAGTATAGATTGTGACTTTCAACTTGTCAGCGGCATGGCATGCCCTAGTAAGGGCAACCAATTCAGCCACTTGAGCCGAATATACTCTTTTAAGCCAAGATGCTTCTAGATACAACCAGTGATTGTACACACAGTGTATCCAGCTCTCAGTACTCCTACTGAGTCTCTCAGACATGAGCCATCAACAAAGATAATGTAATCATTCTCTTCCAATTGGGTATCTTTAATGTCAGGTCTCGGTTTGGTGCACAGTTCCTTTACCTCAAGACAATCATGTTCTACCTCCTCAGCATCATCAACTTCTGTATTCTCATTTGGAAGCAAAGTTGCCGGGTTTAACACAGTACATTGTTTCAATGACACATTTGGTGACCCCAGTATAATTGTTTCATACTTCGTTAATCAGGCATTCGTCATGTGCTGAGTTTTGGTTCGGGTCAGCAAAATTTAGACTGAATGTGGGACCATAACTGTTAACGGGTGTCCCATCACTATGCCTTCACACTGTGTGAGGCTTTGACCAACTGCTGCAACTGCACCCAAACAACCTGGTAAGGCTGCTGCGACTGGGTCCAAAGTAGCTGAAAAATATGCTACTGGTCGGTTTGCACCTCCATGGACCTGTGTCAGGACAGACAAAGAACAAGCATCACATTCATGACAAAACAAGACAAAAGGCTTTGTGTAATCAGGCATACCTAAAGCTGGAGCCCTGCACATGCACTCCCTCAGCTCAATGAACGCCCTCATCTCTTTCTCAGACATAATTAGAGTATCTGGGCCATCCTTAACCTCCTTAACAGTCAACCTCACCAAAGGCTTGGAGATAACTGAGAAATTCGGGATCCACTGACGACAGTAGCCCATCATTCCCAGAAACATCCTAACATCTCTCCGAGATGTCGGGGGATTCATCTGCAATATGGCAGTCACTCTTTTCTTGAATATTTTCCTCGACCCCTTCTCAATCAGACGGCCTAGATATTTCACCTCTTTCTGACAGTACTGCAGGTTCTTTGGGGACACCTTATGCCCATTCTTTCCCAAGTGGTTTAATAGGGCAATAGTATCGTACTTGTTGTCATCTCTTGTTTTGGAAGCAATCAACAGATCGTCAATGTACTGCACTGAAAGGCAGTTCCAACGACTCCAAATCCTTCATCAAAATTTGATTGAAGATAGATGGTGACTCCGAAAACCCCTGAGGGACTCAACACCAACTGTAAACCTTATCCAGGAATTTAAAACTGAAAAGAAACTGGCTGTCCTCATGAAGAGGCACGGAAAAGAACGCTTGGGACAATTCGACAACTGAGAACCATTCTGCGTTGCATGGAACTTGAAACATAATCACAGCTGGATTTGGCACTATTGGGCAACACTTCACCACTATGTCATTAATCTTTCATAAGCCTTGAACAATTCGAACTTTCCCACCGGGCTTTCTCAGACCCATTATAGGTGAGTTACATGGACTGCTCATCACTTCTTTCAGCACCCCCTGCTTCACAAAGTCTGCGCCATGTGGTACTGCGGTACCTGGGGAAACACGGCATTTGGCTTTACATCGACTTTGACTGGTTCTACTCCTCTTACCAATCCCACTTCCTTTCCTGTCAAATACCACACTTTCTCTGTGACTGCCCTCTGCAGGTCTGTGGGCAAATCAGTCATTGTGAACATCGGGAAGAAGCCTATCAAGGAGTACTCTTCATCTGTGGTCTCCGTTTCTGGCTCTGAGATCTGACCATCATCCCCCTCATCATCACTGTTTGTCTGCACCTCAATTCCCTCGTTAGAACAGGTTATAGAACACCTGGTCTTACACAGTAAGTCTCTTCCCAGTAGGGACACGGGACTTGAATCACAGACCACAAATCTGTGCAATCCCTGAAAGGTACCAATCTCGACTTGAACTGGATCTGTGATCGGGTTAGTCAGGAGCTGGTTTGACACTCCCACTACCTTTATTGTACGTCCTGAAAGTGGCAGCTTCGGTACCTCTGCACTTCTGACTGTAGAGAGTGTAGCTCCTGTGTCAACCAAAAATGAGACCTTGTGACCCATCACCTTCCCTTGCACATAGGGTCCCCTCTGATCTACTTCTAGGGACGCTGCCAGCCTGCACTCCTCACTATGCGAACTGTCATCCGACCATTCATCGTTTATTCCATTCTCACCACGCAATGGGAACTGTTGTACTGTGTTATTTTGACCCATTCCTTGACCGGTGACCTGTTGAGGAAGCATCAACTGTTGCTGTCCCATTGGCGCTAAGGGCAACTGCATTTGCTGTCTAGGTACCACTGGAATCTGCTGTTGCACTTGCTGCATCTGCACTGGTTGCATACGTGGCATCTGCACTGGTTGCATGGGTTGCAGACCCTGCATCTGAACCATGTTATGCTGAAAATTTGGATTAGGACCCCTCATTCTTGGCCCTTTAACGTTTTGGAATGCATTAACATCATTGCTTTGCTGAACAACACCCTCCTGCACCATCATCGGACATTCCCGCTTCCAGTGTCCCACGTCCCCACACGCGTGGCATGGCAACACCTTCTTCATCCCTTGTACATCATTCTGAACCACTACTGTATTCAAATCTGGACCACAGTGCACAAAACCTCCTCGACCTCTGCCTCTCGTTTGCGTCTGAAACATTCCATTTCCCTGCGACTGTTGCACCATTTGTTGTTGTACTCCGTTTCCCTGCATCCCTGCCTGCGCTGCCTTAATTTGCATCACCATCACCTTCTCTTTCAGCTTTCTCTGCTTCAACTCAATCTCGTCACTACAGTATTTTGCATACTGTAACACCTCATCAATTGGCTTCGCTTGCCAACAGATCAAATAATTCTTAATCATCTGGCTAATCTCTGGTCTTAGCCCTTCAACGAACCTGAACACAAGGTGATTCATATCTTTGGGCTGTATGACCTGTGTACCACTGTAGTGCTTGAATGCTTTCAACAACCTCTCATAGTAAGCATGTATCGACTCTTTGCCTTCCTGTATCGTTCGATCAATCTTTTGCCAATCAATGTTTTGCAGTGACACTTTCTGCTTCAAAAACTCAATCACCTTGAAGTAGTACCTCATCACCTCAGGAGACAGAGCTCCTGTTACTCTGTCCCTTGCCAGTTCTTCCGTCGGTCAATCCCCAGTTCTCTTGCACTCGAGCCACAAATCAGCTGGAACTATGATGTCAAGCAATGTATTCAAGTCTTCCCAAAGACACTTCGTGAGCTTCACAAATCTGTCTGTCTGCTTGTACCACTCAGCCTGGGGAAGTCATTTGTGAAGGACAAAATGTCACCTCTAGACCACGGTACATGGACTAGAACCCCTCCAGCCGTTTCTCTCATGGGTAGCATTTTTATTGTACTGGTATCTGGCACCGGTTTTACCTGCTGCTGCTCCAAGTAGTCACTTTTCCTTTTATCTCTCTTCTTTGCCCATCTGCCTTCCCACTTCTCTAAAACTCCCCAAACCTGCGCACTCTGTAGTATTTCCTTAAGGTGTGCCTTCATTCCAGTAGACCTCATGTGATCAAAATCTTTAGGCTCAAAGTCTAATCTGTAACTCCTTTTCAGGTGCTTGGTATTGTCTAAGTCTATGCCATATTTATCTGCTAGGTTTGCCAACCTTTGGTGCACCTTGCTCACTTCTTTAGTTATTTTCGGGCACAGATATCTCAATTCTGCTTCAGTGTATGACTCTAGCCTGTTCACTCCCATGCTCCCTTCAACTAACTTGGCTGCTTCCATGCCCAATCTCACAAAATGTAGGTACTCTTCCCTTTCCGACCGCTCTGCTGTCGCAGGGGCAGTCTGTGGTGAATTCAGCTTGTCTAACCATCCATTCAATTGTTGCGCAGTTAAACCTTGCAGCGAGATATTTCCAGCCTGTATCGTTGGTGTTTGTGACGCATTCGCACCTGGGATCTGCGGAGTCAGTAATCCCAACCCTGAGTGTCTCGTGGCATCTGGAGGAACCCCTATCGGACTGAAGTCTAATAGAGACCTCTATCTTTCTACCATCTGTTCCACTGGGGTCATCCCTTGAGAGCTCCCTATGAACCCTCCTCTTGTCATGTCCTGGGTCATTACCCCCTGATCACACACGCTAGGCTTGTCCTGCGAGTACAGTGGTACTGGTGGACCAACCGTAATAGGTAAGGATATGGCGGCTGGTGTTGGCTTGTTCCCCACAACCTGTGGAACACTGGCCCCCATATTCTGATTTATTATCCGTGCGTAGCTATCTGCGGTCCTGTGACCGAAGTGTAACTCGGAACCATCTGTGGCTGTGGCTGGGGCAGTAAAAGTGGAGTTGGCTCAATCTGCACTAACTTTGATCCAGCATATGCCTGGTCAGGCGGCACCATCAAGCTTGCAGTGGTTTCTAATGTTGGGACATCAGGGTAGAGCCTCTGAACCGGTGGTGGCTGCAACTGCGTCTGCATCTCTGGAGCAGTGGACACACTGACACTATTCTGTATTGGAGCTGGTGTCGCAACTGCATTTACCTGTGCTGTATTCGCTGTTCCCTGGTTCTGAGTTGAATTTGCAGGACCTGCACTAGTACTTGGTCTATTGTCATCCATGGCATATGGCGGAGGACGATCATGTAACAACTGATTAAGGAACTCATCATCATCTGAGTCATCTGCATCTGCCCAAGACTTGTTATTCTGTTTTCCTTTACTAGAGCCCTTGTCTGTTTTGCAAGTGGCCTTTCATCCCTGCGTGTCGGCTTCTTGAGTTATTGCCAGAAACATCCTAACACTGTCTATTATTTCTCTTCTCCACATTCTGTGTTCACTATCCCATCTAGCCTCCGCTATTGTCTTTTCTACCTTTCTCATCCTCCTCTCAAACCTTTGTTGCTGTTGCCATATGGCCATCAATTCCCAAATTGCTAACACCTCAAACTGTGCTGGCCTTGGAGGCGGCTTTTGCTCATTTAACGCCTTCTGCAAATTCTCTAGAATCCCTATGTTGAACGACCCATTCTCTGGAAACGCCAAACACCGATCCTTTTCAGTTAATTTGCACCATTTCTTAAACCAAAGACATGGCGCGACTCCCTTCTCCTCCATTACGACATAAGCCGGAGTATCCTCTGGCGGTATAGGCTCCCCCACACTCGCGGTAATGTACACATCTCCCCTCAAAGCGCTCTTTAAAGCCTTGAAGAACTTAATTTTTGCGTCTTTTATTTCGTTTAGGACTGAATCAGGAAGTGACTTTAATTCCCAGAACACCCTTTGCCTACCTTCTCAACCAATCGCTTCTCTCAGACGGCTGCCAATCCAAGCGCGGCCCTTCTCACTAACCGACCTATCCCAGCGCGGTCCAATGACGTCACACCCACACACACTGCAGCTGACAAAGTCTTGTGGCTTGTCTCCCTCACTCTCGATTCACACAAAACTAATGCAATATATTGCGAGCACTAACAAACTCAAATTTGCCTGTTTACTACAGGAAGGGTAACACAATCGCTTCAGAACTTTACAGAGATTTCACTTTAAGCCTCGCCGCTACTCTCTCCTTCTCAGATACCGCACTCGCAAGCAGAATTCGACCCGCAAATTCTACTCTCGACTTGTCAATGGTTCGTCCTGGTGCACTTTAGAACTTACCAAATCTCCATCGAAGTTTTCATTCACTCACTTGACTCAAACTCGACTCGTCAACTACGCCCGATTGACCTTTAAACTGCTCAAATTACAACACAAACCAAGTGTCTCATACACTTATCAATATACTCCGGAGTCTTGGACCACGCAGGGTCCGTACATCACCAACAACCACGTGGATAATTTTTTAGCACATAGCGCCACACTCACATGAAGTTCGCCGACTTCCCTACTCTCGTACCGCGGAGTACGCACACTCCTACTGAAACATCACCTGGCCTAAAATTCTCACAAACCTTACAATTCACCTGTGGTATGCATAAGCTGTGCAAGCACAAATCCTACTTCACTCACACCATCACTAGAACGCCAAGAACATACCCAACTCACTTTGGCAAGCTCCGGGGTCCCGGGAAAGTCATTTGGGACATAGGGGCACATCATCCTTCCAATTTGCATTATCTCAAAAACAATTCTAAAATAGTAGTCCCTCGTCTTAGGGCCCCAAAGGGCCGAAACCGTCCTCTGCTACCAGAACTGATAACGCGTCCCGACCTAGGTACTTTACTTACACGGGGACTCGTTTTAGGCCAATGAACCTTTTGATCCTGATTGGAGACACCTTAAGACGAGATATCTATTCCTCATTTCAATCACTAGATCAATAACCTCATCAATATTCACAATAACAAATCAGTCAAATTAGTTGATTGCATTAATAAGAATTGAAACACAACATGACCTTTCAGCCATGAATAACCACACGAGTTTAGTAAGATTTATGATATTTATTCCCTATTGGTTACACTCTACTAGCAAATTGATCAGTCTCAATACCAGAGAACACATCAACAATGTCACAATATGGCAACTTGAATAAGACTTCATCAAAGCAAAGATCATGAACATTAGAACAAAGCACAACGTCAACACGAATCAACTTTAGCAGAGTATCATTAGCACATTATTCAACAAAGCAAGATTCAGTCATTTGTCTATTTGCATTCGAATTAGTGAACTCCTTATCTAACCTCTGATTAGCATCGGCATGTTGGGCTTCATGCAAAACAATTTAATAACACAAATTTAGAAAACCTCTAACTATGGACTCTATCAAAAGAGCAGTTGGTACCTAGAAAGAAAAGGCAAACAGACAATTATAATTCATCATTATATAGTTACCCTCCATAATGGGTCAGCATACAGAATCAGTCTTCGTCCTCAGGACAGCAGTCGATCCACCATCAGCCAGGATAGAACAGCAAAGTCTCGGCAGGATAGGGTAAGTAGGAATACTTCCCTCATAAGGAGGAGAAGCAAGTATTGGGTAAGGCAAGAAGGGTGAGGATGGTTTAAAGTATCAGAACAGCAAGGATTGAGATGGAATATCAGAGAACCAGCAGGGGTGTCCCTCTAATGGCTGATTTCTCCTTGTACCACGTTGTTAAATCGAATTTGCCAGACAAGTCTCTAATTTCCAATTGGTCAATGTTTGGTGCATCGTAATCTCTATCCAATGATCCGTTGATCACCTCAGTAGAATTTTCACCTAAAACAGTTCTCATGCAGTTTATTGGCTCCTGTGATTTACGTCTTCAACGGATAGAATGTCAGGTAGGAAAAGTTACACTCCTCGCTTCAGTCAGTAGCTCCATTGTCTTTACCAGTTTGGGCGACCTTGTACATGTTGTGAATTACACTGTTGCATTCAGCAAGAATGTCTCCTTGAGCCAGTCGGGTCTCATGAGAAAGATTACTACGGCTACACACACACATCTCTAGCTTTTGGAAAAGTACAGTTTTATGTCCTTCAGGAAGACAGCATTGCACGTTAGAAAAACACATTTAAAATGGGACCAGGCAGCCAGGCCTAGACCCTTGCTAACTAAGGCCTAATGATTAATTTAACAAACCCTTAACATATAACTCTCAATGCTAATATAAAATCATGCATTAGTACATTACTAATTCATCATTAGTCAATTTCATTAATCATTGTATACATTGGTGACCACTCCCCGTGGGCACATTTCAAATGCATATGCTAATATTAGTCTGTCACGTTTTCTATGCAGCTTCATTACACATCATTTTGCAAGCAGTTCACGTAAATTTTGATTAAAAAAACTACGCTCCAACAAAGGTAACAGGAAAGGTATAATATGAGGCGAGGCTGAGGGGGATGTGGAATGAAAGGTGGAGAACTTGTGGAGAAGGGTGCGAAGATTGGTGTTTGTTATGCAAGAGAACCAATCTAGGCACTCTGCTTTGAAGCACATGTGGGGTGGGAGTGGGCCTCTGGTGGTCAGTTGTGTCAAACGCTGCTGATTAGTCGAGAAATATGAGGAGAATGACACTGCCATTGTTCAAGTAGCAGTGAATGTCATCCAAATTATGAGTACTGCAGTTTCAGTGCTTCAGCTTTTTCAAAAGCCATGTTAGCAGGTGATGTGTTTAAATGATCTTTCTGAACAGATAGAGTTGATGGGAAGTAATGCGCCTCTCTTGATTAAATTATGATTACAAATATCAGAATGAACGAAAAGAAGAGACTGGATTGTCCACTCACACACATAGATCTGGTATTGTTTGAGAGCCATGCATAAAAGTATATATAGCTAAAAGGGGTGTACTGAAGTAATGGGGCTGTATGTGAATTATGACTCCAAAATATTGTTTGACTCTAATAATGTTGTCAAAATTTAATCGATGGAAAAAATATGAAGCAAAATATGAATGAAGGTATATCGTTTTTTAATATTTCTAATTAATATTCATTTGTAAAATAAATGTATTTTTGTATAGAATATCGTTTTCAGGCACTATGCTAGTTGGTTATTTTTAGTAGTATTAACATATATATTTCACATTTCGTTATTTAATGTTATCATTTTTTGGGATGTGTTTATTGGGGGCACTAACTGCGTAGTGTTTATTAAAACATATAATTCTAAATTGGATTTCTTATTAATTAACTATACAGTGCAATTATTTATATACTGAATTGGTGCTTGATTGTATATTATTTCTATTTTTTGGGTAGACAGTGTTTTATTTTACAGATATAATTAATTAAAATGTCCATTATCTTATCAATGAAAAGTACATGATAACAATATTTCAATACATATTGGGATTCATTTATTTTTTTATCATGAATTGCAAAAAATAATAAAATGGAAATATTTTGGTGCTCAGTGCCTACGTTTATATACAATTGATTTTCCCAATATTAGTAGGACTGGAGTTACAATGGTATCCATCACTCCACAAGTATATTCAATTTCCCCAGTGTTTTTGGAACTGGATTTAAAAAAGTGAAGCTGACATTTGTCCCCAAATACATGAGCGGCACTTTCCCCTAGTTATTAGGACTAGAGTAAGAATAGTTAATCTTACCCACCATCTCCCTCAAAAATATATTACATTCCCAAATGTTTAAAGGACTGAAGTTGGAATAGTAAATTTAACACCTCTAAATACATACACTTTCACAAATGTATTTTGTGCTGGATTTACAATAGCAAATCTCACCCCCTCAAGTTTGTTTGTTGCACAGGAATTCGAACTCCCCAAATATATGCACTTTCGACAATATTACTAGGCTGGAGCTATAATAGTACATTTAGACCCCTGCACACAGTGAATAATTTGAGCCAGTGGTTGGAGGTGGGGTCCACTGGTACTCATTTTTGGGGCCCAGCACTCATGTTTACTCCTCAACAAGTGTTGATCCACTGCACGAGAAAGTAATACACACAAAAGGAGACAGAAGAAGGACCAGAACGACAGAAAAACTGTGACATAAGAATCTGCAAAAGTGAGATTAAGAGGTAGGGAGGGTGGATTAAAGAGCCACGGGGGCATGAGGTGGAATCAAGACTATGCTGCCTTAGTGACATTTGATGTTACCAGACACAGGCTTCTGAAAAAACCTTTTGGGTCAGGCACTTATTCACTTACAAATTAAGCTCTGTCTATTCATATGCACTTCCCCAATAATAGCAGGATTGGAGTTAGAGTAGTTGTGAGAAATGTAGTTGTTGGTTAAGGGGGTATGAGCCCTTCTCAAGCAACAGCCACAGTCATTGTCAGCGTGAACTACAAAAGTCATTTAATTAACCTGTGCTTAACCCCCTGGTAGCTTGGCACAAAAGCAGTCAGGTTTGATTTAAAAGGAATGTGTAAAATAGTTATGCAGCACACAAAAATAATAAAGTGGAAACACAACACAAGAAAATCCCACACCAATTTTGAATGATAGAGTAAAATCTAATAAATTATTTGACACCCAAAGGACAAAAATCCAATTGGTAGAACTGAAGTAATGATGTTTTAAAGTTTTTAGTAAAAACTAGCTCCTAAAGGATCAAAGTGCCAACCGCCAGACATCTAGTCACCTGAGACAGGGGCAAGTCGAAAGTTATGGTCAACCGCAATGGAGCATGATTAGGATACATGAGGTAGATTGGACCTGGTCTCTGCTTACATTTGACTTGGACTGCATTGGATGGGTGATGCATATCTAAGTGGAGGAGATGAATTATTTAGCACTCACTTGTTAAAAAAAGTGTTTCTGGTTGGTAGAGGTAGGCACCCAGTCCAAGCAGGAAGCACAATCCTAGTCAGGTTAAGTCAGGTACACACCATAAATTAACCCTCTGGTAGTTTGGCACATAGCAGGCAGGTTTAACTTAAGAGGCAATGTATAAAGTATTTGTGCAACACTTCAAAGAGTAAAACAGTCCAAACATCACACACAAAGACACCATACCTGGTTAGAGAAATAGAGCTTAACATTATAAGTAAAACAAGAACAAAATAACAAGAATCCAATAAGTAGAAGTCAAGATATCAATATTTCAAGATAAAATTTTGTTGTAGTGCTTAAGAGCATAAAGCACAAACTGGGGCTAAGTGGTCATGCTAGACCAGATTAAATCCAAAAGTTCAGGCCGACTGCGATGCATGGGTTGCATACAGCCCCGGACAAGGCCTGCTGAAGCTTTACTTTCTCAAGAATTGAGCCTTGAGTTCAGTTGGCGGGAAATGAGCAAGGAGAGCGTCTCTGGTGGTGGTCCGTGGGCAGGAAGAGTTGGCCGGGCATTGCGGACGGGTGGACAGGAGCCTCACGATTGTGAGTGGCCATGCATGCTGTACGAAGAGATGAACTTGGGGTGGCTGATGCTGATTCTTCTGGTGAGCAGCTTGGTTATGGTGCGAGAGGGTAGTTCGTGGTTGTGAAGAGCCCAAGAGTTTGATTTCAGGAGCCAAAAAGGACTGGAGAGGTGTCTCTTGGCGGCCATGAGCTGGTTGAAGACAGGTCCAGGAGCTGCAGCAGGTGAGTTGGAAGTCTTTTGTATCCCTGAGACTTAAGAAGAACAGGAGCCAAACCAGCAAGCCCTTGGAGTTACTTTGGTTCTGGGTTGGAGAGATTCAGATCCAATCTTTGTCACTACCAGGCATGGAGGTCAGCAGGTCAGCACAGATGTGCAGGAGTCCAGTTGGGTGACAGTCGTTTCAGCAGCACTTCAATCCTTTTTCCTGGCAGAGTATCCAGAGGCCCGGAAGTGTACTGAGTTGGTGGGGGTCTGGGATCCAGTCCCTGCCTTCCTGCCCTTGCTCCAGACTTACTACAGGTGGTTATGTAGCCCTCTGTGTGGGATCAGAACACAACCAATTCAGGTGTAAGTGTCAGCTCCTCCCTCCCATCATGCCCAGGATGGCCCATTAGTCACACCCAAGCTCCCGTTGTGTGTGGCTGTCTGGAGGGAATGCACAAAAGCCCAGCTGTCACCCACCCAGACATGCATTCAGAGACAAGCAGAAGGCACCAGATGGTTAAGGTAAGAAAATGTCAACTTTCTAATAGTGGCATTTTCATATTTACAATTTAAACTCTGACTTCACCGTAAGCTGTGATTTTAAATTGTGATTCTAGAGACACCAAACTTGGAGGTCCCAACGCTTCCCAATTGAGAATTGCACTTATAAAATGTAATAAGGCAATCTCAATGTTATCCTACGGGAGAGGCAGGTCTTGTAGTAGTGAAAAACTAATTTATGACTTAACTTAAAAGTACATGTCCTGCTTTTTAAGTACACTGCCATTGTGCTGTCTAGGACCTACCTTAGGGTTGACCTATATGTATTAAAAAGGAAGGTTTGGGACTGGCAAGAGGATTAACTTGCCAGGTCGACATGGCAGTTTAAAAATGCGCACACAGGCTCTGCAATGGCAGGCCTGAGACACGTTTAAAGGGCTGCTGAACTGGAAGCCCCAATCTGTGCTGCAGACCCACTAGTAGCATTTAATTGACATGCCTTGGGCACATGTAGTGCAGTTTACTAGGGGTGCATAAGTAAATTAAATATGCCAATTGTGGATAAACCAATTTTACCATGTTTTACGCAGAGAGCACATGCACCTTAGCACTAGTTAGCAGTGGTAAAGTGCCCAGAGTTCTAAAGCTAGCAAAAACGAGGTCAGCAAAACAGGAGGTAAGAAGGCAAAAAAGTTAGGGGAAACCACGCCAAGGATGCTAGGCCTAACACCACTGAACAAGCTATGAAGTTCTGGCAGAAGCACACTTACAATGTAATTATATATTTGACAAGACACTTTTTTGGAAGGAAGGATAATTTGCTTTTAGGTCAATGTTTTACCTGGACAATTGTAGCTAACTGGTAAAACTTGGAGAGGTTGCAAGTGTCTGTGCTATCTTAGACAAACATTTTTTTTCTTTCTCTATCTGACTGTAAGGTACACCCATCTCACCTCTAGGGTCAAAACACCCATTACCGCAAGTGCTGTCTATGAATGGCCCAGTAGGTAATAAAGAAGGTCTGAAAGCTCATTCCACAAGAGCCCACCATGGGCAGAAAACATATATTTAACAGGAGACTATTCTAGTCTATTCCAAAGCCTCGGAGCATGCAATGAGAACCACCTGTTATCCAGCCCACACATTCTCAGAGTGGCGCCTTTTGTAGAAGAACAACCTCTCTGTTTCTGTAAGAATACACATACAAGTACAAAGAGGCAGAACCACAGTAGGCAGCACTGGATAGAAAATACGATCCTTACTTTTTCCAGGAATTTTATTAGGAGTTTTCATGGATATAAACAGTTTTCATACAAAACGCAAATACATCTGATGCAATACATTCTTAAATAATCAAGAAGAAAATCATCAGGCAATTATAATTATTATTCATAAATGT
Organism: Pleurodeles waltl; assembly: GCF_031143425.1. Lineage (NCBI taxonomy): Eukaryota > Metazoa > Chordata > Amphibia > Caudata > Salamandridae > Pleurodeles > Pleurodeles waltl. The sequence goes on from NC_090437.1 coordinate 1,234,740,668, forward strand.
ACCAGAAGTAAGTAAATACATACATACATTGCGCAAAAAGTAGTGGGGGAGACAGGGAATATCAGGCAAAAGGAAATGGAGATTTAGGGCGACCATATCAACCTAGAAATTAGGAAGCAGTGAGGTGTCCTGGCCTCTCCCACCCTTCATGTTTGTAGTGCAATGCAATACATTGTAAGGCACAACTTTTTTCGACATATCTGAACCCACTGCATTTTTTTTCAACTTTTTTAGTTTATTACTTTTTTGGGGTGACTTTTTGGATTTCTACTTTTTGAATGTAATGTTTTTTCTTTCCAAACTTTGAAGTTTGCTAACGACCAGTGAGAAGAGTAGTGCCTTGTCTGCATGAAAGGGAATGTTTGAGCACATTTTTCATATGTGTTTAGTAATTTAAATCTAGATGCTGTGGGTGTGTATGTTTGTAATGTTTGCCTATTCATTGAAGGATTGAAATGCATCCCTCGCTTTCTTGAAGAGAATTCCGGGGTCATGATATCTGGGGGGAATGGATGGGCTATGGGGTTATGGCATGTGCTGTGATGGATGGAAAGTTGATTATGCCTCTTTTGAGTTTTATCCTAGGTTAGAGAACTGCTGTTCAGTGTCAAATGAATATGTGGCACTCTGAGACCAGTGTTTAACATAAGAAGTCAAAGTGAGAAATGAGACGAAGATTTGAGTATCATCTTCATAGAGGTGGTAAGAGAAGCTAGTGGAAGTGATGATATCACCCAGAGATGAGGTGCAAATGAAGAAGAGGGCATCCTCCAGCCGAGGTATGGCAGTGGAGAGTAAAAGGTATCAGGAGACAGAGGAGGCATGATTATGGAGAAAGAATGAAAATTAGTTTAGAGCATTTTATGTGATCCCAGGGTTGGGGAGAGTAGGTAGAAGAATGGGGTGTCCAACAGTATCCAATACTGCAGAGGTTTAGGAGCATAAGAATGGAAAAGAGGTGGCTCCGGTGAGCAGAAAAGTTGGATATCCAAGTATGGAATGTTTGCGTGAAGTGCATCACCCTGAAGCCATTGAAAGTATCAAGTAGGTTTTAAATATAAAGGAAAGAGCAAAAACAATTATAAACTAATCATTCAAAAAATTTAGAGAAGAATGGAAGGAAAGTGAAAGGATACTAGCTGGCTGGAGAAGAGGAGAAATGTTAGGCAAGATAGAACTGCAAAGATGGAGCTAGGGCTGTGCTGATTTGGAGGAGGACGGGATGGATGGTGTAGAGGAGGGATGGAGGCTTTGAAAATTGGGGTTAACTCAGTGGGAGTCGTGGGAAAATTTTGAGAGCTTGGTAGAAAGGGTCTTCAGTGTGCCTTAAGTGTAGGGTTTAAAGGTGTGCTTGGAATAAGTGTTAGCGGGTTTGATATAATGTTTCAGTTCTCCGGTAGTCTTGATACTATTTGTCCCAGGGTAACACATATTTGTATTTTTGATTCTTCTAGCCTAATTAACATTTAAAGCTACTTTTTAACTAAATGATAGAGATTGAGGTGGATTGTACTGCTCTCAAGTATATCAGCGTACAACAATATTCTCAACATAAAACAGAGGGACAAAGTATTGAAAGGTGAGTGCAGACAGTGAAGTATAGATTTACTAATCTTAACTCCACATCTACGTACTTTGAAGGATAATATATGTGGAGTTAAGTACAGAAAATCTATAGTTACTTACCTATTGATAGTTTGGATTTGAGTTTTGCATGCCTCAATAGTGTGGATTCAATACTCAAGGTGCACATCCTTGACGCGTGAGGTTCTGCAAATGCCTAGATGTAAGGTACACAGACTGGACAGCACAATAAGACTTTGTTGTCTCCACCTTATGCTTGCTTCATAGATTATAGTGCACCGTTTGACGGAGTTGATCACAATACCCTCTGGAAAAAATCTGCAGAATGGGGGATACCTAAAAAACTGCTGGCGGCTATAATTGCCTTATATATGGGCACATAGGTATGAATTAGGATAACACAAACACACAAAACAGAGAAGATTTACACCAATAGAGGGCTAAAACAAGGCTGCGTTATTGCCCCGACCCTTTTTAATCTATATACCGCCAATCTGGGTACGGAACTGCTTAAGGGGAATGCATTCCCCCCCAAACTGGGACAAACAATCCTCCCGATTTTACAGTTTGCAGATGACTTGGTCCTGTTCGCTTAGTCTCGGATAGGGCTGAAAAGGGGCCTGGAAATACTGCACTGGTATAACTCAAAGAATGCTTTGTGGGCCAATGCTGCTAAAACCAAGGTCCTGATCTTTAGTCATCAACCAAAAAAGCATTTGATTGAATGGAATCTAGGCCTGTTAAAGGTAGAGATGGCAAGCTAATGTAACTCCCATGGGGAATAGCTATTGGATACAGGCAAAACCACCCACCAATCAGCTCGGTGGTAGAGAAAGCTGAGAGAATCACCTAAGCCCTGTCTAAACTCTACCACAGGCTTAAATCTCCAACTACGGAGGTGATCCCAACAGTCATCAAGGTCAAATTACTACCAACAATTACCTATAGCCATCTTGCATATCCCTGCAGGCTTGCTGCGCTTCTTGAGAGTTGTCAACTGAAATCCTACAAGAAAATATTCCAGATCCCAAGATCTACAAGGCATACAGTGATTTGACTGGAATTTGATTTGGTGAGGATGGAGCCAGAATGTAAAATGGATATAATTAAATTTTACCATCAAGAGTCCAGGGCTAACCCAGAGAGTCTGTGTGGGACTTTGAAAGCCATTTTTACAGACAGTTCAAGAAACTGGGCCAAGTAATTAAGGAGTGCAGAGGTATCCTTTGACCTCGTTCCAACAAATGTGCAAGATCCCCTCATCACAACGACCCTGTTAAACTAAAAGGGCATAAGGTGAGGGCCTCAAGGGAAGGTGACATTGCTTGCCTCAGGGACATTAGTGGCACGGATGGCCTTGTGGGGTCCCAGTCGGGCAACCGCTGCCAATCTTATTGAAGGGCAGCAATTGGTGGCCGTGAATTTAGAAACATACTGCTGATGAGGCTCTTAACCCCTCCCGCATGGAAGTATAGACGCCATTGGAAGTCCTCTCACTGTACTCAGAAACACTGTAGATTGTGTAAATATCACACAGAATCGGTAGCCTACCTCGTCTGTTGCTGTCTGGGGCTTTTACTCCTAAAAACTCTGTTTCTGAAACATGGGTTGAGAACATATAAAAAGTACTGACGTACAGGTTTATTGCAGTACTCCCATTGGAACTCGCCTACTTTTGGAAATTATTTGCTGAAGGTGGCAGGGTCCAATAGGAGATGAAGTATCTGTAGCGGCAGAGATTGGGGGCTCCAACTCCTGTAAACTGAGTTTTAACTATGACCCGATATTCATATATTATGTCTCTGCTTTAAACCTAAAACTGACCAGTCCTTGCATACGAAACGCTGGTATATCTAGGGTGCTATAAATTATTACCTATATAGCCAGTATAGCAGGTAGCGCTTACAAGGGTAGGGCACACTACGTACAATGGTAGTGCTCGTTACTTCTGTCTCATAATACCCAGTACATGTTCTTCAATGGTTGCAAGCACTTTGGTCGTGCACTTTATTAACACTACTCGTGAGCGCTCTGGCGGATGAAGTTTGATAGCTCATGATAGCGTGAATTTTTATCCCAGTTTTATCTTCGCCAGTATATGCTTAGAAACTCTTATAGGTATTTTGACTGCACACTCCAACAATACTATCTTATGCCAGTAGAAGATCTGCAATGACTGTAAGCATTCTGATCATGTACTCTGTCAACATTACTGGTGAGCGCACGGGCTGATGAAGCGTGACTGCCCATGACAGTACTGTATTTTAGCCTTATTTTATATTTGCTAGCATATGACTTGAAAGTATTATCTGCACTGTGACTGCACCTTTTAACTACATTACTCTGTCTTTTTATCTGTGTTTTATACTTGGGAATGATGTTTTTGCAATGATTTTAAGTAATTATGCAATAAAGTTTTGACTGACAATAGGATCATCTGATTTTATACTCTTAAAAATTGCATCCTTTCAACCCTATACTTCACCGTATCAGTCGTGAACCTTGAAGACTTTTCCTCTGCGTTATAACCTAGGTTTACTCATGGATTCCAACATCATTTCATGGAGCATGTGAATACCAGACTACAGACTACATGGTTCCAACTTAGACTCAAGCACGGATGCATGCCCTTCTGTACCTCTGAGCAACTTGCACTGTCATCTCCCAAAAACGATGACAACACATTGCTCACTACCAGGCTCCAATGCTCTACCTTTGGGATTGATCCTTCGTGTTGAGCCAGCCACCTACCATAAGGAATATGGCATCACTCCAATCCTCAAAAAACTCCACTGGCTAGAACTTCTGGTCTGCACAACAAAGCATAATTTGGGATTCACAAAGCTCTCTGTTCACCAACCTGGAATACCTCTCAGAATAATTTTAGCGGTGAATTGCTGCGCCCTCAGAATCACTATCCATGATGGGAAAATGCAAACAGGACTTCTGTCTCTTTGTACCTAGACTCTTGAGTGAAGTACCAGTGATTCTATGTCTATCCCTCACTGCAAAACTTCAGGAAAAAACTGAGTGGGCGAAGTGCCAAGTTGTGCAGTGTCTGGGCTCAATATCAGAGTGTGCAGTGTCATAGTTGCCAATGGTCTAGTGGATAATGTCGAAGTGGTTGGTGTCATGATGGGCGGTGTCACACTGGGCAGTGCCAGTGGGCAGTGTCAGGATCTTCAATTTTAGGGCACATTGTCAGCATCTGCACATGGGCGCCAGAGTCAGTTTGTGCAATGTCATCTTTTGCAGCAGCACTGAATATCAATATGGGCAAAATTAGGGGGCAGTGCCAGCAGAGACGTTTTAAGGCATGGGCAAAGTGGACTCTGGCCCAGGGCCCCAGCCTTTCAGGGGGGACCCTGACAGAGCCAGCTCTATTCTGCCAGAGTCTTGCCCTGATGACCTTAAATAATTCTTAAACAGATTGTTTTAAATAACCTTTTCTTTCTGTGTATTTTTAATGTGGGTGATGTGTGAGACTTTATTAGACATTTTGCAGAGAAATAATCAGTTTATGTTTCATGTAACGTCCATAAAAAGTGTCTTTTAGATCAAAATACGACCTCATATATGAGAAATGGGAGGGTGTCACAGAGATTATTTGCAGCAATGTTAGAATGCTGCTGCTGTGTTACAATACTGAAACAAACACAACTGTCCCTGAGTACACACACACACTGTGGACTGTGCACTGTCAGTGTGAGTCTAAAGAGGGCATGAAAGACCTGAAATTGGATCATAAATTCAAAGCTGTTCTGAACAAGGGCCACCATAATACGTTTGGCCCGGGGCCCCTAAAATCCTTAAGATGTCCCTGGGTGTCAGTGTAGCCAGCCAGCTGTAAAGCTGAATCGGTGTGGACTGTCAGGGTCAGTGTGCGATTTCCTGTGGAATCTTTTGGTAGACAGCGCCAAGGGGTACAGTGCAGTGTGCTATGTCAGAGTCAGCCATGTTAGATCCGCTGTGTCAGGACGCGCGATGTCAGGAACTAAGGAGTCAATGTGGCCACCATTAGCATGGATGCTGTTACAGCGTCTAGTCTCAGTGCCGACGGTGATAGTGGAGACTATCAGGGTGTGCGGTGCTTGGGTTGACAATGTAAGTGGAGGAAGTGTCCTAGGCCACATTCGGGGTCTGTTGCATCTTCTGGGCGACAGCTTCAGGGGCGGCGTTTAGGGTGTTACACCCTCCTAATAAATGTATTTTCTGGTACATAGTAGGGTACTGGTGCTTTCAGTCGGGTATGGTGAGGTGTCTGTCGGGTTTTTACATGCACATGTACAAAACATGCACACACTCTCTCCCTCTCTCTGTTCTGAAAGTCTTCAAAGATGTTTGTTATTTTACAAAACATTGTTTTCTTTCACTTAGTACCCCTGCCAAGAAGCATTCACCTCTCTTTCCACTGCCCCTTAAGCCCCTCTCATGCACCCTGCTGGTCGTGTAAGGTATTTTAACATCGTAGGGTAGCGTGATTGTTGGGAAATCTGCCCCCCTGTGTCAGAGAGACAGGTGGCATTCTTCAGTGTTAGGGCTGCAGTGGGAGGGAGGGCAGCAGTTTGGTTGGTAGTGTCAAAGTCTGCAGTGTTAGTGACTACTTTCTGAAAATATACAATGTTAGATAGTGCAGTATCAGGCCATGCAGTGTAAGGCCGAGCATCTCCAAGGTGGGCATGTAACCCTATAGAGTTTGGGAAATTGAACCAAATGACCAAAGCAAAGCACGCTAATTAGGGAAAAAATCATGACACAATGTGTAGAAAGATTTGTAAATTAATTAACAATACTTGCATGAATGTCTCACAATCAAGAAGTAAATTGGTTATCTATAATATCATTAGTGTGTTAAAAATATTAAAGAAATGTCTTTACAATTGTACATTTTCATTATATCAAAACAAATTACTCAAAATAAAGCTTTTTTTGTTTATAGAAAAGACCCATTGAGGTAAAAAAATATATTTGTGAATACTTAAGTCCTTGTATTTATTATTCACATGCCTGTGCTCTCAGAGCTGGTTTCGAATGTAGAAGCCAGTTTATTTTTTTCATAAAAATCACAACGAAATATTTGTTCTCGCTTAAAAGACCGCCATCGACGGGTGGGGTGGCTTGCAGGGGTTGCGATGCACCAACGGAGTTCCACGGAGTTGGGTGCCTAATATTACCATTAACCTGGGGTCTCCCAGAGAAGTCCTCTTGCAGGTTGTTGGGGGGAGGAGGGAGAAGCTGCCTCACACTTTCTAAAATGTAGAATTTTTTTGGGGAAAAATATTGTATGTGTGTGGGAAGGAGACCTGAGAGAAGCCGCCCCCCTGGCACGGCTTCTGTAAACGCGGCTGCATTCGAGAATCAGACAAGAGCTGCTGGATTTCCGGTCTCTTCCTCGGGTCATCCTAATGTCCCTTCCAGTCTGTCATCGGGGGCTCTCCGCAATCCCAGATTTGCAGGGCTCATCCTTCTTCTAAAGGCTTGAACGACTGCCCTGCTGAGAGCTGTAACTGGAGACCACTCTGCCTGACCCCGTGACCTGGAATAAAAATAAATCTGCAGAACTGGACCCTGACTCAGCGCTCTTTCACGGGCTGCTCCTTCCCATAGCTGTTGACAGGACGGTGCCAGGCCTGGCAGCTACCTTTGATTTAGTTGTAATGGCATCCCTGTGTTCAGGGGGGCTCGGACCTGTAATCCTCTCAGATTAACACTTCACACAATTTCACAACGCAGGGGTTCACCACCAAACTGGAGACGAGCTGGCCTGTCCCATTGACTTTCCCATGCCTGGTACTATAAATCTTCACTTTTTCAAACTGCGCCTGAGCCACCAATGGGAATTTGAACTTTACACCCCATCCCTGATCACAGATACGTGTCTTGCGCTACTGACTGCGGTAAAACAGTTTAGCTGACCAAAGCATTATTTACCGGGAGCTCTGTCTTCCCTTAAGGTCATTGTGATTGTGCCCGGCCTTTCATCATTCCTTGGTCGATAAAATGGGTCTATTGAGCTAGGCGATACCAGAACACCAGTTAATAGCGCCCTGCCAAATTGAGAGTGTGAGGGTGAGCTGTATAAGTGTAATGGATGTTGTTATAAAGAATTAGTTATCTGATCTTTTCCTATGAAATGTGTCATTGCGTTCTAATATGCGTAGGGCCGGGAGAGTACGTTTGGGGGTGGCATTTGAAGCCGCTCTCTGCGAACACCTACTACGGAAACAAGCCCTTAAATGGAAGATTCAGAAACAACGATAAACCATTTCCTTCATGAATGCCACTTAAACACTTTTTAATTCTGTCTTTTTTAATGGAGTTGAATGGGTGTAAACTTTCTTGGCGCACAAACCTCTTTTGAATCAGAGCCAAACATGGATTTGCTCGTCCTCACGGTTTGATCAAAGCCGAGTAGTTAAACGAATTTTCTTCAAAGCAAAGGTTTTATCAAACTTCTCTTGGCTATCTCATTCCAAAGTGACACTTCCCCAAGCCTGTATAAAAATAATTCCGTAGGGACAGGAATAAACTTGCCAAGGACCGCATTTATTTTCACTTATCACGACGTACAGTTAAGGCACCTTCCGCTCAATATGATGCGCTTTTTAAAAAGAAAAAGACATCTCTTTGCAGTCGTGAAAGATCAGATGATATACATGTTTTTCGATAAGAACATGTTTTTTTTATCTATAGATGCAAAGTAATTGAAGGCAACAGAAAACAGCTGCTGTTTAAATTCAACTGTTAAAACATTTTCATTTTTTCTTTCCAGAGTTTCTCCCACACTGGGCTGTGAATGCCCATTTCTAAATTAAACAGCTAGTCCTGCAGGGGAGTGCCCACGTTAGCTAGACTTCACCCATCACACAACGTGAGTACTTTTGATTGAACTGTCTCAGTGCCATCCAGCCTGCCGTGCCCGGGCGGTGTGGAGGTTCTGTAGACTTTTTCACATTTTCACGAGACCCCTAGAGCAGAGTAGGTCGCAGGGGGTTTATTTCATTGACACTATTCAGCCAGCGTTCTAGCCGCGCTGGGAGTGTGCTCCTTTCGCGTTTTTTTAGGGCAGTTTTTTTTTATAGTGTGAAGCCGAACTTTACAAAAGGACACAGTCATTTTTTTGTGGGGCGCGGGGAGATTTAGAGCCAGATGTACAAAGCAGTTTTCCGGTCACAAACCGCCCGATTCGCAGAATCAGGCTGTTTACAGCTGGAAAAAATTATTTTCCTAATATATAAAATGCAAAATGAGATTCCATAACTTGTTACTGAATCGCATTTTGCATTTGCGATTCGGTATTTGGAAGAGGTGTTTTTAGGGTGTCCCGTCCAAATACCAAATCGGTATGGTATGTATTACTGTTTTGCGACCGAACTGAGGTCGCAAGACAGTAATACGTTACCACCAGTTTAAAACTGGTGGTAACCCATTTCGACCTTTAAGGACCCTTTCCCCTTTGAGAATGTTAAGAGCAGTTAGTGGTTTCTTTTAAAACACATTCCATTTTCCTTTAAGGAAAATGGGCTGCATTAAAAACAAATAATGCGTTGTTAAAAAGCACTCACAGACATGGTGGTCCCTGTGATGGCAGCCATTCCTAACGGGTCGCAAATTGCCACCTACCTCATTAATATGGATGAGGTAAGTCTACTTGCAAAGCACTAAGAATCACTAATGAAAGTCAAAAGAGTTTCATGCAGTAGGAAAATCAATTTCCTAATTGCAATTCAGAGAAAATCACAATTAGGGAATAGGCATTCCTAATGTTAATACATCTGGCCCTAAGTGACTTGCCCAGAATCACAGGATGTTCAGCCAACGCTGAGACTCAAACCTGGTTCCCCGGTGCCAAACGAGTCAGCCATTGATCATTTTTCCATGGCTAGCACCACCATGTTCTTCATAATGAATGCAGGAGAAACCATAGCAGATTTGGTGTGCCTTCTTATGTATTGCCTGATGCCAAATTTCAGCAGGTGACACCCCCCACTCTGCGAAGGTGTCTATGAGGAGTTACTGTGGCTTCAGCATCAAAACCATAGAGGTCCCCAACCTCTAAGTGAGGTTTAACTGAGGAGGAATTGAGATGTGGACAAAAGATATAGCTACCAGTTTTTGGTCTGTATACCATTACCAGCCACCTCTAAATGACAGCCTTTTTGTTGTACGGAGCGGGTGGAGTGGGCATTAGGATTAAATTCAAAGTGACACAAACTCCTGGAACAAAAGTGGTTTGTCTCAACTGTTTAGGATACGATACATAGATTTGCTTGTATAGTAAGGCACACATGGGACTGGCTCTAAGGCAGCATCTAGAGAGGGGCCCATCCCTGGTTAAGACATTGTTTTTCTGGATTAATACAAAATTACAGCTTTTTGATCAAAGCCTGATGTTCTCTTTATCATGGCAGGGATGCTAATATTGCGCCTTGGTGCACATTGTGTACTACAGCAGAACTGTCCTCTAAGGCACCTGTAGCCTAGTTCATTGAAGGAGGTGATTAGATCAACCCTCAAAAGTCCAACTGCTCTGCACCACGTGCATGCAATCACCAGTCAGTTCTCTGTAGCCCCTCACATGCCACTTCTACTCTCTGCAACTCTATCCTTCAATTTCCACCTCATCCATTAGCCTTTGAACAGAATAACCATACATGAATTCTCTGTCCTCCTCACCACCTCTTTAGCCCAAAATGCCCACACCACCTTCCTCTGTGATTTCAACCTCTCAGACCACTTAAGCATAAAAAAGACAAGAGACATCATTGTCAACTCATCAACATGCTCAATTTGCTACAGAATGTCACCCAACCAACACACCCCACCGGTTACATCATGGTCCTCATAGTTTTTGACATCACATACCATCGAATTCAAGCCTTCCATACCCCATGAACTGAACATCTTTCCATCCTCCTCATCAAATACACATAAGATTTTTTAAGTTCATACTATACACTCAATTTTCACTCTAGTGTCACGTCTTCGCGTCTTTCCTTTTACTTCCTATTTTTTCCAATCATTAACGTTAATTTATGTCATTTGAAAAATTATTTTGTGCTTATGAAGTGACATCTTCACTTGTTAGCGTTTCAAAACACCTATTCGCAATTCATCAATGAAATAGTCCAGCCTTTATGAAGAAGATCTTGAACAAAGTAATTAATTTGCTGCAAAAAGAGTAATCTGCAAACTATAATTGAATAAAAGAAAAGAGAAAATCTTAAAAGCTTTTTAATTCCGCAACAAATTACTTAGCTTATCCAGTACATTTTATGATACTCATCAACCTGTTCAGTGTCCATCCAACATACCAAGGTCACCCCAAAGAAAACATTCTAATTATTCAAAGACTTCTTCATAGACAACCAAAAGCTCAAATTCTTATTGTATCGTGCCACCTTCACATCATCACCTTTCTAAACGACTTGAATACATATTTGGAAAATTATGCGAACACCCACACTCCAATTAAAAATCAAGTGCAATCCTTCAGTACAGTAGTACCCCAGTGACCTTGCAGACAACAAACGCTACACCAACAGACAGGAAAGAATATGGAAGAAAGACAGAACCCCGGACTACTGAAGTCACTCTATGCAACTTATAAACATCTCGTTACATCACCCAAAGCCAAGTGATATGCCAACTCATTTAATGAGACTGTAAAAGAAGCAGAATACTTTTCAAGACAAGCTCTAAATCACTTTCTTGCCTGACACTTTTTTCCCACACTCTACAGACAAGTGCAATGCCATTAACCATTTCTTCAATAAAAAAAATAAAAAAATCAAACAGCACATCAACAACACCTAAAGTGCTTCTCCCTACACCCACAAGTCTGCACTGACTTCCACAATGCTTGTTTTTAAAACTTGTATCTCTTGTTGCGAAC